>NC_064639.1:622407775-622733504 GCF_023864345.2 Schistocerca serialis cubense | reverse complement strand
GACACATGGCTACTGGAGTTGGTGAGGTGCGGCTCATGATGAAGACAACAAGGAGCTGTGGATTGGGAGGTGTTGATGGAACAGAGGGAATGAGCTGCTGGGTAGAGGGTGTGGCAACAGTGGGTTAATGGAGACTGAGGTCAGGATTGTGGGATCGAAGGAGTGTTGCAAGGATAGGGGTTGGGAATGGGAGTGGCATAGAGATGAACCAGTCAGTTGTGTTGGTTGGGTGGGCAAAAGAGTACCACTTAGGAGGATGTCTCTCATCCACCCGAAAGTTCCATCTTCCTCTGTCCTGTCTTCTGCTTCTAGTCCACACCTCCACATCATCTTCATCATGCACCCCACTCCTGGTATCCAATGTATCACATGCCTAGCCCATGTAGCTGCCACCATTTCCTCTTGCACACTTTGCCAGCACACCTGCCTCCCTCCAAGCTGCTAGCTACACATACGTAGGCCCTCCTTCCTGCCTCTCCCTCTACCTAACCCCCTCCCTCCCCCCCCCCTCCCCCATCTGACACAACACAACCCCCATCCCATCCTAGTCACCTGCTGAGCGCAATCCCTGCATTGTGTGTCTAACTGGCACAATGTAGGGGCATGTGTGTGTGTGTGTGTGTGTGTGTGGGTGGGTGGGTGGGTGGGTGGGTGGGTGGGTGGGTGGGTGGGTGTGTGGGTGTATCAATGTGTGCGCGGATGCTCATCAAAGCATTTCTTCCGAATGCTAGCAAGTATTCATTCTCTTTTGTGTGTGCCACAGCTCAATACAATTGTATATGAGTAGTTCAGAAAATATAATTAAATCTGCAGGTGATTTGAGGGTACACGGGGTGTTAAATTTAGAACACAGAACTACCATCTCTGGCATCAACAACTGCTCTTGACTGAGATGAGCATAGGGTTGAACTGAATTGGATGATAGTATAGTCCATCATTTCCTGCTGCTTCAGCTCTATCTAGAATTTATCAATCATATTAGCTAGCGAATCATGTTGAGCCAGTCTCTTGGCAACATATGATCTAATGTTTTCAATGGGTGAAAGCTCTGGACAGTGCACTGGCCAAGGCAACAGTTGACCATACTCTGTATTGAAGTAGGTCAGGATAGTGCTGCTAGCAAGTGGTTATCTTTCTGGAAGAGAGTGTCATGGTGACCTCAAAGAGAGTGTTCAGCCATCGTCCTTAACATATAATAACTATATGGCCATTGTTGAAATTACATCTACATCTATACTCTGTGAAGTGAATGGCAGAATGAATGTCCCATTGTACCATTTACAAGGGCTTTTTCCCATTACATTCATGTATGGAGTGTGGAAAGAATGACTGTTTAAATGCCAAATGTGTGGTGTAATTAATGTAATACGGTCCTCATGATCCGTGTGGGAACACGGAGTCATCATTTAAAGCCTGTTCTTGAAACTTTGAAAGTAGTCTTTGTTGAGACAGTTTACATCTGTCTTTGATTGTCTACCAGTTTAGTACTTCCAACATCTCTGTGACTCTCCTGTGAGTCACAAAAACATGTGATCATTTGTGCTGCCCTTCTCTGTATACATTGAATATCCCTGGTTAGCCATATTTGGTAGAGATCCCACCCACTTGAGCAATATTCCACGGTGGCTCCCAAAAATGATTTGTAGGCAATTTCCTTTGTAAACTGACTACATTGCCCTAGTATTCTACCAATAAACTGAATTCTGCTTTCTGCTTTACCCACGACTGAGCCTATGTGATCGTTCTATTTCATGTCCCGGCAGTGTTACACCCAAGTATTTGTCATCACATGTTGTGATCATGTTGTGAACCAAATGGCATACATCATATCAGGTGCTGGGCTTGTATGGTGACGAATGCAACTTGGCAGTGTTCACACTCTTTGCTGCCTCCACACATCAGTATGTCCACCATGCTACCGAACACAGAACAGAGACTCATCTGAAAAGATGACATGTTCCCACTCCTGAGCCCAGTGTTGGCGTCGGGTGCACTACTGTCAGTACACTTCATTCTGCTGCTGTTTCAAGGGAAGTTATAGAAATGGCTGCTGTACTGGCAGTCAGTGGTGCATTAGATGTCATCACACAGTCTGTATATATACTTGTCATGCTTCAAACAAGCTGATTTCAGTATTGAGAGTACATAACATGACTGTAAGCTCCTGCTCAGTCAAGTGAAGAGTATATCTGTCCACTTGACCACTAGTTACGTGGAATACTGTGATCCTAAATGACATTGAGTATGGCCGTTGTGAACCCTTCGATTCCATATTTGCATGACAGTTTTGGGACTGCAAAGAATGCAAAGAGTAATATCACAGAACAGTATACTGCTGTCTTTATAGGCTACAATGATGCCATTTCCGAATTCTGACTTGACTTACTGGTAGACATTTCTTCTTATTGCACCAAGTGCAATGATTTTCAAACAGTGAACATTCAAATACATTGTCTGGATGGGAAACCCACTGCATAATCTATTCTTATATACAGAATGTACTTGGCATTAATCATAATTATTTTGTCCAATTGTGCTGAAGTGCTAGTCATTTGCGTAACTAAGCATATAGTACACTTTATACCAGTTTGACATATGTTGCACACTGTCTTCCTGGTGCTGTAGATTTAATGGTCACTATTACAGGGAAAACCTCAAGCATAAGATGTGCAAAGCAATGCTTAGTGTGCATGGCTCATGAGGTGAATAGTGGGCAACCTCTGGAGCATCTTCTATAACCCAGGTATACTAAGCTTGCCTAGTCATATGGGATCCTGCTTGGATGCACTCTATAGTTTCTAACTTTTCATAGGATCTAATGAATCTTACAGACTGAAACTTTTAGTGGACAGGATGGACCATTGGTAAAAACTTAGACCCAAACCAGCAAGAGTGCGTGGGTTAGAAGTTCACCCAAAGAGGTTACTTCCAAACAAAACAAAACAAAATTAAAGTGTCTGCTATGCTGACCATCATGCTGAACCATAAAATTCCCTTAATTTTAGTAAGGGTGTTGTGTCCTGAAGTGACCTTATGTGTCAAGAACTGGCACAATTCTAGAAAGAAAGATTGAACGAAGGGTTTCTTGACTTCAATTAATCTCATGTGCTTACACATATTGAGGTAGGCTTTGTTTATCTCTCAGAACAGGCATCACACACACAGACATTTTAATAGTTATCAGGAGATCTTACACCTGCCTCAAGTGGTGTCAAGTATTTTGCGGTAGTATACTAGGATACAGTTAATGTTGAGCACCATGTGGAAAATTTAGCTCATGTGCATGAACCAGACACTGAATGTTTGGGACCATTCGTAGGCAGTCATGCCATGTGGAGTTAGTGTGTCCATGTTTTCAAAGACACAAAATTAATTCAAAGGATGATGGCAACCATACCTGTTTCCTCTGCTGAATTCAAGGAAGTGTATAACGTATTACAAATTCTATCATTTATATCATTTGCCACAGCCCTTGTGAAACTTTTCCAAAGGTCATCATGGTAATCCAGGTATAATAGGAGAATCCACTGAGTGTGCAGTACAAGAATGTGCAGTACAAGAATGTGGATAATGTTAAATCTTCTGTTGCCCCTCCTCCCTCCTAGAATGGTGAAGATGAGTTCAAACATTACAAAATAAATAGTGATTGCTTCAAATGAACTGCCAAATCTAACTTCACTCACATTAGCAGTACCCTGATGACAATGACAATGAAAGAGTGGGAAAGTATGAACAACTGCAAAAGAAAGAAAACTCAGTTGAGGCTGTCAGATCTTGCAACTCCAAAAATCAGTAACTTCAGATGGTGACATTTTCAGTACAGAGAGTCAATAAGCCTCCAACATTCAGTCTAAAAGGTCCTCTAAATTTGATGGGAAAAGGAAAGTTGGAACGTGAGTTATAAATGGTATCCTCACTGCAAAGAAATAGAAGGGAATTGAAACTTCTGGAACTAGAAAATTTTCTACATGTTTATGTACAAGGGCTCTCCAGTGCCAAAAGACTACAATTTCTATAGAAAGATCCTGCATTTTCATAATGTGCTGTCAGATTGTAGTGTTGTTGGAGATCATAGTAAATAGTAAGATGATTGTAAATCAGGAAACTCTCTTAATGTCACCCCAAAGCTATAACATGAACGAAACCAAAAACTGAGAAATTGCAAGTGCATCAGAAATATTTAGCACACAGTCTGCAACAAGTAGTGCGAGAGTGTGAAATCCAAGGTATGGTCACCATGCCTCATATAGGGCAGTCAAACTGCTAATAAACATATTATACACATCTATTCATCAAGTGACAGCAGATGAATGGTGTAAAATCATTTGCATAAGGATACAGGAAAAGTTGCCTAGATCAAGGGAGACTTACCTCTTATTGGTGAGGATAATACAATGACATGAAATGAGCATAGCAGCAGTTTGAGAGTGAATAGCTAATAGTAGTTGTTTCAAGAGGATAGGGATAGTTTTGATAGGTGATAGTAAAGACCCAGTTAAAGGGAAAACATTATGTAAATGTTCTTTGCAGGTCTGCTCACATTATTTCCAGGATGTAGACATTTGGACCTATCAGGAATGATCACGGTAGGAGTGACTGTAAATTAGCAAATTAGTACTTGTTTTGTTTTATCATCAGTTTCCTGTTACAACTCATATTTCTAAAGTCCAAAAACTTCAGCGTGTTTCACAAGCTGGATCTGACTCTACAACTATTATTAAGATAAAATGAAAACCAATATTTAAAACATAATTTCTCCTGGACTGTATTTTTTGTTTGTAGAGTTTAGTCTTTAATACACCATACAAGCTATAATCAAATGAGAAAGATGCCTATGCAACAGTACTACTCTGACACAGCCCATATCCAGATAGATTTGATTGAGTTAATGTATCGCCAGTTGCAACTAACATGAAGCAGTTGCATTTTATTGCAAGTGGATTTGTAGCCTTGTCAACAGACAAATGTGTAAGTACTCTTACAGCAGACTACTGAAATTGCACATACCCTAATTGATTGAGATAGTTGCCTTCAACAGCTCGATGACTAAGTCATTTATCAGTGGTACTGTTAACTGGGAGATGATACTGACAATAACTACTAACTGTAGTGTTATTATTTTCATTCACCCATCTCTGGGAATTGCAGTTTTTGATTCTATCATGGGGAGAAAAAGAGCTATCAGTAAACATATACTTCAGCATCTTTTGGTAATGCAGCCAAAAAGTTATCGCTAATATTTGTATTATGGTCCAAGGCATAATTCTTTGCCCAACAGCCGGCCGCTGGTGGCCGAGCGGTTCTGGTGCTACAGTCTGGAACCGCGCGACCGCTACGGCCGCAGGTTCGAATCCTGCCTCGGGCATGGATGTGTGTGTTGTCCTTAGGTTAGTTAGGTTTAAGTAGTTCTAAGTTCTAGGGGACTTATGACCTCAGCAGTTGAGTCCCATAGTGCTCAGAGCCATTTGAACCTTTGCCCAACATTTCATCTTCCAGTAGTGGAGACATTATCAGAGGCTTTAACGACTCGGGAAGCACCTACAGACTCAAGAAAATTCAGCAATGCAATCTGTTTTTATGTATCCTTGCAGTGGTCGATCATGACATCATCAGACTGCTGACTGAGATCGTGAATCATGCCAATGTATGCTAAGGAGATTTTTGTGAGGAAGAGTTGGTGCTGTTTGTTTTACTTAGCACTAATGCACACAACTTGTCTAACTTCTTTTCTGTTGAAACTGTTTTTGTGCGTTTGTATTTTTATGGCCTCTCTGTACATCCTAGTAAAGTTATTATTAGATCTTGCTAAAACCACAGTGTCAGAGAACTGAATTTTATGGTTTCCTGGTCTTAATGCATGATCTACTGCTGTTTATTTTTGTGTCTTGCCCAGGTGTGTTCCTTGAGGTGGGTGTTAATGCTTCTTTTTGTAGTTCTTATGTACACTTGGCCCCAAGTGCGAGGGGTTTTATAAACTCCTGCTGTGGTATGTGGTGAGCATGGTCCTCTGCAGTGTCAAAATATTTGCATACTTTTCTTGTTGATTTAAACATTATATCAATATAGTTTTTCTGAGTACTTTGGTGGTGTGACCCCTGACAGGTTTTACAAATGGAAGGAAAACTTTCTCATTAGTTGGCTCTTTTTCATTAGAAGCTCTACACTTATTAGGATGTAGTGCCCTATTTATCTCTTTATCAGAAGAAACATTTCTTCTGAAGCATTCTTAATTGATCGAGCTCTCCTTCCAGGTACTGTGGTTCACACATTCTTTTAGTCTGGTCTACCAGTGTTTTGATCACTCCTCTTTTCTGCTTGGGATGACAATTGGAATTTCTGTGAAGGTATCTATCTGTGTGAGTGGTCTTTCTGTAGACTTTATGCTCCAAAGTTCCATCAGATTTTCTAAGTACCTGTACATCAAAAAACGAAATTTGAACTTATGCCTCTCTCTCTCTCTCCATCCCTCCCTCCCTCCCTCCCTCCCACCCTCCTCTCTCTCTCTCTCTCTCTCTCTCTCTCTCTCTCTCTCTCTCTCTCTCTCCCCCCCTCTCTCTTCTCTCTTTCTTTCTTTTCTGTAATTGAACTTTATATTAGAATTAATAATGAATAATATTAATTCTAATATAAAGTTCCATCAGAGCAGTTGTGCACAGTTACTGTCATACATTTTAAAAAAGGAAAAGTAATTCAGCAGCCTGAATCTCAGAGTCTGGCCATGTATGAATCATATAGTAACATGCATTCTAGAAGGCTTGATGAGTCTAAATGATATGATTTAAATGCAATGAAGATAGCTATTCAGAAGCTGAAATTTAGACCTGCAATAAATACACATTGGATTCGTGACTGATTGCTGAAATCTGTTGGGTGCTTTTTTTGGGAATTAACATTATTTAGAAATTCAGAGCTTTTTTTTTCTCTCCAAGAGGGCATATAATGAAAGTATCATACGTGTACTGAAACCAACATCAGGGTTTCTTCTTCACCATAGAAAGGCTGCTTCCTCAATTTTTTTCCATATAAAAATTGGCTACAACTGTGCTGAGTTAGTTTCCCATAGCCACACCATCAGTTTGTTCATAGAATTCGTAATCCCACTGAAAGTAAGTTGATGTGAGACAATATTTAAAGAGATCTAACATATACTCTGCGAAAATACCTTCCCACTGTGACATCACCTCATTAAGAGGAAGTATACTAAACAGAGATACAACATCAAAACTAACCATCATATCACTTGAGCTCAGCCTGAAGGTGGAATATCAGTGGATGCCCCAGGATAAAGTAACAAGTAAACAGGTGTAGGAAAGGTGCAGACCATTTATCACAAGTCATTTGTTACCTCACAGGAGTCCAGCAATCTTTTATTGCACATATACCAAAAACACTAAGAAAATACTAATGACAATAGCTGCTTGCAATGAATGTAATTAAGAAGCCACAACTAACGAGTGACAATAATTAGTGCCAACAACAGATTTAAAATGTTGATAGCAGCTCAAACTTCGGCAGAAAATTACATAAAACAATTAAGGAAAGGCATTCGAGCAATTACTCAAAAATTTCTTCAGTTATGCCAATTGATGATTAATTAGGTAATTTAAATGAGTAAAGTGCTCCAATTTAGGAAGGACTAACAAGCAAGTAGTACAATTAAATACAACTCAAACACACACTTAGTGCTGGGCAAAGAGCGACAGCAATGATGCTACAGTACAAGTCCACCATTTTGCTGATCAGAGAAGGTGCTTGACATTAATGAATATAACTTACAGGAAGTGTAGTAGCACAAAATTTTACAAGTCTGGTGTCTGATGAGCTGACGCCCTTTAAGTACTAATATTTTATGCAATGACACAGGAACAATTCTCAACAGAAATATTCAATACCATGGTCATAATCAAGATACTGACATGGAAAAATAATAAAATACCATTTAACAAATTGAGCATTACATCAATATTAAGACTATTATGTTAAAACCAAACTTCAAACAAGGAAATCATGGAAGGGGCAGGTATGGCTGGCCAGGCCTGACTAAGAGGGTTTAGAATATAATGAGCATTTCAGGTTAAGTTAATGCCTGATCACTATGAGATAGAAATTCAACTTATGACAGATGCCTTAGAAAACCAGAAGGCCACATCTCAGAGGCTATGGTGAGATGGTAAGCGGCGCCGCCTGCGTGAACGTACACAACCCACATGGACAGTCTATTTCCAATGAACTAGTTGGTAACAGATATCACACCCTAGTGCAGCGCCTTCAAATGCTGTGAACAGCTCAGAAAGCTGAGAGCAAACAACCAGACATATATTTTATGCATAACAATCATAGAACATATGAAAATGCTCAAACCAAGACAAGAAACTCAATGTGAGCATGGCCTCAAGCCCCAACCAAATCTTATGTAATACAACAAGAATATTACAATAAAAATTACTAATGGGATTGACTGATTAACCTTACAACAAAATATAACAACAACTAAATGTAATAACCAAGAAATCACAGGGCTGCTCAAACACATTAACTTAATTGACTAAAAGGTAACAGGCAAGTCTTGAGGGCTAACACTCAAACAACTACAATAGTAATTGTATTGAGAACAATTAATATTAATTTTTTTGGAAGGAGGAAAATGTCACCAGAGTTATGGAACTTAATTACCTAAATGAGCCAAGATTCACTGGGCTGTTAGTGTTTGCTTACCACGGCAGTAGGCAATTTTATAGTCATAACTCCAGTCAGGGAAGCGACAACTTCCAATGTAAATAAGACTTGATTTCAATCTCAGTGGTCACTAATAAATGTGGCGGCCTAGAACATATGACACAATTAATTTCAGGCCCAGATGATAAGATAAGCAGACACTGAACATGTCGCAATTAAAAGAAATTTTAAAATACATCAGATATGGCACTCAGATGATTTTGAACAGAGGCACAAGAAAGTAAATTTAATACTTGAGTGACGGAGAACCACAGGATCCCAAGTTTGGACAATCAACTTCAATAACCCCAGAACCTTGGAGGCAATACTTCTGATTCGATGAGAACCTTCTTTTCAATAGGAGAAATGAAAGAGGCTTTATTAGCTTAATCATTATCCTGAGAAAAAAAGTTGTGGGATCTCCCATAAGTTTTCTATATCTTATTTGTTCTTACAAGTCCTGAATTTTACTATGGTAGACATCATTCTTCATTACAAGTGTAGCATTGCCTTTATCTGCTGTAAGAATTAGAGTGTCTTTATCAGAATTTTAATCCCAGAGAGCTTTCCTCTCACCTTTCATGAAGTTAGTACTAGGTGGTTTGTTCCTAAGCAATATCCTGTCTGTTCCTATGCACATTTCTCCTGCTACTAGTCTAGGTAAAAAACATATTACTGTTTTGATATTAGCAATAATGTCATGGTATTCTAGAAATTGCAAGCACATAGTTTCCACCTTCGGCAAACACGTCTGTTCCATCCTAAAAGGTCTAGTGCTTCTAATGAAAAAAGAACTAACTAAAGAGAAAGTTTTCCATCATTTGTAAACATTATCACGGATCACATCAGCAAAGTATTCAGAAACCATGATATTGATACAGCGTTTAAACCAACAAGAAAGGTACCCTAGTATTTGAACACAGCAATGACCCTATGCCCACTACTTTCCACAGCAGAAGTGTATAAAATCTCTTGCACATGCAACAAATGTACATAGGAACTGCAAAAAGAAACAATAACACCCACCTTAAGGAAGATGAGCAATTGTCTTCCAAGTAAGATGAATAAATTAGCAGTAGCAGATCATGCTTAAGGGCCAGAAAACCACCAAATTCATTTCTCTGACATTGCAGTTTTAGCAAGATCTAATAATTACTTTGCTGAGACGTGCAGAGAGGCCACAGAAATACAAAAGCACAAAAACAGTATTAGGAAAGGATAGTTGCAACTCACCATATAGTGGAGATGCTGAGTCGCAGATGGGCACAACCAAATGACTGTTGGTAAATGAGGTTTCTGCCAACAAGACCTTCTTCAAAAATAGACAACGTACACAAGCATGCGCACACACGCACGTGCACACACACACACACACACACACACACACACACACAAACGCAGCTCACACACACACATGACAAGTCTCTGGCAGCTGAAGCCAGAGACTATTGTCATATGTGTGTGAGTTGCATTTTGTGTGTGTGTGTGTGTGTGTGTGTGTGTGTGTGTGTGTACATTGTCTGTTTTCTATTTTGGTAAAGGTCTTGTTGGCTGGAAGCTCACTTTCCAACAATCTTTATGTTGTGCCTATGTGCAACTCCGAATCTCTGCTGTATGGTGAGTAGCAACTATTCTTTCCTAATATTGTTATATTCTGCCCTGGATTTTCCATTGTTTAAAGTACAAAAACAGTTTCAACAAAATAGAAGAAGGATTGAAGTTCGACAAGTTGTGGGCCTTAGTGCTAGATAGAACAAATGTCACCAACTCTTCTGAACAAGCTCCTTAACATACATAGACTTAACTCCACGATCCTAGTGGGCCTTAGTGCTAAATAGAACAAATGTCACCAACTCTTCTCAACAAGCTCCTTAACATACATTGACTTAAACTCCACGATCCTAGGCAGTAGTCTGATGATGTCATGAACCAACTGTTGTTTGGATACATTCGAACAGTTCAGTGTGCTGAGCTGCTTTCTGAATCATTAAAGCCTCAGATGGTATATGCAGCATTTGAATCGAATTGTTAGGCAGGGAATTATGCCTAGGACCATGGCCTAATGCCCATAGTACAAATATTAGCAATGTCACAAGCACTGGCCATGAAAGCTTGCATTCTGTAACAAAAAATTATTATTTCTTCTGCTGGTATTTCTTTCACTGGCCATGTTGTTTATTCGTCTAGGAAGAATTAAAGATGCTCTACACACACACACACACACACACATACACACACAGAGAGAGAGAGAGAGAGAGAGAGAGAGAGAGAGAGAGAGAGAGTTACTTACTTAATGTACGAAAATAATGCTTATAATACCAGTCTGTTTTCTTTACTTGAACAGTGGTTTAAAAAAGGCAGTGGATATATGACTAGCAGATGACATAATCAACTGAAAAGAGAGTTGCAGTTTAGCCAGTATGCCAATTCCAAACACATCTCTTATAAGATTCCATAAGAATTTTCTTTATGAGTCTTTACCACCTCACAATTTGAATGACCAACTATCTGTCACATAATCATTATGGATTTGCATCTTCCTGGTAGTAATTTTGTTTATGAATGACACTTACTGCATGTTTTATGTAACTTTGTAGATTAGATTATGTCAGATGGAATAAATATGTCCAATGATACATTCAAAAGTCAGTCAAAATGCAGGAAGAAAAAGTAATAATGTCCCAGATGTACTCCCATAAGATTTTGAAACAATGTATTTGATGGGAAAGCTCCAACAAGCAAGCCAATTCTGTGAAGTCAGTTCTTCAGTAGAAACTACCCATTAAAAAGAATTGCTCCCATCTAGAATGATGTCTTTCCTCGGTAAACTGTATTTGCTTGTGGTGATAGAGATACGAGACCTGTTCATTAGTACTGCTCATGTCAATATCAGCATGAAAATGTTGTGAACTGGGAAGTGTGAAGTAGCAAATACTGGGCTAAAATGTTCATATTAACATTAAATACATGCTGCTATGGCGAAAATGGAAATAACTGCCACTTTAGTTTACACATATCATTGTTTAAATGAATACGTAGTTATATCAACTGTTAATTTTACAAAGGTGGTTTGAAAAGTTCTCGGAATGGAATAGAAAAAAAGTACGTACATCACTGAAACTTTTTTATTTTTCAATGTAGTCTGTAGGTTAATGCACTTGGTACAACGATGTTCCAGTGCCTTGATCCCATCTCCGAAATGAGTTTTCTCCAGGCCTGCAAAAATAGTTGTCAACTCTGGCTATCAATTCTTCGTTTGAAGTGAATCTTCGTCCACCAAGAAAAATTTCCCATTTTGCGAAGAGATGGAAGTCTGACAGAGCCATATCAGGTGAATAAGGCAGCTGTGGCAACAATTCATGCCTTAGTTCTTGTAATTTTGCCATGGCAATGGCACATGTGTGTGGTTGCGCTTCAGAAGTCGCAGCACCCATCTTGCAGGTGATTTTTTCATTTCTAATTCTTCAGTTGAAATGTGATATACCCTTTCAAGTGACATCTGGCAAGCATGAGCAATTTCACGCACTTTCAATCAGTGATCCTCCATGACCATTTTGCAATGATTTCTAGAGTAGTGACACATCTTCACTGACCACTGCATGCATGATCATCTAAGCTCTCCCGAGCAAATTTAAATTCATTTGTCCACTGGCAGTAGTTGAATATGAAGGAGCAGAATCCCCCAGTGTATTCTGGAAATTGGCATGAATGTTCTTTGCTTTCATACCTTCCTTTATGAAGTACTTATCACTGTTCGAATCTCGACTTTTTCCATCTTCACAAATCACTACGCAGGAACAACAACAGAGCCACGTCACCACCACAGCACTCTTCCAAGAGCACTGATGTGGCATGTGTTTACAGGCAACAGTCCAATGAATATCAAGTGAACAACTCATTGCACTATTGCTGACCTCTTGTGGTGATTGCGAGAACTTTTCAAATCACCCTCGTAATAATATCCCCTATTATTGGTTCTGTAAAATTTTGTTTCCCTCTTTTCAGCAGCCAAAGGATGATGTCACTGTGGCAATGGCTAAGAAGAAAGGTAAGTATTCTGTTTGCTTCTGGTTGAATAATGTCCAAATTTAACTTAAGCTACAGATGAATTAGTTACTTCAGTAACAAATAGCTTCCTCTCTCACTTTTTCTACAACTTAAACTAACTAGTATATACAAATATACAGGCCATTTTACAATTTCTATTACAGGCTTTTACGGGTAGTAGAGGGGAATTAGTAGATGAAATTTTGTTTGGGAACCCCTGTCAGGAAATGTACCATTTGGATGTAACATAATTTTGAAGTACATGAATAAATGGTGTGTGTTATTCTTTTGTCAATGAAGACTGTGGCCTAAAGAATACATATTGTCTTGTAATTGTGCCTATCTGCAACTTAGCTTGTTATCTTTACGGTAAGTGGCAATCTATCATCTCCCGCATTGTTAATCGACATTCTCGTAAGCCATGAGTGCAGTCTGTCTGTGGAGCACCACAGCCAACCCTCCCGGTTGTGAATGTACCAGTTCCTTGCAACTGTTGTCGTAGCTAGATGGAAATGGTAAATAAATAACTTCAAAAATACTATATGGACTGACAATGGCACCCGCCTCTCGGTTTGTGTGTATGCCATGAAGTGGAGAGCTGGAAGTGACCCAGTCATCAAATTTATTTTAAATCCAAACAGTAAATTTCTAGGCATGAGTTCCGTATCAAAACTTTATCTACTAAGTCCCCTCTACAAATTCCATGAGCCTGTACTAGAAATTATGGAACGCACATACACTGATCAGCCAGAACATTATGACCATCTACCCAACAGCCCGTCTGTCCACCTTTGGCACAGATGACAGCAGCGACCTGTCATGGCATGGAAGCAGTTGACCTTGGTAGGTGGCTGGAGGGAGTTAGCATCACATCTGCACACACAAGTCACCTAATTCCCCTAAATTCTGGGAGGGGGAGGGGGGTGATGAGCTCTGCCACCACATTCAATCACATCCCAGATGTGTTCGATCGGGTTCAGGTCTGACGAGTTGCAGGGGGGTGGGGTTGTATGGGGTAGGGTAGTGCATCAATTGGAACTTGCCACTGTGTTCCTCAAACCACTCACCACTCCATTACACCCCTGGACTTTCGACATGGTGCATTTATCTTATTAAAAAATACCACTGCCATAGGGAATCATGTTCGTCATGAAAGGGTGTACCTGGTCTGCAATCTGTGTATTAGACTCCATGGCCATCATTGTGCCTTGCATGCTGCACTGGACCAATGGAGGCCCCACGTGAATGTTTCGCAGAGCATAATGGAGCTGCCACCAGCTTGTCTCTGTCCCGCTGTACAGGTGTTGAGGACCGGTTCCCTTGGAAGATAATGGAGAGTCATGCCCTCCCATTGGCATGATGAAGAAATTATCAGAATCCATCAGACCATGCGATGCTCTGCCACTGCACTAACGTCCAGTGCCAATGGTCACATGCCCATTTCATTCATAGTTGCCAGTGTTGTGGTATTAACATTGGCACATTGTAGCCTTTCGAGTATATCCGCATAAATTTTAGAACCACTCAGCCTTCTACCATCTCGAACAAACAACATTTTAAATGTAAGTGTGAGAGACCCTATTTACTGCACATCACCTGTCTGTGTGTGCAGGTTTGAAGTTTATCGTGAGACAACTGTAGACACGGTGGTCAAACGGCACCATCAAGTGTTTGCCAGTCACACCATGGAAGCTATAGGGAAAGAACAAGGAATGTTTATGTATCCAGTGCTGTTCTGTAACTTTGACGATGTTAGTGACAAAAGAGCAATGGAATTGGAAAAAGACTTTTAATTAATGTTCGTTTTGGACATGGAGAGGATAAGGCGTGTGTTCAGACTCAGAATGGGAATGGACTTGGGTTTTAAACCAACCGTTTCTTATGTGCAAATGAACTCTGTTTCTAACTTTTGGACATTCGAAGAGACTTACTTGATAGTGTTTGTTTGTGTGAAGAATGTGTTTTGTAAAAGTTTGATGTTCAAATATATAGTGTGAAGTGAAGCAAAGAAACTGTGTACGTGTGCTTTTTTTTTATATAAGTATGAAGAGTCTTGAGAAATTCCTGTTCCTAGCAGGTATACTTTGGAGAAGAAGAGAAAAGGAGGTTACAGCAGCAAGCTAACCAACAAGGAAAGTCAACTGACCATCTCAAGTAAGTCGTATCATTAAAGAAGTGGGAGTTTACACACATACTTCACCACTTCAAGTCATCCAAAGCATTAGAACGTGTTGACCTGTGTGAAAGGACAGAAGAAAACTGACAAAAACGAGATAAGAAGTTATTATGTGTTGCCATAGCAACCAAGCATAACAAGACCAAAGAACCAGTTCACAGAATTGGATTCTGCCTAAAAATTCAAATGGTGAAAAATTAGTAAATGCAAAAAAAGGGAAGACGTAAGAAAGTAATAATGTTAAAGGAACGGGGAGAAGACCTCGACTTATTAGACTAAGAAGAGATATACCGGGAACTATTCAACTAAGAAGATCCGGTGGGGAGTAGACAGCTCTCACATGCATTGCAAGGACGCAGATGTGGCAAACAACATCCGATGCCTCCTGCACCAGTTGCTGTCCACCAGTGCTGACCTGCTTCCACATCCACTCACCAACACCTACGTAGAAATCAACAATCGATGCCACCAGCACCAGTTGCTGCCAACGCAGCCTAAACTCTACGCCGGCTGAGTGTAAAACAGAGCTTTATTGTTTTAGTACAAACTAGTGAGAACTGTTAAGTGAACAATATTACTGTAGTTATTATACTCAGTGTTGAATTTTTTTTTAATGATTACTAGGTATAAAGCTAATAAGAATATGGATAACTTAGGGCAAATGGAAAAAACTCAAGAAGCAGCTATGGCTATGAGAGTCAGTAGAGAAATGGCAGACTGGTCTGAGTTGGTAAACCTAATCAAAGCTCAAAATGCTAAATTAGATGCACAGGGTGCAGATTCAGTGGCATTAAGAAAGGAACTAAATGATAAACTAGAAGCCCAGAGTTTACAATTAAATGAAGCTTCTATATGTTCAGAATGAAACTCTAAAGAAAGAACTAGGTTCAGTAAATTCTCAATCATATTTGCTAAATGCCAAAGTAGAATCGCAAAACAAAGAATTTGGTAATTTATGTGAAAGCATGCGGGCTTTAAAGACTGAATTTGATGATTTAAATAATAAAGTAAAGGATTTGGAATTAGAATTAAAGATGAAGTAACTAACTCTTTAAACCTCCATGTAAATCAACTGTTCACTGACTTTATTCAGAAAAAGAATCCAGGGTTTGACAAAGAAATTAGATTTTGATGTTGAGGAAAAACGTAATATGGTCAAATCTTAAATAAATGAAAAGTTAGGCTCATTTGAAAATAAGTTTGATGTTGTAAAGCAAGGGTTGCACACTTTAAAAGAGTGCGTCGACAAGCAAGATAGGTTAATGCCAATAATCCAATCGCAAATTACAGGCGTTAAATCACAAGTAGATAAGGTAAAAAGAAACTTTAAAGAGAAACTAGTGAATTCAGACATTATAAATGTAAGTAGTTTGGAGGAACAAGTGGAGGAAAATGATAGATCGAAAAGTTGCCCCGAGAGTAACCTACGGGAACGTATCGCCTACTGTTTCTTCCGAACTTTCAGATACATGAAAGGTTATAGATGACTTCTGGAAAGAATTCAAACTTACCCAGGACAATGTGGAAAAATGGACAACTTCACCGAATGTTGTGTTAACTAGTGAAGTAGTTACTGATTTGCAATGGGGAGTGAATTCAGGGTTATCGAGACAATTCCCTAAGTTTAAGTCGGACGGGGATGTACATGCAACTCATTTTTTGAAAAGATTCAATCAAGCTTTGTTAAAGAACTGGGAAGATTCTAAGAAAATTGAATTTGCTGTGGGGTACCTTTTAGGGGAAGCCTCAGAATGGGGTATTGTAAATATTGAGAACTTTTCTTCTTGGGGAGACTTCCAGAAGAAATATAAAGTGAAATACTGGTTGCCTAGTGCACAAGAGAAGTTAATATCAGATTTGTGGGACCCAAAATATTACAATAATACATGGGGTACTATGAGAAAATATTTCGAATGGCATTTAACACGGGCGAAGTATTTAGATAAACCAATGTAGGAAGAGGGATTGGCTAGAATTTTAAGTAGATTTTTACCCAACTATGCAAGGAAAGACATCTTGTGTAGTGGCTGGAAAATGGTTGGAGAATTGTTATCTTTCGTTGGTGCTCTAGATGCCATAAATAAAGACCATAATGAAACTCCACAGCAAGGGGAAAATCCGAATTACAAAAGGAATAGTGGTAATAATTGAAAAAAAAAAAAAAAAAAAACATGAGGCTAACCTAGCTAGAGTACACCAATGCAACAGAAAAAATGGTAGTGACAATTATCAAAAGAAACATCCGCCTTCGAATTTAGGTCCAGTAACTTTTCAGGAATTTGTACCAAGTAGCAGTAGAACACAAAGTGGTAAGGTAGTTTCTAGATTCGGCAACCAACCTGTGATTACTGATAATGAGGAAACCGTAGTGTGATCTGGATCCAGGGCCGGGGCCCAGGTCGTAGAGATACACTAGGAGTCCTAGTTAATGAAAAGTATGTTAATTTCACGCACAAAATATTGACAAAAGAATGGTTACTGCTGGAAGAACAAAACATAATTATCAACAATACACAACCTATAATAGCAGGGACCGTGGAGACTTCTGAAATTAACATATTTAGAGACTCAGGGAGTGAAGTATCACTCACATCTAGCATATTCTTTAACTCATTAAAGACTAAATAATACTAACCGCTGTTACCAGTAACTGGAGTTTACGTAGTCGGTATAACAGGGACGAAAATTAAGGATGTGAAACACGAAACACAAGTGAATTGCAGCATTGGAAATGTATTATTTCATCAAACGCTATTGATAGTAGAAAATATAAATAGAGATGTTTTATTTGGTTTAGATTGGTTATTAGAATTTAAAGTCATCTTAAACTTTGTTTTGGAGAGACAGTGTGACATTGCAACATTGGCATTTATGCATTCCTAAGGCAATGGAAGATGCACTTGTGTGGTATGTTCATACAAGGTATGGATAGTTTGGGATATAAAAGTGTATAGCTCATTTGAACAAGTTTTATTGTTTTAGGAAGCTAGGGCATAAAGTAACACCTTTAATTAGAACCTGTGAAATCTGTCAGAAGATGAAAGAGAATAATACTCATGTTAAGTACAAAACATATCTGATTATTCCTAAGTCGTTACACGATCTCACAACAGCAGATTTTTTTGGACCAAATCCAAAAGAGAAGGGAGGAATGTCACACATCTTGGTTATCATAGAATGTTGGTCAAAGTATGTTAAGCTATATCCCATCAAAAAACCAAATACGCAGACAGTTGTACACTGTTTACAACAATACTTTCTGGAGGTAGGTAAACAAAAATGGTTTCTCACCAATAATGATTTACAGTGTGTGAGTGGCGGATTTAGAGAGTTTCTAGCTTGGGAAGGTATTCATCAAGTACTAATATCCAACTATAACCTGTCCTTGAATCCATGTGAAAGAGTTATGAAAGAAACTGGAAAACTATGGCTTACATACTGCCATGAAAAACATACTTTATGGGCAACGAAAATTAAAGACTGTGAACTTATTCTAAATGAATTATCACATTTGTCAACAGGGTTAACACCTTTAGAAGTAATAGGCAAACCTTTTGTAGTAGAACCTCTAATTAAATGTTTTAATTGCTTGAACAACCAAGTGTCAATTACGAATTGAACCAGGAAATCGTTTCTAAGAATTTAGTTGACAAGGCCTAACAGAGGGTGAGTAAGCATAATGAGAAAGCTGTAGAACTTCAGTACAAGGTCGATGACCTTGTTCTTATAAAACAGTATCTTCAAAGCTCTGCCATGAAGAAAGAAACACAGAAGTTTTTCCAAAAATATGAAGAACCATATCGAGTACAAACGGTAATCCATCCCAAGACATTATTTGTAGTGGATCCTACAACTGGATCAGAAAAGGGGAATTACAATGTGAAAGACGTAAAGTTGAATATCCCCCATGGATGTTAACATTCTGAATTAACGGGTGGAGTGACGATTGTTGGATCCCAAGTTGTTTTCAGTGTTTCTTCCAAAATAGTTTTCCTGCACTGAATTCCCTTCAAATCTTAAACTATTCTGTCATCTGTTTCTGAATTCTTAAACTATCCTATAATCTGATTACCTAGGAAACAAGATATGACTGTAACCCAAGGACTGCCTTAAGAGAACCACGGATAAAAGGTGATCTGTAGACAAAATAAGCTGAATGGGATATTAAGGATCAGGAAAAAAGTAATATCAGGTCAAAATTTGAACAACTGTTATACCATAGTGTATAAATTTTCTACTTTGTACAAAATATTTTATACCTTTTATGAGATGTCATGTAGATGGGAGGGTTTGTATCAGTTTTGGAAAGGGGTGGGTATTGTGGATAACAGCATCGTCTCGAGAACACATAAATCATGACTAACACAAAACACACACCACACCTTTCAAACAACCCTCGCAAACAAGTGTGCCTGATTGTCTGATTCTTCACCATTTGCCGTTTCCATAGCATTGCTAAGATTTCTTTCAGGGACCTCAAGGGTGAAGGTAGGAATGTCCGTTCTGTAGGAGCCGATTTAACACCAAACCACCTTAGACTTCTCTCTCAAGTACTGACGAGGTAAGGATCCAGGGGAAGGGGGGGCGGGGGGGGGGGGGGGGTGGGAGGAGATGAGTTTTCTGTCTTTTGGGCTATCTTCTTTCTCCTCTTCGATCTTAGCAACAATTTCTATTTATTTCTATTCTTACTTCTCATTTGAGGACCTAATAGAGAGAGAGAGAGACAGAGAGAAGAACTATGAACTATGATAATTCTACAATGAGTGTACATAAGAAGGGGGCATGAGTAATGAAAGAGAATATAAGCCAAAGAATGGTAGGATAGAGGGACTTGTATAGCCTAAGTAAACATATTGTCTACTGAATAGTACATCCAGACATGGTATCTGTTACAGGTATAGAAGTTGATGAGTAGAGGAGGACTCTAGGGAGTTGATGAGTAATGAAGAAATGAATGCGAAGTGTAGGATAGATTTGTAGTTTTACCAGAAAATATGTAATTATAGTATACATAGGAATGTATACTGGGGGTAATGAACCGTGAGGACTACTCAGAAAGGATAGGGGGGGGGGGGGGTTGTACTCGGCATTTACTGAATATAAAGGGAAGGTGTACCTACATGGGGATAGAACTACCTGTGACCTACAAAATAGGAATACTGAATAAAGGGGCGTACCTACCAGAATGGAAAGAGGAAGTCCACTCCTATGGTCAACCCACAAGTAAGGTTTAGGTACTGATCCTAGCAGGAGGGGACAGTATAATGACAGAAGTCACTGTTTTATAGGATTATTCTGCTAAGTTTGAATTCTGTGTAACACTAACATTATCACGTTTTAGGTAAGTTTACGAATGTCAAATGGAACACTTTTATTTTGCCCAGAGTTCCTCCAAACTACAGTCTATAAATAATGAGACTATTGAGACTATTAAGAATTAGAGAAGTAGTACAAAGAATTAGAATAAAGAATAAAGTATTCAGGTATCAAGAACACCTGAAGTTTGATTTGGAGTTAAAGAAAGAGACCTCACAATTCCTAAGTAATAATAATGCAGACTGAAATCATAAATAAATGCTTATGTTCTAATTAAAAAAATATTTATAGGTGAAGAAAAGAAAAGAAAAAAAATATATGTGTATAAACCTATGTAATAGATGAATACTACTATAGACACGGTGGTTGAACGGCACCAACAAGTGTTTGCTGGTCGTGCCATGGAAGCCGTGGTGAAAGAACAAGGAATGTTTATGTATTCAGTGCTGTTCTGTAACTTTGATGATGGTAGTGACAAAAGAACAATGGAGTTGGAAAAAGACTTTTAATTAATGTTTGTTTTGGACATGGAGAGTATAAGACGTGTTCAGATTCAGAATGGGAATGGACTTGAGTTTTAAGCCAACCTTTCCTTATGTGTAAATGAACTCTGTTTCTAACATTTGGACATTCGAAGAGACTTACTTGATAGTGTTTGTTTGTGTGAAGAATGAGTTTTGTATAAGTTTGATGTTCAAATATACATTGTGAAGTGAAGCAAAGAAACTGCGTACGTGTGCTTATTTTTATAAGTAGAAAGAGTCTTGAGAAATTCCTGTTCCTAGAAGAAGAGAAAAGGGGGTTGCAGCAGCAAGCTAACCAGCAAGGAAAGTCAGCTGACCATCTCAAGTAAGTCGTATCGTTAAAGAAGTGGAAGTTTACACACATACTTAACCACTTTAAGTTGTCCAAAGCATTAGAACGTGCTTGGGTCATCAGCTGCGGAGGCCCATGGGTTAGCAGTGTTCAGTGCCCTGTGTGTTCAGACACACTTGTACTCTGCCCAGCATTAAACTCTGATGTTAGTTCTGCCACAGTTCACCACCTTTTACCAGTCTGCCCAGCCTATGGCGTCCGACATCTGTAATGAGGAGGGCCACCCAACCCCATGATGTCTGGATGTACTTTCACCTTCATTTCGCCATGTGTTGAAGACACAACAATCCTCAAATACCTGACAAGCCTTGCAATTTCTGAGATGAGATGCTCATGGGGTGAGCCTCTGGGCCATCATAATCTGCCCTCAGTCAAAGTTGGATTGATCACACACCTGTCCCATTCTACACACAGACAGCACGCTCACTGATACTACATGCACCATGCAGGTGTCTGACTGGCAGTCGTTCATCACCAGCTAACACTGCTATCACCTGGACTGGTGTATATCAACAACAGGTCGGTGGTCATAATGTTGTGACTGATCGATGTATGTATGCAGTGTATCTTGAAGAAATAAGAGGCTGACTCAAAGCAAGGTGCAGAGTTTACAGATCTATAAAATTTCTGTCATACTGGCAAAGATAAAAAACCAATAACACTGCAATTTATTTTAAGCAGAAAACGTGTATTGTAACTCTTAGCAGCAGATGCAACTATTATGACCATACCAGTAACAGCTCATTCCAACTGAAGGGAAACTTAAGGCAAATCAAATTACGGCTTATGCCAGCTCACAGTGGAGTTTATGTATGTGATAGTGATGCCCATTTATAAATGTAGAGATATGCACATGACTTCTAATTATAGGCCCATCTTCCTTGATCCCATGATCTCAAAACTATTGTAGAGTAATTTACAGTAGAACATGGAACCATATTTCTGTAACCATTTATTGAACGAAGTGGCACAGTTGTGAAATATTGTATTTGTATTGCGATCCATCCAGATTTAGATTTTCTCTGATTTCCTTAAACTGCCTAAGGAAATGCTGAGGCAGTTACTTTGAAATGGTGTGGTCCAGTTTGAATTGTTCTTTGTCTCTTATGACTTCATTGTTGATGGCATATTAAAACCATTCCTTTCTGAGAATAACATTTTACAAACAGGTCAGGTTGGATTTTGTAAATAGTTCTCTAGACAGGAAACAGACATAATCTCACAGACTCTGTTGTGGTGGAACTAAACAAGAAAATTTTATCCTTTAGCTTCTTCCGTCATGTTGTTAGTCCACTGATTGTATCAACTGTAACATTCTACTGCTATGGTTGTAAGGTTATTTTATTTAGGACACGACCGGTTTTGGGCTCTTATACGCTCATCTTCAATTGTCGTACTGAAAATAGCAAGAGGTGTGAGTCAACTTTTACATGCAACAATACACATGAAAACAAAAAGAAGATTTCATAAAAAATTTAAATAACTACCAGTCGGACTAGATGCTGTGAAACTTTAGTCGATGCCAAAGTGACTCCAGACAGTACTACAGATGACTGGCTGCCTAGAGAAATATGCCAAGAATACCAGGAAACTTACTCTTGGTGCTGTGACTTCACAAGCCGTGGTGGACGAGTGCAAGATGCAGTTTGCTACCAGCGAGCACAGAGCATACAGTAGCGTATGTGAAACAGGAAATAAAACTGGTACACCAGAGTGACAAGAGTACTGCCATCTGTTGATGAGAAGAAGAATGTGGGGCCACTAGCCCAGTCGTAAACAATTTGATATAATAGCAATTTTGAACAGAATGATTGCCTCCATACCAACTAACAAGGATTCTATGGGGGGGGGGGGGGGGGGGGGGGGGGTTGGCGAAAGTCTTGCAAAACCAACTAACACTTTTCTCACACGATGTTCTGAATGGCAAGGTTCAAGATAACCAGATGGATGTAGTATTTCATCACTCCCAAAAAGCATTTGATTCATTACCACACCAACATTTATTAATGATAGTAACATTCATATGGGTATTTCTTGGTAGGGAAGACACATATGTTATTTTAGATAGTGTCTACAGACCTAAGAATATGTACGAAGGCTATTCAGAAAGTAGGAACCATTTTGGCATTAAAAAAAAACTAAATACAAGAAATACATTTTATTATACAGGGTGATTCAAAAAGAATACCACAACTTTAAAAATGTGTATTTAATGAAAGAAACATAATATAACCTTCTGTTCTACATCATTACAAAGAGTATTTAAAAAGGTTTTTTTTTCACTCAAAAACAAGTTCAGAGATGTTCAATATGGCCCCCTCCAGACACTCGAGCAATATCAACCCGATACTCCAACTCGTTCCACACTCTCTGTAGCATATCAGGCGTAACAGTTTGGATAGCTGCTGTTATTTCTCGTTTGAAATCATCAATGGTGGCTGGGAGAGGTGGCCGAAACACCATATCCTTAACATACCCCCATAAGAAAAAATCACAGGGGGTAAGATCAGGGCTTCTTGGAGGCCAGTGATGAAGTGCTCTGTCACGGGCTGCCTGGCGGCCGATCCATCGCCTCGGGTAGTTGACGTTCAGGTAGTTACGGACAGATAAGTGCCAATGTGGTGGCGCTCCATCCTGCTGAAATATGAATTGTTGTGCTTCTTGTTCGAGCTGAGGGAACAGCCAATTCTCTAACATCTCCACATACTGTAGTCCAGTTACAGTAGCACCTTCGAAGAAAAAGGGACCAAAAACTTTATTGTCTGAAATGGCACAGAAAACGTTCACATTAGGCGAGTCACTGAGTCAACTCATACTGAGTTGTTTCCCGCGGATTCTCAGTGCCCCATATACAGACATTGTGACAGTTGACTTTCGCGTTAGTGTGGAAAGTTGCTTCATCACTAAACACAATCTTTGAAACAAAAGATTCATCTGTTTCGCCTAGTCAACAGCGCCTCAAGCTGAACTAAATGAAACTCTATAGCTCCCTTAATTCGCCGACAGATAGTGCTTAGCTCTGCCTTTTGTCGTTGCAGAGTTTTAAATTCCTAAAGTTGTGGTATTCTTTTTGAATCACCCTGTATACATCTGAAAGAGCGACTGACATACTACTTTTCCATACAGTCACCAAACACATTGAGGCACTTATCATACTGGTGGACAAGCTTTGAAAGACCTTTGTCTTAAAATTCTTCCGCATGAGTCTTCAGCCAGCGAGTTACACCCACCTGGCGTTCCGCGTCAACATCAAAGTGCTGCGTTGCAAGCCAGTTCTTCATCTTGGTGATATACTCTTTCTATGTGGTCAATCAATAAACTATTCTCCCTACCTATTTCAATAACAAGCAACAAACAATCAGTTATCTTTAATGGTAATGATAAGGGAAATGATTAATTCCCCCCAACACTCCACTTTAGATTTTGGATTTATTGCCACACCCTTCAGTGTAAACCACAGAACAAGCAAGTGTGACAATGAGAGAATATTTACTCTAGTAATATTTGCTATCTAACTTAAGAATTACTTAATAAACAAAAGGAATCTAAAATTATTCTATATAATTTTTTAAGACCATAAACAATAAAGATCAATGGTTAATAAGGTCCCATAAACTTCTGAATGAAGTCAGTAGGTGACATAGGGGATAATCAGACGTACATTAAATGTTACACCATTAAGGACGACCACTCATTAAGAATTATAACCTCAAATAAAAGAAGATTCATGTAAAGCAATTAACATCAATAGCAAATAATTAAGTCAAGTCTCTACAAATGTATCAAAACCAAATCTTTCAGTTCTATAACAATATTGTATTGTGGAATACGCCAGATTACCAACACAGAAGGCTAAATTTTACCGAACAGCAGTTTCTCCAAACCTAGAACTATCTTAATAGTGGTCAATACTTACGTTATCCAGAACTACTCTAACTCGCCTTTCTTGGGCATAACGGGGGAGTAGATAATTAACCTCTTTATTTCATTCTCCTGGAACATTGAGCGGAAATAGACACTCGGGCAACTATTACCCCAACGTGGCTCGGGAAAGAGGATGGCTCCACCAGGAGGAGAAAACATTTACCCGAACTAGAAAGGGAACTCGTCTAACATGAGCCACTAGGTTGGACGAAAACCAGTTGGCGATTTTTAATCATTAACCAAAGCTTGCTGGGCAGTGGTCGAAAATTACAGAGGCAAAGGTAGCTTTATTTGTGCTCACAAGAATTGATAACTTCTGCAAATAAGATTCTGGTAGAGCTACGGCCGTAGTATCAATACGGGACTTCAGAGCTGAGGAGAGCAATTCAGCAACGGTCTCTACCCAATAGGCCCAACATTTCAGACAGTCCGAGCAACCAACATCAGTTGTGGCTAGGCGGATTACCAAATAGAAACTCTAGCACTACCTTAAATGTAGTGAAATAGAGCACTTCAATGCCGCGGGGACTAAACTCCTTAACATAGAATATATACACAATAACAATGACTAAAGTTAAATAAGCCTACGTATTAAAACAGATATTGGCGAATATTAACATAATCTCGCATTTCAGACATCCATGAAATTAATTGGCTCGATCTCTCCGCCAGACAGTACAAGGTTATTAAACATTTTACAACATGCTTATCCAAACAGTGACCTACGCTGGCTTTGGGAAAACAATGGCTTGCAGAAGGACCACAGCCAAAAAATTTTCTTTTGCTGACTAATCTTCTCCAGAGTCTTAGTCACCCCCAAGTGCCCCTCATAACAGAGTTATGAAAATACTGGAAAATGGGGTTCACCAACAGCTGAGGAAGACAAATTTTGGACTGGCCGGTCTTAAACCAACATGCTTACATAAGATACCTTTACTTAAACTGTATCACAGAATGTTCTTACCAGAAAGGAGGGCCTCCCTTATGGGAGCCCAGCTAGGATCTTCGTGTTGTTTACTAGCAATGTCAACAAACAATGCTGGGATTTCACCAAGAACACTTCCTACAATTAATTGATTGTGACCCTGTAGCTCTTCTTGCTCATGATTAAACACATGGCTGAGAGCGTCCGCGACCTGGTTATCAACTCCACATATGTGCCTGACCTGGAACCGAAATGCTGAAATTCGCACCGCCCAACGTGCGATACGTCCAGTCTTTGTAGGATGAGCCAGCACCCAACTCAAGGCTGGATTATCTGTTTCCAAACAAAATTCTTGATGCTCCAGGTAAAATTTAAACCTCCCCAGAACAAAGAGGACGGCCAAGGCTTCCAATTCATAGGTGGAATATTTGTTCTCAGTCTCAGAAAGGCAACGCAAAGCATAGGTGACAGGACGTCTATCCCCATCAGCTTCCTGTGTGAGTATGACAGCCATGATTTGATCCAGTAATGAATCACCATGTTTGCATTAGGCCTCCAGAAATGTCAACATTGCCCCATTTCACCATTCTTTATGATGATCTATAAGCATTTCGGGCACCCATTGTGCACAAAATTTGTGGTAGCCCAGCTTTTGAGTGACAATTTCAA
This sequence comes from Schistocerca serialis cubense, assembly GCF_023864345.2. NCBI lineage: Eukaryota > Metazoa > Arthropoda > Insecta > Orthoptera > Acrididae > Schistocerca > Schistocerca serialis. The sequence goes on along the minus strand of NC_064639.1, from coordinate 622,706,856 downwards.
TCAACAAAGTCCGTGAAACTTGTGGAAAAGAAAGCGAAAGCTCCATTGTTGTGAAATGATGGTTTCCACGAATTGTTTCATCAACTTTAGCGACAAGATCGTCAGTCAGAATGCTTGGGCGTCCTCTCTTCTCTTCATCACGAATATTGGTTCAGCCAGTTTTATACCGAATGCACCATTTCCGGATGGAACATTCACTCATTACATTGTTTCTGTACACTTTGCACAGTTCACAATAAATTTCTATAGGTTTTAGGTTTTTTGCCAACAAAAACTGTGTCACAGACCGCACTTCACTACTGGTGGGATCTTCAATTGCAGTGCACCTTTCAAATTCGAATATTGAAAAAAACCAGATGTGCAGAAATGTTCCTGCTGTCACAGATGGATGCCAACTGAGCTGCCGAGCATGCACGTACCAAAACATACATGATCAGCGCACGCCTAGCGGCATCAGATGGAAACGTTCCGTACTTTCTGAATAGCCCTCATAAAATAGTGGAAAGGCAGCCATTCACCTACAGTGAACTGATGTGTGGAGCTTAGAAGCACGCTATTCATACTAGCTTTCAAATTCTTGCTCTTTTTTTCTACTAAACGTATACACATTCACACACACAACCCATGGCTACAGAAGTTGCATGTGAATGTGTGTACTTATACTACAGAAAGAGCAAGAACTTGAAATATAGTGTAAATAGTGTTTGCTGTTATGTGTTTCTATGAACCACACATGAGTCTGCTATAGGTAAGTGGTTGCCTTTCCCTTATTTTATGTACTTTTATGTTTAGGAATTTCTGTTATTACTTGACAGGTGTAAAAGGAATTTCAGATGTGTCTCAGAAAGAGTGTTGAGATATTCTTTGTATACTTCCTCCTCCTTCTCCTCCTCCTCCTCCTCCTCCTCCTACTTCAGCACTACACCCCTTTATCAGCTTTGGTCTCATCAACAATGTACCTCCCTTCATCTCTGTACTCTGCTGTTCTCTTCTATCTTCAGATCTCCATCTTGGTAATATCAGCCAACACGTTGTCTAGTCATCTTGCTATCGCTCAGCCCGTAGTTCTGGTGGTATACAGTCTGTCTTTCATTATTAATGCGCACATCCTGTCATCTGCCATCCATTCCATACATCCTAACCAGTGAGTGCTGAGATTTAATAAATCTCCCTTGTGAAAGCTGTTGTATCTCATGGTTGTATCTTACTCTACAGCCCCCTGTCTCTCTCACAGACCCATACATTTTCACAGGTTTTTCTTTCAGATGTCCTTAGGTTCTTTCTGTCTCTTTATTTTGCCACACACATTTATTCCCCTAAAAACAGGTCATACAAGCTAATAATATACTCTCAACTATAAATTCACAAATTGAGCAATTTGTAAAATAAGGGGAAGTTGACAACTCACTGTAGCAGGTCGATGGGTGGAGCACAGAAACATGTTACAGAAAACAGCATTCATATTAGCTTTTGAGCAATAGTTCTTTTTGTAGCACAAGATTGCTGATGCTGTTATTAGATAGTTCTTACATACCTGTAAGTTAGCTTAATAAGCAATATTTCCTGCTTTTATATATTGCCTCATGTTGTTATGACTGGTTAAAAGAATTCAAAAATAGTGAAAGCAACTGACATCTTCAAAACAATAGATCATCATTGTATGTGGTGTTCTAGCATTAGAATGTTGTGCTGTTTCCATTTCCAGTAAGAAAAATTTTCGCTTCTTCCACTTTTATTATTTCATACATTTCCTTTAAGATGTTTATATCTCTTGACACAGATGCAATATCATATACATATGCTCATATATGAATGGATTTCATCCTTACTGTACCTTCCTTACCTATTTTTTGTGTCGGACCGTGCAGTGCTAAGTTAAACAGAACTGCAGAGAGACCATCACTGTGTTTCTCACCCCATTTGTAAAATTAAAATTCTTAGTCATTTTGTTATACATCTTTAGTTTTGCCTTCATGTCTTCATTGGTAACACATCTAGCCTTCCTAGCTGATCACAGATGCCCATTTCTTTTAGTACTTTGCATAATGCCGGCCTGTTAACACTATCAAAAGCTTGATTAAAATCAACATCAGTAATTGGGTATCTGTGTCACATTTATAAAATTTTCCATTATTTGTCTAATAACAAACGTGTGCTCAGAAATGCCCCCATTTAGCTGGAAACCCTGCTGGTGTTCTCCAAGGATATTTTTAGTGCACCTTTTCATCGTTTCATTCAGCACCCCTGAAAATATCTCATAGGCTGTAAACAATAAAGTCAAGCCTCTATATTTTTCACCTAACTTTCCTCCTTTCTTAATTATAGGTCAGACTATTCCACTTTTCCAGCCCTCTGGGATGCTTTCACATTCCTGTATGTTATTTATTAGGGCATGCATTTGGCAACCAAATTTTGTAAGTTCTGACGCTATCCCCTCTCATCAGGAGCGCATCTCTTTTCCTATTTGTGTTTCATCACCTCCAACTCTTGCACTGTTGGTCTTTATGCTTCTCTTCTCTGTCTCTACGTTCACCTTCTTAACTCATCAAGCCACATTCCTAGATGTCAATCTCCACCTCTCATAAACATGTCTGTCCATATCGAGTGCACAAACCTCGAATAGTGCCTCCAGTTTGGCAGCTGTCACCCGTTTCATGTTAAAAAGTCTCTTCCTTACAGCCTTGCCATCCATGGATACTGCGTCTACAGGAGCTGTTGAAGTGTACTGATAACCTTATAAGAGCCTTTGCTAACAGACAATATCCTACCCAGCTCATCTGTAAACAAATCTCCTGTGCCATCTGTTCCTCTGACACTAGTGAACCTGTTGACCAGCCTCTGACCATCACTCCTCTGATTACCCAGTATCACTCTGGTCTTGAAAAACTCAACCACATCCTCCACCAGGGCTTTGACCACCTCTCATCTTGTCCTGATGTGAGGGATATCCCTCCCAAAATTCTACTCACACACCCTAAGTAGTGCCCCACTGCCCACCCAACCTACAGAATATTCTTATCCATCCCTATTCCAATCCTGCTTCCAATCTTGCCCCCCGAGGGTCTTTCCCCTGTGGTCAGGCCAGGTACAAGAGCTGTCCCATATGACTACCCATCACCTCCTACCTCTGTTCAGATGAGCAAGTGCACCCAGCCCCTCATATGATGAGGATGATGTTTGCTTTATAGGGCATGCTACTGCACAGCCATCAGCGCCCATACGCATTCCCAATCTGTGCACAGTCCAGTCTAGCCACTTTCATGAATGATGAGGTCAACACAAACATGCAGTCCCCAGGCAGAGAAAATCCCCAACCCACCCAGAAATCGAACCTGGGACCCTGTGATCCAGAGGTAGCAATGCTAGCCACTAGGCCACAAGCTGCCGACTATCCCCTCAGGTAAGCATTTAAGAGCCCATGTTAACTAGACATTTTTCCTTGTTATAGTCCACACTACTGCCTCTGAAAGTTGCCTGCCCTACAGTCTTAGCAACAGCATTACCAATACATGTATTCCACTGTCAAAGGTATGAAACGTCTTCGCTTATAACTTTCATTTGTTTCCAGTAGAAGAACCCTTACATCAGATTGATGCATTTATTCTTCTCCATCATCTCAGAAAGTTTAAATCAAAAAATGGAAAATCGAGGATGGAATAATATTATCCTTAAAAGTTTGTAACATTATCACAGAATCACCCTGTAGATGCACACATTTACAGATGCCGGCATCTATAAGTTTGACATTCTGTAAAGTCGCTGGATGGCATTTCTGGATGTGACTTCCAATGTAAAACTTGATCTACTAAGTTCCCTTTACAACCTCTGTAAGTGTGTGACGTGAATTGTGAAACACCCTATATGTGTGATACCCACAGTGAACATGTTACCAAAGGTCACGCAAATTTCTTATCCAGTTTACTTTAAAAATTTTGTGATGCTCAAATGAACATTTGTATGGACATAATTCCAACAAACAAGACTCAAGGTCAGACAGAGGGTATGAGGGGAAGAGGAGATTGACAGAAAAGGGGGGAGGAATTGGACATAGAGATGGGAAAGGGGGAAATGAACATAGAGAGGGGAAGGAGGAGATGTAGAGAGAGAGGACGTGAGGAGGAGATGGTCAGGGAGAACAAGGAGAAGGGGAGAAGGTGGTGGACATTAAGAGGGGGGACATCACAAGGAGATAGACAGAGAGGAAGGAGATACAGATTTATAGCCAATTCCCATACATATTTAGCAATTGCGAAGCATTACCGATTTCGTTAGTGCTTATATCAATCATTATTTTTTTTTAAAGATTGTTAACAATATACAGCTCTATAGTGTAGGCTGTAGTTTATTTATTTAGGATTTTGTTATAATTTTTTTTTCATTTTTATTAATCTCATCAGAAATCAGGGTTATTGAATATTAGTTTTTCCCATGTTTGTGATGTGTTATAGCAACAGAAGCATGACCACATCAAAAAATTGTACATAAGAAACTTGTGTTGTAATAAAAAAAGTGAATAAATAAATATTACTAAATATGCATATGAAAACACTCTTTAAACTGATACAACATGATTGTGCTACTAGAAATGTTCCGCAGGACATCCGACTTCACTTAGTTTCTTACTTCTTCAATTGTAGCTGCAGGCGGCAGACTCCGGGAACACCGACGCTTGTCATAATCAAGAAAATCTTCCTTATATGTTCCTTCACTTACTTCAATAAATAAAAAATACTTGATACTGTTTTTCCATATAATATTATTCTTGCACACATGTGATACATAGAGCTTGCAATACTTCATATCTAAAGTCGCACATCTTCATCATCCTTCTGCATATGAAACAGTGTAAGAGTAAAAAACAAAATCGTGTACTAATAATTGAATGAAATTCAAGCTTTCGCAACCAACGGTTGCTTCATTAGGAAAGAGGGAAGGAGAGGGAAAGACGAAAGGATGTGGGTTTTAAGGGAGAGGGTAAGGAGTCATTCCAATCCCAGGAGCAGAAAGACTTACCTTAGGGGGAAAAAAGGACAGGTATGCACTCGCACACACACACACACATATCCATCCGCACATATACAGACACAAGCAGACATATGTAAAGGCGTCTGTCGATGAGGTACATACCGGCTTTAACAATTATAGTTCACTTGTTAATATCTCAACATTGTGAGCCACGATACTCAGAAGTTATTTCATTGCACACACATGTTCATGTCACCACACTTGACCGTGAACTTGTTGGAAGACACATATAGTCATCCAAAACAATGTATAAATTGCTTGTATTTAAAGTTCATTTCTTCATATAGAGTTTGGTTTCCAATGAAAATTCATACAAGTATTGAGTTACGACAATATACATAATATGATAGCTTATACCCATGGCTGACATTCCATCCATCGCTTATATTATGAAAATAAATTTCTGAAGTTCTAAAATGTCATAAAATTTTGATTAACTGTTTTCTGTTACTACAGTTGGTTTGTTAATTTCAACTTTTCTTCGTTCACATCTCATGTACAAATTAATTACATATCACATTATTATGACTCATTATGATGCATATATGTTTCATTTTATAGATAGGCTTTTATTACTTATGTGGGAGATCATTTCCTCCTTAGGTAGAAGAGGGAGAAAAACATTGAAAATAGGACTAAAACATTGCGGATTGCTGGCCTAGTTATGCTTGGCACCGCCTCCTTTGTTTGGGAGGGAAAAAGGGTAATACTCATCTACTGGTTCCAGGATTTATGAGTAAATGTTGCTCGTACAATGATGGACTAGCTGCCAAGGAACTTTTGCTTCATTGAAATAATGTCTACCGACTAATCATCCAAGTAGTATCATGTCGTTTCTTCATGTTTTAGTGTTGTGTACTTCAATTCACCTGTAGCTTAGTGTGAACCATGATGTTTTAACCATTGTAGACTTATCTTTCTCAAATACCTGGAAATATCATTATTCAAGCTTTCATGTGACATGATAAAAATTAACTGGTTTTTTTAAAACCTCATGCTTAAATGTGTATGTGCACTCTACAGTGAATAGGTACTGATAATTGTCATGGAGACACACTGCGATTATGCATATTTCATTTTTAATCTGCCTTATGATCCTTGTATAAATATCCTTATAGCTAAATTTGCTTACTCAATGTGTGGCCTGTTTCTTCATTTGATACCTGCTACTCTCAATGTAATTCTCTTCTTCTGCGCTGTGGCGATGCATTGGTCGCTCAAACAAAAACTTAAAACTAATTGCATTTTGTAAATTAGTGGCTACTGATACATTAGGCCATTGCACACACTGTAAATTCATAGACATTCGTTTATTCTGTTACCCATTATGATAATTTATTCTGCAAAGAAAATTATTCGACATTTCTCACAGTATTTTGTCGTTAGTCCTTAGCTTACATGCCTCGTATAGTTTTCAAAATGGTTCAAATGGCTCTGAGCACTATGGGACTTAACTTCTGATGTCATCAGTCCCCTAGAACTTAGAACTACGTAAACCTAACTAACCTAAGGATATCACACACATCCATGCCCGAGGCAGGATTCGAACTTGCGACCGCATAAGCTAACTTCGTTTATATTTTCGCTTTGCATGAAACGGTGTGTTACTTCTCATTGCTGTTAATTTTTATGCCTAAGTGTACAAATCAAAAGAATTACTTATGCCTATACACATTGCTTTGTCTTAAAATACACTTCAGAAGAAAAATTACGCTTAGAATTATGTACACTATGTACAATTATCTTGTGATAAAAAAAAATAGTACCATGCTTCGTAATTTTATAAAAGCTTTTATATCTTAGTGAGGATGGAGACCCTTGTCTCTTCGTGGTTTCTCACAAACTAACCTGTATGTCCCAGGATATGGTATTTTGGAAATTGCATCTGATCCTGAATAGAGTAATTGCCACTTCTTATTCACTTTGCCAAATTTTGTTGATTTAAGGTGCGTCCATAAGAGGACTTGTTGCCCTTCAAAAAATTGTGTAGTTTCAGTTTTCTAGTGTAACTATGGCTTGTTTGATTTTGTCTTGTAGTGTCATTTCTGTAGTGGGTACCATTGGTATGGGCCACTCCCACTCATTCGTTTGTTTTGTCCAGAACATCAGTTCATTAGGTGTGAAACCTATTGAAGAATGTGGAAGGTTATTGACTAATTGAATGAAAGGAGTTATGTATTCTACCCATCGGGTGTGTTTGTGATTTGTGTATGTCCTAATAAACTGGTTAAATTCTTTAAAGACTTGTTCTACTGGGCTTGCTTCTGGGTGAAAAAGGCTTACTAATATGTGCTTTCTGCCCTGTGAGGTCATAAATTATTTCCACTTTTGCGCAACGAAATATGAAGCATTATCAGTTAGTGGTTCCTTTGGTTTACCTAATCTTCTCAAATAGTCTCCCTCAATTCTTTTTCTGAGATTTGTGGCTGTTGCATTTTTAATTGCATGCATTTTGATATATTTGGAGAAAATATCATTTAGTGCTACTATCGGCTACGTCCAGTGATACAATATGTAGAGGTTTTTTTGTGAGTATTGGTTGTAGCTCAGTATATTTCGACACATTGGACTGTTTTGACTTTTGACATATTGCACACTTTCTTAATAGCTGTAGGACTCGCCTTCAGAAATTTTCAAAATAACATGGTGTTGCAGTTTTTTCAGTACAATTGCCTACTCCATAATGTCCCCATACTTCATGTGTGTGTCATAAATTTGTTGATATAATCTTCAGGAATACACACACACAATTGATCAGATTTTTCATGTTTCCTGTGAAACAAAATGCCCTTGTACTCCTGATACAATTTACTTACCTTTCCACCTTCATCTTGCTTACGGTTTTGCATGACCGTGCTCCATCTGTGATCTTGCTGTTGTATAATTTTCACTTGCTTACAAAATTTATGGTAATCTGACTGTTGTGCTGTACCTCGCATCAATAACGTTCTGAGTTCTGTATCCTGCCCTGTTAATTCACCAAATTCCTCTAAACTTTGTGGTAACCTAGACAAGGCATCTGCAATAACATTCTGACTTCATTTAATACAAATGATCTCAAAATTGAATTCTTGTAAATATAGACATCACCTAGCTAATCGGCGGTGTAATATTTTACACGTTAAAAGGAATGACAGTGACTGATGGTCACAGTAAACTTTGGTATTCTTGCCACACAAAAAATATTCAAACTTCTTCAATGCCCATATTACCGCTAAACTTTCCAATTCTGACAAGGAGTGAGATCTTTCTGCTTCTGATAATGTGCAACTAGAAAAACTGATGATTCTGGGTACTTTCTTACCTTCTTCCTCTCGCATCTGGAACAAGCATGCCCCCAGCCCTTGAGATGTGTGTAGACAAAAATCGTTTTCCATGTCAGGGTGGCTAGGAATGTTTGCATTGACTAATGCCTATTTAATGTTATTAAAGTCCTCTCGACACTTATCATCCCATAACCAAAGCCTATTTTTTTCATAACAAGATGACCAATGCCTCACTGTTCATCAGTTGCTGTGGTACAAACTTACGAAAAAAGGATGCTAGTCCTAAAAAGGCCTTTAGTTGTTTTTTGTTCCTCGGAGCTGGACAATTGTGCATGTAATCAAGTTTTTTGGGATCAGGTAATATACCTTGTTCTGAGAGAATTTTTCCTAAAAATTTGACTTGCTCCTTACCAAAACTAGACTTTTTTAAATTGGTTGTTATCCCGTAATCTGCAAATGGTTGAAGTACCTGTTCAATCAGCCTGATGTGTTCTAACCAAGTGGGTATGGCTATTAGCATGTCATGTACATAAACAGTGACTTTGTTAAGCAATTCTGGTCCTAAGACCTGGTCCAGTGCACCTATAAACACACCTGCGTTAATGTTCAGTCCAAAAGGTAGACAACGGAATTCATAACTTCTGCCACCACAAACATATGCTTTATATTTTCGACTTTCTTCATGGAGCCTTATTTTCCAATAGGATGCCTTGAGATCGAGTATACTGAAGTATATGTCCTAAAAATTTGACTTGCTCCTTTCCAAAAGTAGACTTTCTTAAATTGGCTGTTACTCCACAATCTGCAAATCGTTGAAGTGCCTGTTCAATGGGCTTGATATGTTCTAACCAATTAGGTGCAGCTATTAGCATATCGTCCACATAAACAGTGACTTTGCTAAGCAATTCTGGTCCCAAAACCTTGTCCAATGCAGATATGAACACTCCTTTACTAATTTTCAGTCCAAAAGGTAGAACATGGAATTCGTAACTTCTGTCACCACAAACAAATGCTGTATATTTTTGACTTCCTTTGTGGAGCTTTATTTGCCAGTAGGAATTCTTGGGATCCAGTATACTGAAATATTTTTTACTGTAAAACTTAAGAAGCTGTTCGTCTAAGTTGTCTGGTCTTATGCATACTGGTACTATGATCTTATTGATACCTCTAGCATCAAGAACTAATCTTACAGAACCATCTGGTTTGCTTATAGGTAATATTGGACTACAATAGGGTGAAAATGAAGGTTGTACAATTCCCCATTTAATCATATGACTGATCTATTCCCTTACTGCCTCTCGTTTTCTCCATGGAATAGGATATGGCATTACACAAAATGTTTCATGTGGATAGACTTCAAAATTATATTCATAGTCTTTGATTATGCCTGGCTCCATACTGAAAACATTGGCATACTTAAATAACAAGTTAGAAAGTTCTTGTCTTTGCATCTCATTTAGTACCTGTGATTCATTTAGTTTCTGCTCTACCATTTCGTAACTAACTTCAGTGTTTGCTTCTTGTTCGATATCAGATTTGTTTCTGAAATATACGGTTGGAAGGGAATACTGTACTATTACTTTTGACTCTAGTTTGTTTTTGTTACTTTCATCAGGTGTTTTCACTAAATCGATAGAAAAAATCTGATCCTTTACATAAAGGTGGCATTTACCACTACCTGTGTCAATCTGTGTTCTGTATTTTCTAAACATGTCCATGCCAATAAGACAATTAACTATAAGTTTGTCAATTATAAGAAAGTTGCACTTCACTGTAAAATGTTCAGTTTGTACTGGAATAAGTGCCTGATGTTTAACAAATTTAGTCTTATTGCCTGTAGCAGTTTGCATCTTGCAGTTTTGGACAGGAAATGTTGGGAACTTGCCTCTCTTCTTCAGTTCACAAAAAAAGGCATTTGACATTATGTTGGTAGTTGAACCTGTATCTAAAATTAACTGTGTGTCAATATTAAATATTTTCACCGTAATGATTGTGTTTGTTCTTCATTGACTTGATCTACTATATCTAACTCATGTTGATACAAATCATCCCTGGTGTCACCTTGTTTGTCAAACCTTATGAAACATTTTTGTAGTTTAGCTTTGCCCCACTCCCTGAGGGGTCAATAGCCTGGGGCTTAACTACGACTGTTGGTGTTTTCTGATGGCGTAGTGTGACTTAATTTGTTACCTGGAGAAATTTCAGTTAATTTACTGTGTGGGTACTTCGCCAGTTTGTGTGTACCATCCTTGCTGTGTATTTAGATCATGTTTTACTGACTGATTTACATAACTACGTTGTTGTTGTGCCTGATTTTCTGTTGCTCTATAGGGTGCAGCTCTTTCCTCATAGATTAAGTCGATATACTCGAGCACTGACTGAAAATATTCAGTGCTCTGGCATTATGACTAATTTTTCTCTAATATGCAATGGTAAACGACTTTTCAGAATTTTTGACACATCTACCTGTGATGTTGGGTTCATCCAGTAGCACGTCTTGTTCAGGTGTTTTTCAAATTATCCACGTAGACTACCGTATTTGCCATTGAATGGTGCAGGGTTGAAAACTTCACGTCTGAGTCTTTGTTGCACTGCTTCAGACCAGTATCTGTCGAGGAAAGCTCATTCAAATTGGATATAAGTGCTGCAACGTTCCACCACTTCAGTTGCTCATAAAAGCACACCTTGCTTATATACTTCGGGAAGTCTGATTTTTTTTGTGCTTCTGTCCAGTTGCGTGGAAATACATGATGAAAAGGACCGATAAGTACTACTGGGGTTCATTCTTTTACATTGAGCAGTAAATGTAGGAAACTGTTGATGTCTCAGCAAACCTTTGTCTGCAAAAATAGTTGATAGACATGTGGTATTTTCGGTTTTATTTATGTTGTTATTGTAGTTACTTGTAATTCCGGCTGGTAATTGTCCAGGTATTGGAGTTTGGGTATGTTTACATTTGGCACTCTACAACTGTCACTGGTACCTGCTGTGGGACTTGTGACAATTTGTGGATAAATACCGACAGCTTGTGGTTTGTTCACTGTAGCCTGTGCATTATTTACAAGCATATTTTGAGATCCAATAATATTTTCTTCTAAAAGATGGCGGATCCTATTTTCCGCAGCTTGTAGATGAATGTTTACCTTGTTCACTATTTCATTTTCTTTTTTCTGAATAGCCTTTTCTACTACATCTGTGTATAACTTACAATTGGTTAGTAACTTCTCCGCAATGGTATTACCCTTATCTAGCGTACCTGTTTCGGATGATTCACTCAGATTTTCATTGATCCTGTCTCTCTCCTTCTTAGCACGTGGTGAGTCAACTTCAAGCTGTCGAAACCAACTGGTTTGTGTGGCTTCGATGTTTGTGTTTGTGTCTGTCTGTGATTCTCTTTATCTGTTGCTCTGCTAGGTTGTGATGGTCATTAAAAGAATCTACCTTCTGTTTCAACTCCATGATGTTACTGTTAACTTCATAAAGTACTTCACGCTTTACCTGTTTTTTTCATATCATTCAATTTTTCATCGATTTCAGTTTGAAAATTTTTGGCTAAGTCATTGAATTTCTGTGAGATCGTGTCTTGCAAATCCTTCAATACTTGTTTTTGTTCTTGCTTCATCATATTTGGATCTTGTGTAACAGTGATTTGTTCTGTTTTACCTGTTCATATCTTGTGTTATGGTGTTCAGATTCTGTGTCAAATTATCAATTTTGGTATTCATATCTTGTTTCATATAACTTAAATTGGTGTTCATATTGTGTTTCATATCATCTAATTTAAAAATGAAACTCCAAAAGTTACTGATGAATTAAAGAAGTGCTTAGGACACTTGACTCATACAAATGTCCTGTTAATGACTATTCCATACCGATAAGACCTACCACCATGGTCATGTGTAAACAGAGAGGTAAGTGCTGCAAACGTGTTACTCTCGAAAATATGCACACAGTATAAAAATGTAGAAGCCAATGATCTGAGTGGCATAGGCTGTAGATTTCACACTAGACATGGATTACACCTAAATGGGCTTGTTGTGGAAAAAATAAACATGTGTTGTCAAGAAATTTGAGATAAAGACATACAACATCAAAGAAAACAGATACATCATCATATCTTCTCTGTTCGCCAAAACAGCAATCATGTCCCTGTTATGTAGAAGTGGTGCACAGCACATTGCAAGAAAAGAAGCAGACTCTATCAATGCAGAAGACTCCAGGCTCCCACACAGATTTTTTTTTATGGTCAGATCTTTACCAAGCAAGAATGAGGTCAGTGATATAATAAAAATGCACTTAGGAATCTCAGATGTTAATGTAAATCCCGGTACTGGTAATCAAATAAATTGTAGCAACAAACATCTTTCGGTTTACCATTAAAATATTCAGTCAATAACAAAGTTTCAGATGTAGAGATCTTGCTAAATACAGTACTTAACTTTATTAATGTTCTGTGCATTACAGAACACTGGCTAAATAACGATCAAATTGCCTCTTTTTGTATACCAGGATACACACTAGCAAATTATTTCTGTAGAAACAGCTATAAAAATGGAGATACCACAATTTTCATCAAGCATTGGTTAAAATATAAATCAAACAATAAGTTTCAACATCTCAGTGCAGAAAGAGACTTCGAGCTGGCACTCATTGAAGTCACTGAGGCAAATGCAGTTGCAACATGTATTTATCACTCCCCAAATGGAAATTTTGACTCATTCTAAATAAGCTTGAATATGGACTAAACAGGATTCATCTAGACAAAAAATCAAAAGTGCTTTGTGGGGACTTCAACATTGATTTTCTTGGAACCAACAAAAGAAAAGAAATATTGCTCAACCTCACAGATACTTTCAACTTAAAGCAGACTATAACAATCCCAACAAAAATCACAAAAACTACTGCTGCTGCCTTGGATCAGGTATTTGTGGATATAAATTGTACTGTAAACTGTATAAGTACAAGCCCAAGTTGTCACAGAACTATAACAGCAAGACAGTTTAATACACACAATATCGAAACATTCAACTCCCTGTTATCAGGAGAAAGGTGGGAAGAAGTTTTGCAAATAGATGACACCAACAAAATGTTTGAGAAATTCTCTAGCATCTGCATTGATTTCTTTGAAATTCCATTCCCTCTCAAAACACAAGAAATAAGAGGTATAACTAAAAAAGGAAAGCTACGAGTAACAAAAGGGATCAAAATATCAAGTGTAAGGAAAAGAGAATTACTCAAATACAGGAAGAACAATGACATACCCACCTCTTATAAACAGTTACATACAGGAATACATTCAGATCTACAGAAGAGTAATACAACTGGCACAATCACAAATGGAGGATATCTGTTGAGAGGCCAGACAAATGTGTGGTTCCTCAAGAGGGTCAGCAGCCTTTTCAGTAGTTGCAGGGGCAACAGTCTGGTTGATTGACTGACCTGGCCTTGTAACACTAACCAAAACGGCCTTGCTGTGCTGGTACTGTGAACGGCTGAAAGGAAGGGGAAACTACAGCCATAATTTTTCCCGAGGGCATGCAGTGTTACTGTATGATTAAATGATCATGGCGTCCTCTTTGGTAAAATATTCCGGAGGTAAAATAGTCCCACATTCGGACCTCCGGGTGAGGACTACTTAAGAGGACGTCGTTATCAGGAGAAAGAAAACTGGCGTTCTAGGAGTCAGAGCGTGGACTGTCAGATCCCTTAATCGGGCAGGTAGGTTAGAAAATTTAAAAAAGGAAATGGATGGGTTCAAGTTAGATATAGTGGGAATTAGCGAAGTTGGGTGGCAGGAGGAACAAGGCTTTTGGTCAGGTGAATACAGGCTTATAAATACAAAATCAAATAGGGGTAATGCAGGAGTAGGTTTAATAATGAATAAAAAAATAGGAGTGCGGGTAAGCTACTACAAACAGCATAGTGAACGCATTATTGTGGCCAAGATAGACACAAAGCCCATGCCTACTACAGTAGTACAAGTTTATATGCCAACTAGCTCTGCAGATGATGAAGAAATTGAAGAAATGTATGATGAGATTAAAGAAATTATTCAGGTAGTGAAGGGAGACGAAAATTTAATAGTCATGGGTGACTGGAATTCGAGCGTAGGAAAAGGGAGAGAAGGAAACATAGTAGGTGAATATGGACTGGGGGGAAGAAAAGAAAGAGGAAGCCGTCTGGTAGAATTTTGCACAGAGCATAACTTAATCATATCTAACACTTGGTTCAAGAATCATAAAAGAAGGTTGTATACATGGAAGAATCCTGGAGATACTAAAAGGTATCAGATACATTATATAATGGTAAGACAGAGATTTAGGAACCAGGTTTTAAATTGTAATACATTTCCAGGGGCAGATGTGGACTCTGACCACAATCTATTGGTTATGAACTGCAGATTAAAACTGAAGAAACTGCAAAAAGATGGGAATTTAAGGAGATGGGACCTGGATAAACTGAAAGAACCAGAGGTTGTACAGAGTTTCAGGGAGAGCAAAAGGGACCTATTGACAGGAATGGGGGAAAGAACTACAGTAGAAGAAGAATGGGCAGCTTTGAGGAATGAAATAGTGAAGGCAGCAGAGGATCAAATAGGTAAAAAGACGAGGGCTAGTAGAAATCCTTGGGTAACAGAAGAGATACTGAATTTAACTGATGAAAGCAGAAAATACAAAAATGCAGTAAGTGAAGCAGGCAAAAAGGAATACAAACGTCTCAGAAATGAGATCGACAGGAAGTGCAAAATGGGTAAGCAGCAATGGCTGGAGGACAAATTTAAGGATGTAGAGGCTTATCTCACGAGGGGTAAGATAGATACTGCCTACAGGAAAATTAAAGAGACCTTTGGAGAAAAGAGAACCACTTGCATGAATGCAAGAGCTCAGATGGAAACCCAGTTCTAAGCAAAGAAGGGAAAGCAGAAAGGTGGAAGGAGTATATAGTGTGTCTATAAAGGGACGATATTCTTGAGGACAACATTATGGAAATGTAAGAGGAGGTGGATGAAGATGAAATGGGAGATACGATACTGCGTGAAGAGTTTGTCAGAGCACTGAAAGACCTAAGTCAAAACAAGGTCCCGGGAGTAGACAACATTCCATTAGAACTACTGACAGCCTTGGGAGAGCTAGTCCTGACAAAACTCTACCACCTGGTGAGCAAGATGTATGAGACAGGCGAAATTCCCTCAGACTTCAAGAAGAATATAATAATCCCAATCCCAAAGAAAGCAGGTGTTGACAGATGTGAAAATTACCACACTATCTGTTTAATAAGTCACAGCTACAAAAAACTAACACGAATTATTTACAGACGAATGGGAAGACTGGTAGAAGCTGACCTCGGGGAAGATCAGTTTGGATTCCGTAGAAATGTTGGAACACGTGAGGCAATACTGACCCTACGACTTATCTTAGGAGAAAGATTAAGGAAAGGCAAACCTACATTTCTAGCATTTGTAGACTTAGAGAAAGCTTTTGACAATGTTGACTGGAATACTCTCTTTCAAATTCTAAAGGTGGCAGGGGTAAAATACAGGGAGCGAGTAAGCTATTTACAATTTGTACAGAAAGTAGATGGCAATTATAAGAGTCGAGGGACATGAAAGGGAAGCAGTGGTTGGGAAGGGAGTGAGACAGGGTTGTAGCCTCTCCCTGATGCTATTCAATCTGTATATTGAGCAAGCGGTAAAGGAAACAAAAGAAAAGTTCAGAGTAGGTATTAAAATCCAGGGAGAAGAAATAAAAACTTTGAGGTTCGCCGATGACATTGCAATTCTGTCAGAGACAGCAAAGGACTTGGAAGAACAGTTGAATGGAATGGACAGTGTCTTGAAAGGAGGATATAAGATGAACATCAACAAAAGCAGAACAAGGATAATGGAATGTAGTCGAATTAAGTCGGGTGATGCTGTGGGAATTAGATTAGGAAATGAGACACTTAAAGTAGTAAAGGAGTTTTGCTATTTGGGGAGCAAAATAAATGATGTTGGTCGAAGTAGAGAGGATATAAAATGTAGACTGGCAATGGCAAGGAAAGCGTTTCTGAAGAAGAGAAATTTGTTAACATCGAGTATAGAGTTAAGTTTTAGGAAGTCGTTTCTGAAAGTATTTGTATGGAGTGTAGCCATGTATGGAAGTGAAACATGGATGATAAATAGTTTAGACAAGAAGAGAATAGAAGCTTTCGAAATGTTGTGCTACAGAAGAATGCTGAAGATTAGATGGGTAGATCACATAACTAATGAGGAGGAGGTATTGAATAGAATTGGGGAGAAGAGGAGTTTGTGGCACAACTTGACCAGAAGATGGGATCGGTTGCTACGACATGTTCTTAGGCATCAAGGGATCACCAATTTAGTACTGGAGGGTAGTGTGGAGGGTAAAATTCGTAGAGGGAGACCAAGAGATGAATACACCAAGTAGATTCAGAAGGATGTAGGCTGCAGTAGGTACTGGGAGATGAAGAAGCTTGCACAGGATAGAGTAGCATGGAGAGCTGCATCAAACCAGTCTCAGGACTGAAGACCACAACAACAACGACTTTGCAGAGATCACAAATAATTTAAGTCAGTAACAAAACATATACTAGAAAGAAACAGAAGAACAATGTGCACTCATGTTCCTCTTCAATCTACATTGATGGAACAACCCCAGATGAAATCATCAGTGCTTCATCAGCTCATAGGAAAATGTCATCAGGGATTGATGGTATTCCTGACAAAATCATAAAGCAATGTATTAAAAACATTTGACTTCTTCTTGCAGATATGGTAAATTCATCTTTTCCAGACAGTTTAAATATTGCTAAAGTGGTCCCTATCCATAAGAAAGGAGACAAAACAAATATAGAAAACTATAGATCAGTTTCATTATTATCAAGGTTTAGTAAAATCATAGGTAAAGTGATGTATAACAGGTTAATGAAATTCTTAGAGAAAAACAAAATTCTCGCTGATTCTGAGCATGGATTCAGGAAAAATAAACCAACAATCTATGATTTTATAGAAAATGCCCTGCAAGCAATAGACAAAAAACAAAGAGCCACTGGCATTTTTGTAGACTTAAGTAAAGCCTTTGACATACTGGGCCACAACATACCGTTGGAGAAGCTCCAAGTATATGGCATTAGTGGCACTGCACTAAAATGGTTCATGGTTCACTTCGTACTTGATGAGCAGGAAACAAAAAATACAAATAAAACATGAATTAAAGGAAACCACCAGGACATGCTTCTCAGATGGAGAAGTTCTAAATAAAGGACTCCTTCAGTGATCCATTCTTGGGGCAATTCTCTTTCTCCTGTATATAAACAATCTAGACCTGAACATTGAGTCACAAGCAAACACATTTTTGCAGATGGCACAAGCATCCCAATTCCAGGAAATATCACAAGTCAACTTCAAACAGCTGTTAATAAGACTACAGAACAGTTAAATAGATGGCTTGAAGGGAATAAACTTATGATAAACAGCAAAAAAACAACATTCCTAAATTTCTGTTTAAAAGCAAATGCATGCTGCACCAGTGTGACAATAAACTCCAACAAAATTTCATCTTCTCTGGAAACAAAGTTTTTAGGCGTATGGCTTCAAAATAATTTCAAATGGCACACACATATAAACAAAATTAATGGAACACTAAGTAAAATATGTTACAGTCTGCACTTACTCTCTGTCAAAGCAAGTTATAGCACTGTCCGAACTGCCTACTTTGCCCAGTTCCACAGCCTCCTACTGTACGGAATTATATTCTGGGGAAATACACCACCTATTTCAGTCATCATCATCACTCAAAAAAGAACTGTACGAGAAATGCAACACACTCAACAGACAGATTCTTGCAAACCCATCTTCCAAAATTCATCAATTCTCCCTCTTCCCTGTATGTATATACTAGAAATCTGAAAATATATTATAAAGAATTTAAAGATGTAAATGAAAATTTTAATATCCATGGACATTGTACAAGACAAAAGGAAAAGTTTCATGTCCAGTCAATAAGGACATCAGCCTATAAAATCTCCAAAGTAAACAGAGCTATACAAATTTACAATAGTCTCCTATATAAAGTAAAAGACATAACATCATTCTTACTCTTTTGTAAAAACCTAAGGGCATTCTTATTGGATCATTGGTTCTATTCAGTAGCAGAATTTCTAGATCATTTAAGACACAAAAGACTTCAAACAAGACAATGCAGCTACTGCAAGAACCTTTGCACTACTAGAAATGTTCTGCAGGACATCGGACTCCCTTTCTTACTTCTTCAATTGTAGCTGCAGGTGGCGGACTCTGGGAACACTGGCACTTGTCGTAATCAAGAGAATCTTCCTTATATGTTCCTTCACTCATTTCATAAATAAAAAATACTTGATACTGTATTTCCATATAATATTATTCACACACACATGTGATACATAAAGCTCACAATACTTCATATCTATAGTTTCACATCTTCATCGTCCTGCATACAAGGGAGTGTAGGAGTAAAAAACAAAATCATGTACAAATAATTGAATGAAATTCCCTTTTTTTGTCTGCACTCCACCACGCATTCACAGTTAATGTCTCTGCCAACTCTTATGTTCAATTGGTGTTCCATTTCTTTTTTATTCTTTTTTTTTTTTTTTTTAATACAAAGTCGTCTCTAATTTTTTATTTTTTGCAGGAGGAGAATGAATTTTTTTGTGAACATACTTGGAACATTTAGCTATACATTGAACCTACTCAATGCAGCCTCCATCAGCTGTGACACATCTGGCCCAACGTTCTTTCCATGATGGAAATGCGCTGTGGTAAAATTCTGGGGATTGACTTTTACCATTGCTTGACACAGGAAATAAGGTCTTTCTCACTAACAAATGGTTTACCCCACAGGTTGGCCTTCAGATGACCAAAGAGGTAAACATCAGACAGAGCCAAGTCCGGACTGTAGGGAGGATGAGGAACAATTTTCCAACATATTTTCTTGATTTTCTCCTGCATCATAAAGGCTGTATGGGGTTTGGCATTGTCATGGTGTAGTCTGATGAGCTGACCCTAAAACTGTGGCCTGTGGGTCTTGATGGCACATCGCAGCTTGTCCAAAGACAAACAGTAACAGTCCCAGTTAACTGTGGATCCAGGATCCAAAAAGTCAATGAAAATGACACCACTGATCCCAGAAGGAGGAGGCCATCACCTTTTGGCATGCTGTTCATGAAAGTCTTGGTTTCTTCTTCCAAGGGGAACCCGGATGACGCCACTCCTTGGATTGGGCTTTGCTCTCAGGTTCAGACAAAAACAACCATATTTCATCCTGAGTAATGACACCATCAAATCACTGTTTCCACTCTTCAGTAAAGGTCTTCATAAGACCCTCACACACATTCTTCCTCATCGTTTTCATTTCTCTTGTCAATAATCTAGGCACCCAACGTGCACAGATTTTTCTGTACCCTAGTGACTGTACCAGTGATACCATACTACCCAATGACAAATGAGTAATTTCAGAAAGCTGTCGTGTTGCCACACATCTGTCATTTTGGATGATTTGATCAATGATCCCCTTATTCACATCACTCATTGCTGTCGATGGTCTACCGCATTGTGGATTGTCCAGTAGAGAGAAGTCATCTTCTTTATACCTCTGCAACAACCGCTGCATACTGCTGCGATCCACTGTGTCCTCCCCATAAACAGGGAGCAACTTCCTGTGAATCGATGTGGCAGAGTCATCATCGGTCTTGAAGAGGAACTCCATCACCGACCATTGTCGCAACCTGACGTCTACTTCATGGTCCATTATGGCTCACCTGTAAATAAAAGAAAATACTTTTATATACCAACTTATAGCTAGATGTTCCAAATATGTTCACAAAAATTTCATTCACCTGCAAAAAATAAAAAAATTAGAGACTACTGTGCGAAAACTTTTGAGCACCCTTTGTAAATACAAACTTCATGATGATATGGTGGTCTTTCATCATGTACCTACACACAGGAAATAACACAATGCATAATGATTCTCAGTCAGAAATGAATAATAAATGGAAAAATAGAAAATGGTTTACTTGTTTGCATATGACAAGGAAAGAATGTATATTAGATAGAAAGCTAGTAATGTAATGTGACATGTGTAAACAAACATTATTTCCAAATTTAATATAAAACCAAAAACTTTAAGCATTGCGTAACTGAACAACATACAGTGCCTTGATTGAGCTACTTATGTCTTAAGTGTATACTGCATGAGAAGCAATTTAGGATATTTAACACCTAATAATGGCTTGTTATGCCAAACTCAACCAGAACTTGGACATGGTGTCTAGTCCAAAAATGAACATTCTCATATGTGGGAATTTAAATATCAACACAATGAAATCAGATGATATTAGTATTACATACTTGAATATCCTCTGCAGCTATGGCATAATGTCACTCGTAAGCTGTACAACTGGAGTGACTAAACAATCTTCCTTGATAATAGACCATGTGACAACAAACATTGAAAGATAGCAGAGTCATCATCGGTCTTGAAGAGGAACTCCATCACCGACCATTGTCGCAACCTGACGTCTACTTCATGGTCCATTATGGCTCACCTGTAAATAAAAGAAAATACTTTTATATACCAACTTATAGCTAAATGTTCCAAATATGTTCACAAAAATTTCATTCTCCTGCAAAAAATAAAAAAATTAGAGACGACTGTGCGAAACCTTTTGAGCACCCTTTGTAAATACAAACTTCATGATGATATGGTGGTCTTTCATCATGTACCTACACACAGGGAATAACACAATGTATAATGATTCTCAGTCAGAAATGAATAATAAATGGAAAAATAGAAAATGGTTTACTTGTTTGCATATGACAAGGAAAGAATGTATATTAGATAGAAAGCTAGTAATGTAATGTGACATGTGTAAACAAACATTATTTCCAAATTTAATATAAAACCAAAAACTTTAAGCATTGCGTAACTTAACAACATACAGTGCCTTGATTGAGCTACTTATGTCTTAAGTGTATACTGCATGAGAAGCAATTTAGGATATTTAACACCTAATAATGGCTTGTTATGCCAAACTCAACCAGAACTTGGACATGGTGTCTAGTCCAAAAATGAACATTCTCATATGTGGGAATTTAAATATCAACACAATGAAATCAGATGATATTAGTATTACATACTTGAATATCCTCTGCAGCTATGGCATAATGTCACTCATAAGCTGTACAACTGGAGTGACTAAACAATCTTCCTTGATAATAGACCATGTGACAACAAACATTGAAAGATAGCAGTGGAGGTTACTTCTTCAAAATCTGGGTCTGTCGAATCATCTCTGTCAGATATAAAAAGCAAATATTTATGTAGAAAAGTCTTCTAAATTGAATGCATACAAAACAGTCTTCAGTTCTCATTCAAGCTACAGTGTGAAAAGTGGGAGGAAATGTATGCAGAAACAAAATGTTTAATAAGTTCATGACAATATTTAAACCAAAATTTGAGGAAGCATTTTGCAAAACACTGCATTCCATTGGAGCTTCCAAAGAAATTATACGGGTGACCAGAGATACCAAAAAATAGTCGGAAACTCCAAGGTATCTCACATCCATCAAAAATAACCAGACTGACCCAGCTTTTTCAGAATTTTACAAAAATTGGTGGAGATTTTATAGAAAGGTATTGGCTGCTGAAAAAAAATTGCAAACAGTAAAACATTACTGAAGGCAGATAACAAAAGAAAAGCAATCTGGAACATAATCAAATAGGAGACAGCAAATATTGGATCAAAACAGCCGGAAACACAGGTTAAAAACAAGGATGTTCAAATCCTCAAATCAAAGGAACTAGAAACTTTGTGAAGGAATACTTCAGTGGCATTGCTAAGAAACCACAAGAGAATTGGCCAGACACACATGTTCTACACCACCAGGACCAGCCACCACACTCAATGGTGGCACAGATAATACACCAATTAAACAATAAAAATTCAGCAGTGTTGATGAGATCCCAGTCAGTGTCCTTATGAGATGTAGAAACAATATAAAAACCCCATTAACAATAATAATTAATAAATCTTTTGGATCTGGCTGCTTTCCTGAATAGCTGAGACAAGGAAAAGTAATACCAATACTAAAAATTGGTGATCCAGAAAATATAGGAAACCACAGCCCAATTTCTTTAGTATCTTGCATTTCCAGAACAATAGAAACCATAATAAAAAAAAAAAAAAGAATAATGAAGTACTTAAATAAATACAACCTTTTAAGCAATGAACAATTCAGTTCTATCTCCCCACCCTTACCCCTATCAAAGGCATTTTGACACAGTTGACCACAGAATTTTACTACACAAATTTATTTCTAATAGACTACTAGTAAAACACTTTTCAGATCCAAATTACATTAATATAGGCACTCCCTAGGGAAGTGTTTTGGGCCCAATTCTCTTCCTTATATTATAAATGATTTCCCACAGAGTGTCAGGTACAGAGCAAAAATACTGTTTGCCAATGACAGCACCATGGAGATTACAGACAAAAATTCAACTCAGTTAGCAGAAAAATCCAGTGAAGTTCTAGGAGACATCCACAACCGGTCATTAAAAAAAAGAGTAACTTTGAGTGTGTAAAAGACAAGCTGTATAAACTTCTGACTAAATAAAAAACCCAATGATACTATATTGAAAGTAAACGATGTACTAGATTGTATGATGGATACGAAATTAATCTACATCTACCTGGTTACTCTGCAATTCACACTTAAGTGCCTGGCAGAGGGTTCATTGAACCATTTTCATACTACTTCTCTACCATTCCACTCTTGAATGGCGCTTGGGAAAAAGGAACACCTAAATCTTTCTGTTTGAGCTCTGATTTCTCTTATTTTATTACGATGATAATTTCTCCCTACGTAGGTGGGTGTCAACAAAATATTTTCACCTTCGGAAGAGAAAGTTGGTGATTGAAATTTCATGAACAGCTCTCGCCGCAAAGAAAACCCCCTTTGGTTTCAGTGACTGCCACCACAATTTGCGTATCATATTAGTGACACTCTCAACCCTATTGCATGATAACATGAAACGAGCTGCCCTTCTTTGCACTTTTTCGAAGTCCTCCGCCAATCTTACCTGGTAAGGGTCCCATATTGCACAGCAATATTCCAGCAGAGGGCAGACAAGTGTAATGTAGGCTCTCTCTTTAGTGGGTTTGTCGCATCTTCTAGGTGTTCTAGCAACAAAGTGCAGTCTTTGTTTCACCTTCCCCATAATATTATCTATGTGATCTTTCCAGTTTAAGTTGCTCGTAATTGTAATTCCTAGGTATTTAGTTGAATTGAAGCCCTTAGATCTGTTCAATTTATCGTATACCCAAAATTTATCAGATTTCTTTTAGTACCCAAGTATATGACCTCGCACTTTTCTTTGTTTAGTGCCAATTGCCACTTTTCGCACCATACAGAAATTCTCTCTAGATCATTTTGTAATTGGAATTGATCATCTGATTATTTTACTAGATGGTAAATTACAGTGTCATCTGCAAACAATCTAAGGGGGCTGCTCTGATTATCACCTAGATCATTTATGTAAATCAGGAACAGCAGAGCCAATGGTCTTGCTGCAGTGGTAACAACGGTTCCCGTCAGATCACCGGAGTTAAGTGCTGTTGGGCTGCGCTGCCACTTGGATGGGTGACCATCCAGTCTGCCGAGCGCTGTTGGCAAGCAGGGTGCACTCAACCCTTGTGAGGCAAACTGAGGCGCTACTTGAATGAGAAGTAGCGGCTCTGGTCTCGGAAACTGACATACAGCCGGGAGAGCGGTGTGCTGACTACACTCCTTCATATCCGCATCCAGTGACGCCTGTGGGCTGAGGATGACACGGCGGCCAGTTGGTATCTTTGGCCTTCATGACCTGTGCGGGAAGAGTTTAAGAACCGCAGAGGTCCTATGACACTACCTCGCAGAACGCCAGATATCACTTCTGTTCTTCTCGATGATTTACTGTCTATCACTATGAACTGTGACCTCTCTGAGAGGAAATCATGAATCCAGTCACACAACTGAGATGATACTCCATATGCGCGCAATTTGATTAATAGTTGCTTGTGAGGAACGGTATCCAAAGCTTTCTGGAAATCTAGGAATATGGAATCAATTTGAGATTCCTTGTCGACAGCACTCATTACTTCATGGGAATAAAGAATGATATTTTCTGAATACATGTTTGTTATGTATCAATAAGTCATTTTCTTCAAGGTGATTCATAATGTTCAGCCGGCCTGTAGTGGCCGAGCAGTTCTAGGCGCTACAGTTTGGAACCGCGCGACCGCTACGGTCGCAGGTTCGAATCCTGCCTCGTCAATAGGTTACTCCTATTTCCTTTCTTGAATATTGCTACTTTCCAGTGTTTAGGAACAGACCTTTTGTCAAGTGAGTGATTGTATATGATTGCTAAGAAAGACGCTATTGTACCTGCATACTCTGAAAGGAACCTGATTGGTATACCATCTGGACCAGAAGACTTGCCTTTCTTAAGTGATTTGAGTTGTTTTGCAACACCTAAGATATCTACTTTTATGTCACTCACACCAACAGCTGTTTTGGTTTCAAATTCTGGAATATTTACTTTGTCATCTTACAGAAAACTGTATTTAGTAACTCCACTTTAGTGACACCATCATCAGTAACATTTCCATTGCTATTGCACAGGGACGGTATTGACTGTTTTTTGCCACTGGTGTACTTTACATATGACCAGAATATCTTTGGGTTTTCTACCATTTTTTGAGCCTATGTTTCATTGTGGAAATTATTAAAAGCACCTCGCATTGACGTCCGCACTAAATTTTGAGCTTCCGTGAAGCCAAGCCAGTCTTGGGGATTTTGCGTTCTTCTGAATTTGGCATTCTTTTTTTGTTGCTTGTGCAACAGTGTTCTGACGCGTGTACCATGGTGGATCAGTCCTGTCTCTTATTAACTTATGTGGTATGAATCTATCTATTGCTGTCGATACTGTATCTTTGAATTTGAGCCATATCTGGTCTACACTTACATAATTAGCTTGGAAGGAATGGAGACTCTCTCTTAGGAAGACATCAAGCGAATTTTTATCTGCTGTTTTAAATAGATATATTTTGCGTTTATTTTTAATGGTTTTGTTTGATATGGTTTTAAGGCTTGCAACAATGACCTTGTGTTCACTAATCCTAGTATCCGTCATGACGCTCTCTATTAGATCAGGATTATTTGTGGCTAAGAGGTTTAGTGTATTTTCACAACCATTTACAATTCAAGTGGGCTCATGAACTAAATGTTCAAATTAATTCTCAGAGAAAGCATTTAGTACAATTTTGGAAGATGTTTTCTGTCTTCCACCAGCTTTGAACATGTGTTTTTACCAACATATCGAGGGTAGATTGAAGTCTCCACCAATTATAACTGTGTGAGTGTGTTACTTATTTGTAATGAGATTTAAGTTTTCTTTGAACCATTCAGCTATTATATCATCTGAGTCAGGGGGTCGGTAGAAGGAGCCAATTATTATTTTGGTTCAGCTGTTGAGTATAACCTCTACCCATAGTAATTCGCAGGAACTGTCTATTTCAACTTCAATACGAGATAAACTGCTACCAAGAGACACAAACACACCACCAACTACTTTATTTAATCTTTCCTTTCTGATCATGGTTTGCACCTCTGTAAAAATTGCAGAATGTATCTCCAGCTTTAGCCAGCTTTCTGTTCCTATTACATTTCAGCTTCTGTGCTTTCTATCAGCGCTTGAAGCTCTGGTACTTTTCCAACACAGCTACAACAATTTACATCTACAATACCGACTGTTGCTTGGTCGATTCTCGTCTTTTCTTTGCCCTGTACTCTTTCAGACTGGAGTCCTTTTTGATCTTTCCCAAGACTGTCTATCCTAAAAAAGCGCCCAATCCACCTCACATAGCCCCTGCTACCCATGTAGCCACCTCCTGTGTGTAGTGGACACCAGACCTATTTAGCGGAACCCGAAACCCCATCACCCTACGGCGCAAGTCAAGGAATCTGCAGCCTACACGGTTGCAGAACCATGTGAGGCTCTGATTCAGACCCTCCACTTGGCTCTGTACCAAAGATCTGCAATCGGTCCTGTCGACGATGCTGCAGATGGTGAGCTCTGCCTTAATCTCGCTAGCAAGACTGGCAGTCTTCACCAACTCAGATAGCCACCAGAAACCAGAGAGACTCTCTTCCGATCCACAGTGACACACGTCATTACTGCCGACATGAGCCATCACCTGCAGTTGGCTGCACCCTGTACCCTTCATGGCATCCGGAAGGATCCTTTCCACATCTTGAATGACTCCCCCCGGTATGTACACAGGGTGCACATTGGCTTTCTTCCTGTCCTTAGCTGCCATATCCCTAATGGGCTCCATTACCTGCCAAACATTGGAGCTCCCAATGACAAGCAATCCCACTGTCTGCGCTTGTCCGGACCTCTCAGGAAGACTGGCCACTGCTGCAAGAAATGAGGCCACCCTTGCTGGCTCAGAAGTACTTTCAGCAGTGGACAGTACTACAAACCTGTTACAGAGGTGTAAGGGTATAAGTTTGCGGCCAACATCAACTTTTGCCTTTCTCCCAGGGATTCGTGACCCCGCCATGGTTCGCTAATCACCGTCTGGCAAGTGATGACCGGCAGGGATGTCCCAAACCGAGGGCGCAGTGGCGTCAGAGATCCAAGGCGATGCTACAGGTTTCAGAGGCGCCAAAGCGCTCACCTTGGCTGTTCCAATGTTACCATAGCCCAGGGCAACAGCCTGGAGCCTGTCAACCATGGCCAACACTGCTTCCAGTTGTTTATGGATGGTGGCCAATTCCCCCTGAATCTGTACACAACAGACGCAGTCCCTATCCATCCCTAACAATTTTTTTTCCTCTTTTTTTATCTCACAAGCTGTTCAAAACAAACAGATGACTGATGACTTTTTGAATTTACACGATACGGGTACTAAAACGGAATGCTACAATCTAAAATACTATAATATGCCAGAAGTTTGTGAATTAAACTATGCAAGTACCCAACAGTATGCAGAGAAATTAAGAATTAAGCTATAATTCAAATAAGTGAGCTAAGAGTGCAACTTGCTGTTGGCTGCTGCTTATCCAACGGCAGCAGGGATGAATGTAGATTGTCAGTTGAAATGGACAGAACATACGAGAATTTTGACAAAGAAGCCATCCTTAGCATGTTATGCCCTGTGAATCCTTGCACTACTGTGCATCATTTCATGCCTCAAAGTAGCCTACTTCAGTTGTATGCGTTCAGTCCTCAGTTATGGGATATATTTTGGGGAATAAGTACTGGGAACATACATACTTTTCTCAAGGTACAGGAAAGAGCTGTACGAATAGTAACAAATAGTTGTGTCAGGACACACTGTGAAGAATTATTCAAAAAGCTATAATTTCTGACAGTTTCATGTGAATACATCTATCACAACATAACACATATAAGAAAAAAATCTTAATCTGTTTACCACAAACAGCAGAATACATGACCATGGAACCAAATCCAGACATTGTTTACGTCTAAACAGAATAAGCAACACAAAAGCTCAAAATGTGCATTATTCTGTGGAATAAAATTGTACAATAGGCTACCACAATAAATAAAAGACATGAATGATCCCCACATATGTAGGGAAAGCCTAAAAAAATATTTACTAAGTAATAGCTACTACGCTGTAAATGAATATTTAAAATAATTATAGAATATAAATTATTATTCATAATCATTGTATATGTAATAATTTATGATATAATTAGAAAAGTGTAACTAAGTATAGTTATAAATACTGTAAGGAATGTTTATTGTAATAATAAATATTGTACTGACATTTGATAACATCCATACAATGTATATTGTCCTACGGCTGAATCAATCAGTCAGTCAGTCAGTGAATCAATCAAATGTAAAAATTTTGAGCCAAATATTCATGTAACTCGTGCAAGAGGTTAACATATAACAATAATTTTTCAGAAAGAAAGTAAACATAAATTGTACTGAAGATAGTATGTAAAGTGCTGAAACATGTCTGGATAACAGCAAAACTATAAAATGGTGTCTTGGAGAAGGTGGAATTTCTCTCCAGTATTTTGCAATGTTAATTTGGATTGTCATACCTAAAGCTACAATTTCATGAGGAAAACATGGTTGGTCATTTTTATAAATTGTATCAATAGTTGGAAGGTTCCATGTTTGAGTCCCAGTCCGACCCACAGTTTTAATCTCCTGGAAGTTTCAGATAAGCACACTCTCCACTGCAGAGTGAGAATTAATTCTGGAGAAATATAGATTATTTGTGAAACTGTTTCTTTTCAACACTCTTTTGAATTTCTCAAAAATAGTCACACCTGCATCCTAAGAGACCTCTTACTGTGTCCTAGTTTCTTAGATGAGAAACTACCTAAGATTAACGAACAAGTGAAATATTTGAAGTTATGTGTCATGTCCCGAGTTTTTTCTACAATTTTAGCAAAGAGTGGGAATACATCATACATTTGCTGGCTTGCCTTTTGTTAAATATTAGCTTCCCATTTTCTTATTTCAGTGTTGTTTCATAAAGAAGATTATTTTACCTATTTGTTTAATACTTTATATGTAAGTGATCATAAATTGCTACTTTTCAAGTAAAAGATGCATTCAACAGTGGACATGCTCATAGAAAATGTGACAAATTGATTATGTTTTCAAGAATGTCTTTCCTCAGACTTAACATATGCAAAATTCAAGTACACACAGCCGCTACTGTTTCTCAACACCACCACCATCTGACTGGGGAAAGCAGCAGTTTTGATTAGGATGGGCAGTGAAGGAAGGGGAAGGACATGAAGTAGAGAGAGGGAGGAACTGGACAGGGTGATGTTAGGAAAGATTGTGTTGGGCTGGAACATGTAGGTATATGCAAAGTCAGGTTATGGTCCCATTGGGAGGAACACTGAAGGAAACAGGAGAGAACAGGGGGAATACAGAGAATCCAAAGTAGCAGAAAGAGATTAGAATGCATAATATATATGGAATATGTAACAAAATGACAGGGAAAGTGAGAGGCTTGTGTAGGGACAGGAGGGTGAAACAGAGTGAGAATATCCATACGGCTTGAGTTGTGAAGCAGCTGTTGAAGTTAATCATCTTGTGCTGCAAAGCAGGCACCACAACTGTTTGGACTCTGACTACTTTTTGGGAATGGCCATTCATTCACATGGATAATTTGTTCTTGGTGCTATCCATGTAAGATGTTGTGCCTTATTGAAGTTATATAATGTGGCTGCTTTCACCAATGGTCCTATCTTTGTGTGATGGTAAATAGCGAAAAAAGAAGGAAGGAAGATTCAGATTTAACATCCTGTTGAAACAATGTCATTAGAGATGTAATGCAAAGTTATGTCAGATAAGGATGGAGAAGGAAGCAGGCTGCATTGTTTTCTATGGAATCATTCTGTCATTTGCCTTAAGAAATTTAGGAGAATCATATAAAATTGGATGGAGATTTGAACCTCACTTCTCTGGAAATCTAGTCAAGTGTCTTTTACAAATGCACCACCTTACATGGTTGGAAATGGCAGGCTTAGAATTGTAGGTGTGAGTAAATGTATGGAACAGACCTTGCATATAAATCTTCCACAAGGGAATACCCACAGAGTTTTGGTAGTGTGTTGAAGGCACATTGGGATGGACAAGGATGTTAATTAAATTGGGTGGATAAGTGGCACCAATTTACCATAGTGAGAAGCATTATGCAGAAGATATTCATCATTTCAGAACACAATTGGTATAGTTGATTTAGTTGTTCCAACTCTGGATGGTAGAGAGTGATGAAGGGGGTGGTGAGAAGATGTACATGGTGTCTTAAGAGTTTGTGTAGGTAAGGCATGGGAGATTTATTTTTTGACAAGACAGAGGTGTTAGCAAGATCTTCAACATGTCACAGCAAGTAGCATCCAATGCTGTGTATTGTTCAGTCCCTCTTATATCTAGTGTGTAATGAGACATCCAGTTTAAAAATTAGAGCCAATAGCAGTAACAGTAGTAATCCACATAAATGCTATTATATTACTTGGTAAAAAATTCATTTAATTATTTCTGGTACTAAGAGTATATTGTTTTGGGTTTATAGACTCCAGCTCTAAGGAGCAGTCAAGCAGTTGCTGCCTGTGTTCCTGTGATGAGTTGGAAATGCCTGATTTTGCTCTTGAGTCTTCAGGTATAGTCATAGATAACTCCAGGCAATACCTGAGTGCATACATTCAGTAGAAATCTAAATTAAATAAGTTTAACAAAGAATGTGTCATGCTGTATAATTTAAAGTGCTTTTTTCATACTACTTTCCTGAACTTCATTTTATGACTTATTTCTCAGAACAATGTTACCTGCATATGACGTAATATGTTTAGACTGTCTGCTTTGACAACATTCTAAATGTAGTCATGAGTCTTTCCATTGATTTGGTGCTACTATCCATTTCTTCTTATCAGAATATTTCCACCTGCATATGCCCAGTACATAACACACTGTGAACACTGAGGTTTACATAATTATATTACTAACATTATTTTCTGCTACAATCACCCCCCCCCCCCCCCCAAAAAAAAAATCCCTCTTTCCAGTGGTAAGATAACTGTTCCTGAGCGCCTTAATAATCTTCTGAAGAAGGGCACCAAGTGCCCAAAACCAGTAAAAAAATTAAATTTCTTTTATGCAGCTGGTTACTTATTATTTCATTATATAATACTAATGTGTCGCTTTTTTCTGCAAACTTATTTGCATGCTTATTATTTCTTGTTACTCTTCATTTCATACTCAGTCTACCCGCTTAATTTTTAACATCCATTTGTGGACACAGTGTTCTGAAAGGTTTCACTTTTCTCCAGTTTTTTTTTTACAGTCTTCATTTTTCTTTTATACAGCATTGTGTTCCAAGAAAATACCTTCAGAAAAATCTTCCTTAAAGGCATTTAAAAGTATCAGTAAAAATGTTCATTTGTATCCCATCACTGGTCACTGCACACGAGCACACTATGCTACACAAACACACACACACACACACACACACACACACACACACACACACAAGTGCGCACGCACAGGGATTTTGACGATACTTCGTTTATTGAATTCTTCATGTTGTCCTTGTGATCCGTTTGAAAAACTGAGTCGGCATCTCACCATGATGAATGAGATTTTGAGCTCAAGGAAATGGTAATAGGTAAGAACTGCCCATCACAGATCCTGGGCATAGGATTTTACAATAAGAATTATTAGATTATGACAGTTTACTGTAGAATGGTAGTTAATTACTAAATAGCATTAATTTTTACCATTAACTGCTCTATATTACTTAAGTAATCTTGACTTAGCAGGAATTATTTAAGAGGGATGCTTTAACTGACTGTTTAAATATTTGGGTAATAGTTGTCTCTCTAATAATCTGGGACAATTTATTGTACAGTTTTATTCCCCTGTATGGTCTCAGAAACTGACATACAGCCGGGAGAGTGGTGTGCTGACCACATGCCACTCCATCCGCATCCAGTGGCGCTTGTGGCCTGAGGATGACACAGCGGCCGGTTGGTACCATTGGGCCTTCATGGCCTGTTCAGGAGGAGTTTAGTTTTTTTCCCCCCTGTAGAAAATACTGTTTTGTCTTTGTTTGCACTTGGGTAAATGTAAGTTTAGAATGGCTCTTGTTCCGTGATCATGAATGCTGTTGTTCATGAGATAATTGCTGACATTATTTTTGATGTGCAAAACAGATTGCTAGATAATGGTGTAGTTAGATTCCCCAGGTTTTTAAACAGATCTTTTTCCAGAGCTTGATTACTAATTTTAGTTATTATTGTAATGGCTCTTTTCTGTAGTTTGAAAACTGTGTCCATGTTCTGTGTATGGGAATCCCCCAAAAATGATTCCATATGTTTATTTCTTAGCCGTCCAGCATGTTTACCACGTAATTGGCTTTGTCAAAATACAGATATAGTGTATATTGGAATAATATGTGACTATAAAGCATCATCTGTTAAACAATGATGACAAGACACTATGGGCATAGCATACTGATGACATTGTGTCTATCGTATCCCTTGCAGTTGTGGCATGTCATATATTGGTCAGACAATTAGGACTGTGGAAGACCGGTGTATTGAACATAAGCATCCCACACACTTACAACAGCCGAGCAAATCCACTATTGCAGAACATTGCCTTGGCACCGGTCATCCTATGGAATTCAACACGGAGCTTCTGGCTTGCACGTCCAGCTATTGGGATAGTGTTATTAATGAAGCTGTTGAAACCAAACTATCAAGCAACCTTATAAACAGAGATAGTGGATTTTGTTTAAATGCTGCTTGGAATCCAGCTCTGTCTCTCATCAAAAAACAGAGGGACAGAATTAGTGCTACCTCACCTGTTGATTAATAGTCACTATCGATATTTCTGATGTTGGTTATCTTTGACTCTACGGTTACTTGTTCTGTGCGTGGTATCTTCCTTGTTTCTCCTCTGTGAACTGAGGTATTAAATTCTCTTGCACATTGCTTTCTTCTTGCAGTTGTGCCTTGAGAATGGCAGGGTGTGCTCCTGTTAAAATATCGGTGATGGTAGACAATGTTACCCGGCAGCAAGCCTGTGAGTTATTTGAACATTCAATTCAATGGGAAAAGTTAAGGTCTCAATCCCTTCTATTATTTGAGTTATGCCACAAATTTCTTTTCTCTCTAATTGTAATCAGTGCCTCCTCATTATTTATATGATCTACCCTTTTAATCTTCAGCATTCTTCTGGAGCACCACATTTTGAAACTTATAATAAGTCATAGGGTCAGTATTGCTTGATGTGTTCCTATATTTCTCTGGAATCCTTACTGATCTTCTACCAGTTTTTCCATTTTTCTGTAAATAATTATTGTTAGTATTTAGCAACCATGGCTTATTAAACTGAAGTTTGGTAATATTCACATACGTTGGCTCCTGCTTTTTTTGGAAATGGAATCATCACATTATTTTTGAAGTCTGAGAGTAATTCACCTCTGTTGTACATTTTGCATGCCAGGTGGAATAGTTTTGTCATGGCTGGCTCTCCCAAGGATATCAGTAGTTCTGATGGAATGTTTTTTACTCCAGGGGCCTTGTTCCAACTTAGGACCTTCAGTGCTTCATTAAATTCTCGCAGCATGATATCTCCTATCTCATCTTCATTTCTGTCCTCTTCCCTTTCTATAATAGTGCCATTAAGTTCATTTCCGTTGTAAAGCCACTCTATACACTACTCTTGCCTTTCAGCTTTCCCGTCTTTGCTTAGTACTAGCTTTCCACCTGAGCTCTTGATATTCAGACAACTGCTTCTCTTTTCTCCTAAAGCCTTGTTAATTTTGCTGGAGGCAGTATCTTTCTTTACCATAGTTACACATGATTCTATATCCTTGCATTTGTTCTCTAGCCGTTCCTACTTAGCCAGTTTGCACTTACTATCAGTCTCATTTTTTTTTTAGGTTCCTGCATTCCCTTTCGCCTATTTCATTTGCTTTTTTTTTTAAATTTTCTCGTTTCATCACTTAAATTCAGTATCTTCTATGACATCCAGTGATTTTTACTAAGCCTTGTCTTTGGCCTGTCTCGTCCTCAGTCGCCTACTGTATTTCATCTCTTACAGGTACCCATATGTCTTCTACTGTATTCCTTTCCCCTGTTTCAGTGAATTGTTACCTAATGCTCTCTCTGAAACTATCAATAATCTCTGGTCCTTCAACTTATCCAGGTCTTATCTCTTTAAGTTCCTACCTTGTTGTTGTTCCTTCAGTTTTAATATTTTAGATATTTGTTAATAGTGTAGTGCCTGTGGTTCAATATGGAGTTTTACGGAAATGAGATACTTATGGCCGGGGAGGACTTTCTTATGTCTGTTGTTATCTATTTGTTTTTAATGATCATTGCTGTTAATGTGGGTACTTTCAGAAATTTAGTTTAAATATTGTAAAGAATGTAGAAAATTTTTCATCTACATTGTTTTCTGTGTACACTTCAGCCTGGCTTTGGTCTAATAATACCTGTGAAAAGTTTTGAATTTTGGGGTTTGAAAGATTTTTTCATAGGTTTGCAGTCTTGTGGACTTATACAATGCACCTTTCACTTTTATTACTTGGCAAATATAAGCATAGAGTTCAAGATCTTTTATATTCACAACACAGTGTTTGTGTTTACATTTGTAACAGCATGTTCAATTACTGATACTGAGGTTTATGTTGCACTGTTGACCAACTGACATGCCAAAACTGTGAAGAATATTTAAGCTGCTATTGATTTCATCCACGATGTTTGTGTTTGTATTTAAGTCTCCACTTAAGATTCTGTTGTTCTCGGCATTGAAACTTTGTTCAGAACCTCAGTTAATGCATAAAAAAAAGATCTGAGTGAGTGATACCCATGAAGAATGATCTTTTCTGTAGCCAGTATCTGTTAGTTTAAATTGCTATACAGCAGAGCATGGACATGGAGGTTTGGAAAACTAATTTATTTGGATAATCAAACTGCATATTTTTATTTACCAATTTACTAATAAAAACTACATATATTTATAATAACATTAATCTGGCACAGAGGCCAGGGACAGTGGTTATGTGTGTGAGTTGTGCTCGTGTGAAAGTGTATATGTTTTCTATTTCAGAATAGAGCCTTTTGGCCAAAGATTTATATGTATAGCAGTCTTTTCATTGTGTCTGTGTGCAGGTCAGCTTCTCTTTTACATTTTGAGTAGCAATCTGTCTTTTTCATCGTGACATACCGGTAGTTATTCCATCCTGAACTTTCCATTGTTTAACATATGCATTTTGCTTCTGCAGTACATATGTATAGTATTAACCCTTAAAAATCCCTTAATTTTGGTCTTTCTAAGCAAGCCTACCAACTTACGAGCTGAGAGTAGGGAAAACAGTTTAAAACTTAAACGAGACATTACGAATTTAAAACTTACTGTCGACTTGAATATTTATTACATAGACAGCTCAAATTGACAACAACAACAAAATAAAGTTTTTCATTGAACAGCAAAAAGAATCCATAGAGAGTCTTTTCCTTCATTTTTCAATTCTTGGAACTTCTCTGGATAAAGTGTGAATGCTTCTTCTTGAAGCAATAACCCTCAGTGCACAGGCAGCAAGCAGTCAGATACTTGTCATGTGTCTCCACCTGTGACCACTGGGTCAAAATTTGGCACTGTACACTGTCTGTATGATGGTATGATATAAATGCTGTCATTTGACAAGCCATAACGTGAGTGAACAATATGGCTATCAAGAAGATAGAACATGTGCTGTAGTGAAACAGTTTTACGTGAATGTTAGTAATTACAGTACTGCATTGCGAGAATATCACTGACTGAAATATCTGAGGAGAGGTCCAATGTCATTAAATGGTTTAAACAAGATGATAATGAAATCTGAAAACATGGGTGAGCTTTGTGTGGTGCCTGGAAAAGGAAGGCGTCCTGCTCCAGTGGAAGTTATTGACGAGGTCACTGTTGCTGTAACTGACCAT
The DNA here is from genome assembly GCF_023864345.2 of Schistocerca serialis cubense. NCBI lineage: Eukaryota > Metazoa > Arthropoda > Insecta > Orthoptera > Acrididae > Schistocerca > Schistocerca serialis. Next base: position 622,670,991 of record NC_064639.1, on the reverse strand, counting down.
GTAGCGTGTGCCCTGGGTGGGGCTAGTATCCATGCAATGTTATGAGAATTGTCCATCCCATAGTCAACAGTACAGAAAATCTTACAATCTATTTTACACTGCTATCCACACAAGATCCAGATGGCTCAGCATCCAAAATCTCACGACTCACAGCAACCTTCTGAATTTGCTCTTTGGTTTCTGGCACAGACTGAAGTTGATGACACATGGCCAGGCAATGTTCCAAGGAATACGCAGAACTGCCAAATTTGGAGTACTGTTAACCATGTGTTGTGCATGAAGAGCCATTGCACTTGCTGTATGTGACTGTATGATGTGAAGTCACAAGCACCTTTATTCTCGGTTTGTTGTTCTTTGAAGAGAATGTCGCCAGCGGGCCTGTCAGGTGTATTGTGATGTCTACACATTATCGAGATCTCATTGTACAGCATGCGATTGCTTCTACATAACAGCACAACTGTTTGGAAACTTTTGTTTTCATGCAAGATGGGGCAATAACTCATGTGGCTCTTCGAAAGATCTGCCTGATGCAACCTTTCATGAGTGTGTTACCTCCAGAGGTTTCCCAGATGCATAGCTTGCAAGGTCACCTGATATGAATCCATATGACTTTTGGCTCAGGATATGTACAACAATGCAATTACCATGGACACATTTGGTCTCTACCCGATCTGAAGGCCAGTATACAGAAACATGTTGTTCAGATTCCACCAGAAATGCTTGAGCAACTGTTGATCAGGTCATTTTATGGATGCAGCATCTCATCAATGACTCTGCCGCTCATATTGAACAAATTGTGTAAGCAGCGGTTAATAATGAAATCAGTGTTATGCACTTCTTTGAAGTTTTCTGTCCACATCCTATTCATAATGCATGCAAGTAGCTGGAGTTTTCCTAGACCTATCAAAGGCTTTTGATCGGGTTGATCATAAGGTACTTCTGTCAAAACTGGCCAGAGATGGCATAAGTGGAAAACTATTGCACCTCATCACATCATATTTAAAAAACAGAAGACAGTGTATCTCAATCTCACACAATAATGGAGAAACATTAAAAAGTTATACATCAAGGGTCAGGAATATTAAATTTGGTGTGCCTCAGGGATCGATAATTGGTTCCTTCCTTTTTGTATGTTACGTTAATGACTTCCCAAAGATAGTAAAAAATGATACCTTCATTACAATGTATACAGATGACACTTCAGGCCTTTGTTGGGGAAATGATATTCTTAATCTCAGCATAGAGGTAGAAAAAAATTATAGATATTGCAAAGGAAAAGTTTGAAAATGACAATCTAAAAGTCAACTTTGAAAAAACAAATATAATCCCCTTCAGTGTTGGTGACTTGCAAACTTGTATTGAGTCTCAAGATAGTAATATTTTAGGGAAAATCTGCAGTGAGTGTAAATTCCTAGGCATGTGCATAGATAGCAAACTACTATGGACTCAACAAATTGACAGTGTCTGTGCAAGGCTATCATCTAGCCTATATGTTTTAAGAAGAATAGCTTCATATGTCAATATTCAAACAATGCGGATGATGTATTTCGCTTTAATACATCCATTTCTAGCATATGGTCTTGCATTGTGGGGCAGGGCTTCCAAAACTCATGTAGAGCAAGTATTTAAACTACAGAAAAGAGCCTTGAGAATAGTAGGCAAAAAAGATGCTAGAACATCATGTAAGGGTTTGTTTACAGAATTTAAAACTCTGGCTACCTATTCTATGTATATGTTTGAAATAATGGTATTATCTGTAGAAGATAAGAAATATACATGTTGTAATGCATAAATTCATGATCACAATACTAGACAAGTATAAAATTACCATATGATACACAGAAGACTGAAGAAACTGCAAACAGCCCATATATTAATGGAGCAAAATACTTCAATGCACTTCCAAATGATCTGAAGGTAATAACTGAAGAGACATTCAAAAAACATCTAAAACCGTGGCTCATTGAGCAGTGGTTCTATAGCCTATTGTAGAAACTAAAATCTAAAGTATTATTATGTCAAATAGTTTGGACTACATTCTTAAGTTCCTGTTATTAAGTAAAATTAGATTGTATACTGTTATATTGTACTACCAATTGCTATGCAGGTAATTATATGTTTCATGCAAATGAATTACAGATTACCTCCACTGACTCTTCAAGGTTCCTGCCCCTTTACCACAAGGTGCCCTGCTTGTCACTATTGATGCCACCTCCCTGTACATTAACATTTCTAATGCCCAATGCCCTACCGCTATTGAACACTACCTTTCCTAATGCCCAATGGCTCTAAACCAACAACCTCCTTCCTAGTCGCCATGACCAACTATATCCTTACCCACAATTACTTCTCCTTTGAAGGCATTACCTACAAAGAAATCCGGGGTATAGCTATGGGCACCTGCATGGCACCATAATATACCAACCTATACATGGGCCATCTGGTGCAATCCATCCTAAAAACCCAGAATCCTAAACCCCTCACCTGGTTCAGATTCACTGATGACATCTTTGTTATCTGGATCGAAGATGAAGACACCCTATCCACATTCCTCCAGAACCTCAACAACTTCTCCTCTATTCGCTTCACCTCATCCTACTATACCCAACAAGCCACCTTCCTAGATGTTCACCTCCACCTCAAAGATGGCTACATCAGTACCTCCGTCCATATCCAACCTAATAACGACCTGCAATACCTCCACTTTGACAGTTGCCACCCATTCCATTCCAAGAAGTCCCTTCGAAACAGCCTAGCCACCCATGCTCATCGCATCTGCAGTGATGAGCAGTCCCTCTCGAAATATACTGAGGGTCTCACTGAAGCCTTCACTGACCCTAATTCTGGTACCGTGCGCCGCGGGATTTGAATCTGCGCCAGATGTCATGGACGTTGAACACCCATAGAGGTCTCTGCACCATCACGCCATAAGCTGTGGCGGCGCGCGCCTCCTGGCCCACTTTTAGTGTGAGGGCGCCACAGTGGAACACGTGGTCCCAGCGGACAATAGCGGCACCCCCGATAGCATACTTAAGTGCCTGCCTCGCACTCAGCCAGCAGTCTGACATCGCGTTGCATCTCAGGACATATTGTCTCAGACAGTGTATTGACTTCATGTTTCTATTCCAGTGGACGTGGTTGTCCTGTTTGGTTCGCTACTCTGTTGTCTGTTCTTGTCATGTCGTAAAGTCCTCCGTTGGTTGTGTCTGTCCTCTCCCGTTGTGTTGTTGTTCACAGGCTGCTCTGCGGGTCCTGCCACGTTTCTGTCACTATTACCCCGTGACCATTCCGGTCGCTGTTACAACATTTTGGGGACGAGGTAAATGGCGGTCATTGTTGGTAAGGACGCAAAGTTGGTCTCTCTGCTGGAGCAACAGCAGCAGCTCATGCAGCAGCAGCAGTTCCAGTTAGACATCTTACAAAAGTCGCTGCAGTTGCTAACTGACAAAATTGATGCCTGGGACGTGTTACCGCTACAGCTTCAGAGTCCTTGGGTGTCCAATGCTTTCCCACGTCCGCTGTTGTTTCCACCCTTTAATGACGCAAAAGAGGACTGGGAAACCTACTTTCCAAGTCACAGACGACTACTTGCAGCGATTGTTATTTTTGTCGTGGGCCTCTCCGGGCACGTTCTTTCTTCTCCACAAGTTGGCACTGTTGTCCGATCCTGTGGCTATCTCTTTCCAGGTGATCTGTCTTTTGTTGACAAACTATTATTCCCAACGCTACCATGTGGTCGCCTCTCCGCTGGAGTTCCACCAGTACCATAAATAGCCTGGTCAATCGTATCGTTCCTGGGTCACGGACTTGTAGGGTCTCAGCTGTTGATGCGATTTTACGTGCGCCGATCAGCAGTGTAAGGTTTCATATGCGGACTCCCTGATCTGGAATGTGGTGGTTCAGCTGGCTCCCGATTCTGAGGTCCGTACTGCGGCGTTGGAACTAGACAACCCCTCCTTGGAAGAGATTCTCTGCATTACCCACTCCTTTGAAATTGCTCAAGCGGCAAATGAGTATCTTATGGCGCGAGCGCAGGTGGTGGCGATCGCAGCGTCTCGACAGGTTTTGCCCTTGCGACGTCGACGTGGCCTGGCCGACAGAGGCCAGTGCCGTCGGGACTCTCCGTTGTGCGATGTTTCTATGGCATTGGCGCCTTCAGTTGCCCCTCGTCGCCGGTCGTGCGGCACACTTCCATCTTGCCCACAGTGTTTTACTGCCCATTCGTGGGCTGATTGTTCCCACTGCTGGAAAACGTGCACGCTGTGTCTCAAGGAGAGCCACATCTGATCAGTTTGTCGTAGTTGCTCGACTCGATCTAGTCCTGCCCCTCCTGGACCTCAAGATACTGTCCATGCTCTGCAATCGGTCATCCACTGGATAACCCATCAGTGTGGAAGCTTTTCCTCAAGCTCCGCATTTTCACAGGGGATGTCAGTTTTCAGGACGACATTGGGGCCACTGTCTCCCTGATTAATATGGCGACGTATATGTGGCTGGGCTCTCCTGTGTTGTCACCTTCCTCTCGCCGTCTGGTCGCCTACAGAGACGGTTCCTTCCCATTAGTGGGCAGTTCGTCGTCCAGGCGACGTACAAGCGGGTTCCATGGCTCCTTACCCTCTTTGTTGTCGACCATCCGTCGGCTTCGAATATTTTCGGCCTGGATGCGTTTCAACTTTTTGGCTTTTCAATTTCCGATGAAGTTAAGGTCGTTTCCACGGCTGTTCCCTTTCAGGACTTGGACGATCTGTGCTCCGCTGTTGCGTCATTGTTTGCACCGGATCTCGGATGTGCTTCCGGCTTTCAGGCACACATCACCCTACGGCCGGATGCACAGCCTCGCTTTTTCCGGGCCCGGCCCCTTCCGGTGGCCTTACAGCCAGCGGTCAAGCAGGAACTTGATCGGCTCCAGGCCGCTGGCATGCTGGAACCTGTAACTTACAGTGCATGGGCGACACCACTGGTGGTCATACGGAAACCCAAAGGGTCCCTTTGGCTGTGTGGGGACTTCGACGCTACAGTCAATGCTTAGTCCCTCACTGACACTTACCCTATTCCCCAGCAGGAAGACCTTTTTGCCAAGCTTGCCGGATTACAGTATTTTTCCAAGATCGACCTGGCTGAGGCATACCACCAGTTGCCCTTGGATGCCGAATCTCAGAACATCATGGTTATCAACACGCCTTTCGGATTGTATAAGTACAAGCGCCTTCCCTTTGCTGTCTCTTTGGCGCCGGCCATTTTCCAGCGATTCCTGGAGCAGCTTACACAGCCTATCCCTGCATGTGTGAATTATCTGGATGACATCTTAGTCACCGGGCGTTCCCGCCAGGAACATTTGCAAAACCTCAGCGCCTTATTTTACGCTCTGCAGTCTGCTGGTCTCCGCTGTCGGCTGGACAAGTGTTGTTTTTTTTCAACCGGAAGTGGAATACTTAGGCCACTGGCTTAGCAAGGATGGCATTTGCCCTTCGGGTCATAATGTCGTGGCCACTGAGGCCATTCCTCGTCCCATGGAAATATCTGAACTGTTGGTGTTTTTGGGAAAGTTTACTTATTACTTAAAGTTCTTGCCACAGGCTTCCTCCGTTGCTCAACCCCTCAATCACTTGCGTCACAAAGGGGTGCCTTTTGTTTGGACTCCTGCCTGGGACCAGGCTTTTCTCCGTTTAAAGGCGATGCTGAGGTCCGCCCCTTGCCTTACTCCCTTCTCTCCAGACTGCCCCTTGGTTGTGGCAGCTGATGCATTGGCATACGGCATTCGGGCTGTCCTCATGCACCGGGATGCCGATGGCTTCGAACAGCCCATCGTTTATGACTATAAGACATTAACCTCAGCACAACAGAACTACTCCCAGATTGAAAAGGAGGCTCTGGCCGTCCAAAAATTTCACACTTATCTCTTTGGGGCAAAGTTCACCCTCCTGACGGACCATAAACCCTTGGTTACACTTTTTGGGCCCCACACTCACTTTCTCAAGCAAACGGCTCGGTGTCTCCAGCGCTGGGCATTGTTTTTATGTAATTATGCTTACACCATCCGGTATAAGCCCACCGCCTAGCATACTAATGCGGATGCTTTGTCGCGTCTCCCAGCAGGCCCCGACCCTGCCTTGGACCAACAAGAGGTCCTCTGCTTTCACATTGATTCCGCCCACCGGGATGTGCTAGACAGTCTTCTTCTTATGGCTGCTGATGTTGCTGCGGCTACCCGCCGCGACCCTGCCTTGCAGCAGGTTCTCAACTATGTGGTCCACGGGTGGCCGTCCTATATTACTCATCGGATGCAGTCCGATTTCAGCCCCTGGCGCCACCTGTCCCACAGGCTCTCCATGGTCGATGATGTCATTTGTTGGCCTCGGAGTCAGATGCCCACCGGGTGGTCATCCCTCTGGAATTGCGGCTTTGGGTGCTCAGTTTGTTACACCACGGGCACTGGGGTATGTTCCATATGAAAATTTTGGCTCGCCAGTATTTGTATTGGCTCGGCATCGATGGCAATATTGAGCGCCTGGTCCGTGGGTGTACTGTCTGTGCGCATCACCAGGCAAGCCCCCCTCAGTCATTTGCCCCCTGGCCTGTGCCTCACCGGCCCTGGGATCGCATCCATATCAATTTTGCGGGCCCATTTTTTGGGTCTATGTGGTTACTCACCGTTGATACCTACTCCAAATACCCATATGTTGTCCGAATGGCATCCACCACCACGGAGGCTACACCCATGGCTCTGGTACAGGTTCTCGCCATTGAGGGCCTGCCCCACACGTTGGTCTCCAACAATGGTCCCCAGTTCACAGCATCCTCCTTCCACGACTTCTGTCAGGCCAACAGTATCAAACATATCCGTAGCCCCCTTTCCACCCTTCGTCCAAGGGCGCGGCGGAGAGGCTTGTCCGCACCTTTAAACACTAGTTGACTAGGGCGGTCGATGCCTTCCCAACCACGTCGATCCTCACCCTGGTTTTGAGCACCTATCGCACTACGCCCGGTGATGGACGCAGTCCGGCAGAGCTCCTTTGTGGGCGACAGCCGCGCAACCTGCTACATTCGCTGATGCTGTCCTCCCACCCCCACTCCTGGCCCTTGCAGCAGTATGCCCCTGGCACGGCCGTGTGGGCCCGCGAGTACAGGTGCAAGGCGTGTTGGACACACGCCATGGTCGTCATGGCCTATGGGCGGCATGTGACATCGGTGCAGACGTCAAAAGGGTTGGAGCGCCGCCATCATAATCAGCTCCGCCCTCATGCTGCCTTGGGATTCGCGCCACCGCCTCTTTCCCTATCTGCTTCGGGTGCGGACGTGGTCCTCAAGTCAAAACCCCAGCCCCCCATAATCGTCTCCCTGCGGGCCTGCCGCCAGCCCTCTCCACCTCCGGGTGGATCGGCAGCTCCATCCCCTGCCCTGGACTCTGGATTGGATGTCACGGATACCTTGGGCGACCCTTCTTCCCCGCGAATTGCAGCTGATATGCCCAGTTCCTCCTCCCACTGCCGCCCACCTCGGCACCATCCGTGGCATTTCCACCCCCACGCGCAAGTTTCAGGAGGGAGGTGTCTGGTACTACGCGCTGCGGAATTTGAATCCGCACCAGACGTCATGAACGTTGAACACCCATAGAGGTCTCTGCACCAACACGTCGTAAGCTGTGGTGACACACACCTCCTGGCCCGCTTTTAGTGTGAGGGCGCCACAGTGGAACACATGTTCCCAGCGGCCAATAGCGATGCCCCCGATAGCTTACTTAAGCGCCTGCCTCGCGCTCAGTGAGCAGTCTGACATTGCATTGCGTCTCAGGACATATCGTCTCAGACAGTGTATTGACTTCGTGTTTCTATTCCAGTGGATGTGATTGTCTTGTTTGGTTCGTTACTCTGTTGTCTGTTCTTGTTGTGTCATTAGGTCCTCCGTTGGTCGTGTCTGTCCTCTCCTGTTGTGTTGTTGTTTGCGGGCTGCTCTGCGGGTCCCATCACGTTTCCGTCACTATTACCCCACAACCGTTCCGGTCGCCGTTACAACACTAATTATCCTCCTAACCTTCTACAAAAACAAATCTCCTGTACCTTACCTTTCCATTCTCCCACCACTTCCCAAAGTCCCACAATCTGACCACAGAGGAGCATTCCCCTTGTAACTCAGTACCATCCAGGACTGGAGCAACTGAATTACATTCTCCACAAGATTTTGATTACTTCTAGTTGGGCTCCAAAATGAGGAATGTCCTGCCCACTATCCTTCCCACCCCTCCCACAGTGGTATTCCGCTGTCCACCGACCCTACACAATATACTCGTCCATCCTTACACAATCCCTGCTCTCAATGCCTTACCTTATGGCTTGTACCCCTATAATAGACTTAGATGCAAGACCTGTCCAATACATCCTCCCACCACCACCTACTCCAGTCTGGCACTAACTTCACCAATCCCATCAAAGGCAGGGCTACCTGTGAAACCAGTCATGTGGTCTACAAGCTAAGCTGCAACCACTGTGCTATATTCTATGTAGGCATGACAACCAACAAGCTGTCTGTCTGCGTGAATCACCACCGGCAAACTGTGGCCAAGAAACAAGTGGGTCACACAGTTGCTGAACATGCTGCCAAACACGATACACTTCATTTCAATGACTGCTTCACAGCCTGTGCCATATGGGTCTTTCCCACCAACACCAGCTTTTCTGCACGATATCCTTCATTTCAATGACCGCGTCACAGCCTGTGCCATATGGGTCTTTTCTACCAGCACCAGCTTTTCTGAATTGCACTGGTGGGAACTTTCCCTGCAGTGGATCTTGCATTCCCGTAACCCTCCTGGCCTCACCCTTTGTTAGTCACTGTCATCACCCACCCATCCCCTTCCCTGCTCCCATTCCAGCACTACAAAGCCATCATTCCAACACCACACCCAATCTTTTTATTTCTCTTCTTTTCTGCTACTTCCCCCCGCCCCCCTCCCTACCTCTCCCTTTCCCTCCGTCTAACCTGCAGCACTTCACTGTCCACCACCCCCACCATACTATCCCTCCCCCTCCCCCAGCCTCCTCCTTACCCCCACCCAGTTGCCACTCCCATCATGCATTGTTGCTGCTGCTCACAATGTGGTTTCAGTCGCCTGAGACTGTAGTCGTGTATGTGAGTTGTGTTTGTGTGTGTGTGTGATGTGTGTGTGTGTGTGTGTGTGTGTGTGTGTGTGTGTGTGTCTATTGTTGATGAAAGCCAATGGTCTAAAGCTGTAATTGTCAGTCTTTTTGTTGAGCCTATCTGTGACTCAGCATCTGAGCTATATGGTGAGTTGCTACTTTCCTCCTCAAGTAGTAATGTAAGTAGTTTGAAATTGGCTGCCTGTTCAAGTGTTTAATTTCCTTAGTAATATGACTATGTATTTTATATATAACATTATTTTTGCAGGTGGAAATATTATATCAACACCCCAAACAGAGACTCTTCAGCCTGATTCTTGGTATTATGTACTTGGCCTTCCTGTGTGGAGACATACCAAATCACCTCGTTCAATAATTCAGGTAGCCACTAAACATTAATATTCTTTCTGTAGACATTTTTGCTGTAGATCAAAAAGTCTTCTTATGTTTCATTCTTTAGAATTTCAGTTGTAATTAAATTTGCATATAGGAGCATACAGTGACTTTCCTGCTGCTGTTGTGCATTCCAAAAGGGTTCAAGAGGTGATGGCATTTAGTATTCTATGTAGGTGCTTTCCTTTGCTGTGTACTTTCAGAAACCTATACAAGTGAAAAGCTGTTAGTGCCTTTTTTTGGAGTTATTGTATATTTTCCTGTGGCAGATTTGCATTCTTCAGAATAGTATTGGTCTTCTTGGTCACATCTGTCATTAACTCTTTGTATGCTGGTCCTGCAGCAGCATGGAGATAATCTGATGATATCTACATCATGCTTCTCGATTGAAGAAACTTTAGCACTTTTCTTTCCATTCCACTCATGAATAGACCAAGGAAAACGTGAGGCACAGTCCATATCAGTTCAGGCAGACTAGGAAAAAATCTTACCATCATAGTCTTGGATATTATTGAATTTAGTATAATATATTAAAATGAAGGAACACATTTTTTTTTTTTTCCTCCAAAAAAATTTCTTCTCCGAAATACAACCCTGCACATACCATTTTGAAAATGCGAATTTTGGAAAAAGTTTTATCTCTGGAACAGTTCTAGATATTTTGATGTTTTTTATTTGAAAGATAATTTCTTTATGATTACAAAGAAATCCTCCATTTGGACTTATCTGTCAAAGTTCTTTTACTGTAACATTCTGAACTTTTTTGTAATTTATGAAATTTCTTCCTTTCTATTTTTTCCAAAAATGCCAACCCATAACATTTTGGTTTTTTTTGTTGTTGTTGATCAGTACCATATAGTTCACTTTTCAGTTGAACAGGTTTTATAAACAATTGAAATTTTTGCCTTACATAAAACCTGTTTTATTACCACATCATCACATAAGAGGCTCATAAAAATCAAAATCTAGCCTTATTTAGCATAATTTTAGTTTTTAAAGATGAGGAAGAGTCTCTCTCATTTTTCAAGCATTTTAAATGGTTCCAAAATGTATGTGAAAGGTCCAAAGACATAAAGTTTTCAATTTATAAAACTTAATTTAAAAACAATTTTGAGAGTGAGAGCTATACAAAATAAAAATACAGTAGTTACTTTCGTAGACTTCAAGAAGGCCTACGACTCAGTTGACAGACAAACACTATTCCAAATACTTTATGAATCATGGATAGATGAAAACACCAGAAGACTTGTTGAACAAACGCTCACAGATACAACATCAAGAATTAAATTTCAAGGCAAAATTTCTGAACCATTCAAAATCAAAACAGGAGTTCGACAAGGTGACGGACTGTCCCCAATTCTCTTTAACTTGGTTTTAGATAAAGTAGTAAAAACATGGGAAAACACATTAAAAAACAGAGGCACAAAGGGTATAAGCATGGGCCAAGGAAAGAACAAATTTGAAGTAAAATGTTTAGCCTTTGCGGATGATATGGCATTGATAACTGAAAACCGAACAGACGCAACAGTTATGCTTGATATGTCACACGAGATTGCTGAAAAGACTGGGCTAAAAATATCCTACGAAAAAACCGAGTATATAGAACACAAACATAATACAGAAAAGTTTATGAAAACAAAGTATGGAAAAATTAAAAGAGTTGATAGATTCAAATACCTGAGGGAGTGGATCCAAGCCAATGGACTGGATAACACAACAAATAAAGAAAGAATAAAAAAGATGGAATTTGCATATAAATTAACACAAAACTACTACAGTGAGAAATCAATATCCATACAAGCAAAGATTAAACATTATAATTCAGTTATTAGGACACAAGCAACATATGGATCAGAGTGCCTAACATTGAATAAGAAAGGCGAATTAAGAGAACTAAAAAAAAAGAGAGAGAAAAATATTAAGAAAAATTCTAGGTCCTGATAAAAACAAGGAAAACAGGTGGATTAAAAGGAGAAATGAAGACCTATACAAAAATACAGAAAAGATCACAGATACAATGAGGAAGAGACGGCTAAAATTTTATGGACATTTAAAAAGAATGGAAGAAACACGAATTACAAAGAAAATTTTTAATTACGTTAGTAAGCTGAAAAACACCGTAGGATGGATAGAAGCAGTAAAGAAAGACGCCAACAAAATAGGTGTTACAGAAGAAATAATACGTGACAGGAATAACTTTAGGCTACTTATAGAAAACGCAAACTATGAAGAAGATGCGCCAAAACCTCGACCCAAGAGAGTGTGGACAGATGAGCAGAGACGAGCAGTTGGCGAGAAAATGAAGAAGTACTGGGAGGAATGGAAGAAAAAGAAACACCATAAGTCTTAAGTTGTATGCGGTCCATAGCTGGCCAAATTCATAATTAAAAAAAAAAAAAAAAAACTTCTGTGCACTCTGTTTTATACTGAAATTAGCCAGTCAATGAACTGAAAGTGTGTTCCACTGATCACCATCTTCCTTTGATATAAAGTGATGCCTTCCTGTTGAACCAATAGGAACTGGAGCGCTTACAATCTTCAAAACATTATAAACGGGAAGTGAGCATTGATGGCATTGTTGATGTCCTTCAGCTGGAAACCTATATCCAGCAGCTGGTCCTTGTGTTAACATAAAGTTCACTACAGTTTCATTTAACTCATAACTGTTGTCAATAATCTCTGCAATCCACTAGTCACAGTCATACACACATGCCACAAACGTCTCCCTTCTCAGGTTGTTAATCTGAATATTATTCTTCTGTTTCTGAGGTGTTGGCCAAATGAACAAAATTTCTTCTTTCTTGCCCTTTAAAGTGCGTGCAGTATGAGTTCACCCATCAATTTGAGTCCAAAAATGTGTCTTCTGAATTCCTTTCACAGGAGTAGTCTGTTTGAACCATTCTTCTTTTTTCTGCTCACAGAATTCTTCAATTTCCTCTTTGGACAAAAGAGGATATGTAAGATTTCATGATTCTCATAAAATTCTCAGCATTCTCAATCACAGCTGTATTTGGTATGGAAAGATTATGTTTTGCAGCATGGTGCTTCAGCCTACACTATCACAAGGCCACTTCCCATGACCCGTAGCACTGTATACCCAATCAGTTGCCACAAGCGACTTACTCAATTCAAAGAGTTGGCACGGATTTTTAAAATGACTTGGAGCACCATCAGAAATAATGATGATCTTCTCCGTCCCTGTTTGCAGTTGAAGAATATTGCACATTGCTAGCAAAGCATGTGCTGAGTCATATCCAGTGTCATCACTTATAACCGCAACACTTGTAGTCTTGTTTTGAAAATACGTCACTCCTGTAAAAATTGAAACCTGGTCATTGCTCCAATGATACCCTTGTACTTCCTGTGGGAGAATTACAGACCAGTTCTCAGCAAAATCACAGTGAAGCATTAAACATAGTTCTTCAGCCTGTACACACCCTTTCACTTCTGCAATGTGTTGTTGCAATTTCTTCAGATGCTGGTGTGTTACTGCTTTCACTGACCATTTACCAAGTTCATCAACGAAACTGTCAAAGGCAACAGTTTTCTTAATTAGTGTACTTTCCTCCCATGTCTCCTATGTAATTTCTGCAAAGTTATCTGCTACGTCTTGCAGGCCAAGTGTATGTAAAGACAGTCCTCCCTTTCAAGGGCAGTCACCGTATTCTCGAAAAAAACAAGTCTCTCACTTTACGTCACAGACTACTAATGACTTCACTTGCCCAAATGAGGTGTCATATGCCATGTGCTCCAGTAAGTTCTTCAAAGTTACCACACAAAGCTCAAAATTTGTGCAGTACACACATAAACAGACATCTCTAGATGGGTGTGGAACTACCCACTTAGGTCGTAGTGCATAAAATTTTGATCTTCCAGTATGTGAAATTGTATATTTGCTCTTATAAATTGCAAACGTTTAATACTGTGAGTTATGTACTATTCACTTTCACAACTTTTTGACCTTCAAATGTTACAGTTGTAGTGTCTTTTTTGTCGGCACTCTGGCGAGAACAGGTCCCTTTATCTGTGGGAGTGACAAGTCGATAGTCGACAGGACACTGACACATTCTCTTTGCGAGTAAGGTTCTATGGAGGAAACAACCAGTGTTCGTTTCCCGCATTAACGTACATATGTATGGTGTTTGTGCGGTACAATAAAAGTGGCTATTCACAGTATAAAATCCATGCAAGTGTTTTCCTTTATGTAGTGAAGTTACTCCTACATAAGTGGTGACCCCGTAACTAAGCAGTGTGACAGTAGACAAGTTTCTTCAGATATTTTCCACGACGTCTCGTATCGACATGTCATCTGCACAGAACCTCTTCCGTGACATCGACGGCGTCATCCAGAATATCAAGAAGGAGCTCGACACGATGCAGCAAACCCTCAGTTCACAGTGTCGCGGATTCCTACATCTCATACCGACTTCGTCCACAACGTTATTTTTCCAACCGTGCCACATGTGCCAGCGGTTCCCACGCCGCCGCCACAGGATAGTGCCTCGTACAACCAGCCCGCAGGACACGCTGAGATCAGACCAAATATGGTCGCGTTTTCATCACCCGTATCGGTGCCACTCCCAAGAGTTTCACACTATCCGTTAGCCGGTTATCGTGGCCTACCCGCGTCACAGTTACAAATTCGGCCCCCACCTTTCATTCCTGAATGTCTGAAAATTTGGTTCGTTATTATGGAGAACATTTTCGTGCAGCAACAAACAGTCGATATTATCGATGATTTTGAACAGTTCACGCTAGTGATATGCAACCTGGACCAATGTGCGTTGTCAGTGGTATCAGATGTAATTATGCAACCCCCACCACAAGAAGCCTATGCCACCCTCAAGATGGCGTTAATTTCGCGTTGCACAAAACCTGTGGACCAGCGGATATTACAGCTCCTGTACCACGAGAAATGCGGTGACAGGTCACCTTCAGACTTTTACCGGCATTTACATGCTATGGTGGGCACTTCCGTGTTCTCAGACACATTACTTGTGCACATCTGGTGACAGTAGTTACCTCTGTAGGTGTGCGTAACCTTAATTGCTTACGAGGGCCGGCCATTAAGCGAGTTGCCGCAAGTGGCCGATAGAGCGCACTCCCTGCTCAACTACTCGCGCGCCACAGTGGCCGCCGCCACAACCACCTCGGCCAACGACACCAATCGAGCAAGGCCAGAGCTGATCGACGCGGCACCTCCAGCTTGTGCTGCCATGACCGCACGATGAGCGCCGGACGCGACTGAAGATTTCCGATCTCTCCGTGCTGCCATCGATCAGCTGACCATCCAGGTGCAGCGGCTAGAGCCATGCGACGTTGCAGCAGCTGTTACACACATGCGTCGTCGCCAGCTGATGCACCCGCCGCATCACGCAAACAGCGGCACCGGTTATTGCTGGTTCCACCTGCGTTTCAGCGTTCGAGCGACGAAGTGTAAGGTGCAGTGCTCACACCCAGAGGCATCCCACGGCCTGCTTTAGGCGCAGCCAACCGTGACAACAAGCAATTGCACCTAAACTCACAGATGCATGGGAGGAGAACACCCCCATTTCAGCACAAGCCTACATTATGCGGATCGACTTCTCCCACAGCTGTAAGGTACGCAGCTTCACAAAGACTTTTCGTTCCTGATTGGTCTACAGGATGGATGTTTCTGGTTGACACCGGCTCAGATGTCAGCACTCTGCCTGTAAATTTCTTCCCTTCAGACAAACGGCTGAAGAGACCACTTTGACAGCAGTTAACGATTCAGTCATCCACACATACGGACAGAAAACACTGGCAGTGGACATTGGGCTACCAGAAAAATGCAATTGGATCTTCATTATGGCCGATATCGACCAACTTATACTAGGTGCTGATTTCCTGGTAAAACATGCATTGTCCGTGGATTTACGCAAGTCACAACTTGTCCATTCTGCCAATGGATGGGTTATCCCGGGAATACAAGGACGTCCGACTTCTCATGCATGCCCAAGGGTAGATAACCTCACTGCACCCACCTGGAAGGACACCATAGCGACGAAGGAATCTGACCTGCAGATGACTCAAATCACATCAAAACAGTTGACGGCACAACAACAGGCTCCTGCTGTCTCAACCGCAAAGGTGACACCCAAGCCACAACATGGAACAAGTAAGAACAGGGTGAAGCATGAGACGGTGCACCACATCCGTACAACTCCAGGCCCACCAGTCTCCTCACGTGTTCGCAGGCTTGCACCTGATCGTTTGCGGGAAACCAAGACCATTTCCAATGAGATGCTACAAGAAGGAACTATACAGCCATCCAACAGTCCATGGTCCTCTCCTCTGCACCTCGCCCGTACAAAGAATGGGTCATGGCGCCCGTGTGGTGATTATCGAGCTTTGAATGCCCAAACTGTTCCGGACAGATACCCTGTGCCACATATACAGGATTTCACCCATTCACTGGCTGGGGCGACCATATTCAGTGTGTTAGATTGCCGTAAGGCTTATAATCATATCCCAATCGCAGAGCAGGACATACCAAAGACAGCAGTGACAACCCCATTCGGGCTGTTTGAATTTTTGGTGATGCCATTCTGGCTGAAAAATGCTGCCCAAACATGGCAACAGTTTCTAGACAGCATGTTAAGAGGGCTACCATATTGTTTCGCATATTTAGATGACATTCTGGTGTTTTCGGGGAATGTTTCTGACCATCAGAAACACATAAACGAGGTCCAAAGCAGGTGTAGTGCTCATGGAATAACACTTAACAAGGACAAGTGCGTGTTCGAGGAACCCGTGGTGACCTTCCTGGGTTATAAAGTGTCAGCCCAGGGCATTTTCCCACTGCCAGAGTTGGAGCTGTTGCGTGCCCTACCATTGCCTCAAAACTACCATGAACTCCGACGATTCCTAGGAATGATAAATTTCTATCATCGCCAACTTGTGTGTATGCGGATATGTGTTCATGTAGTCTGATTCTTTGGCCTTCTTATTTGAAGATAAGATGTAGGTTATTGGAAACCACGGAAACCAGGAAGGACTTCTGCAATAGAAGTATGTGACTATGGAAAGAGGGGAAAAAATAGATAGGTCCTCAAATGAGAGTAAGAAAGGAAATAAATAGAAATGGTTGCTCAGATTGAAGAAGAGAAAGAGCAATTACAGGAGGGAGACGCTGAAGGAGATTTGGCATTATCAGGTTGTTTTGGACCTTGAGGTCCCCGAAGAAAATCTTAGCAACCGTACAGAAATCGCAAATGGTGAAGAATCAGGCACAATTGTTTGTGAGGGTTGTTCGAAAGGTGTGATGTATGTTTTGTGTTAGTCATGATTTATGTGTTCTTGGATATCACGCTTTTATCCACAATACCCACCCCTTCCAAAACTGATGCAAACCCTCCTGTCTACATCACATCTTATAAAAGGTATAAAATATTCTATATAAAATAGAATATTAATCACTACAGTCTAACAGTCATTCAGTTTGTCATATTATATTATATTTTCCACAGACATAATATTCTTATTCAATTTATTTAGTCTAAATTGGTATTTGTTTTATTGACATATCCAGTTTTCCAAGCAAAGATTACAGGATAGCTAAATATTTTCGAAGTAGATGACAGAATAGTTTAAGATTTGCAAGGAATTCATTGCAGAAAAACTATTTTGGAAAAAACACCAAAAACAACTCGGGATCCAATGGTCGTCACTCCGCCCATTAACTCAGAATGTTAATGTTCCTGGAGGATAGATGACTCCACTCAAATCCCATGAATCTGATATTAACTTCACTTGAGCAAGTGCAGACCAGTACTTCTCATTAAAATTTGATTGAAAGTCTCCCCACTGGAAAACAATAACCACTTCAATAGGTAACACAGCATTAGGTGAAGTTACTCGTTTTTCTACTTGTTCCTGGATAAGTTTGAATTCTCTGATAAGTTCATCTATGCTCTTCCTGGTATCAGTAAATTCAGAAGAAGCCATAGGCCATTTATTCCCGGATGTTATTGTCTCAGTGACATTCCGATCTATAATTTCTTCTACCTGTTCCTCCAGACTACTTACATTTACCGTATCAGAGTTTGCTATTTTCTCTTTAAAGTTTCTTTCTACATTATCCACTCATGTACTTACACCTGTAATTTTCAATTGAATGACAGGCATTAATTCGGTATGCTTATCAATGCTATCTTTCAAAGCATGCCATCCCTGTTTTACAGCATTAAACTTAGCATCACATACATCCTCCAATGATCATAACTTTTCATTAATCTCTAATTCTACACTATTACATTTCTCCTCAATATTCAATTATAATCTTTTTGTCAGATCCTGAAAATTATCCTTCTGTTTTTGACTGAAGTCAGTAAACATTTGATTTATATGTACATTTAAAGAATCAGTTAGTTCCTTCTTTAAATCTAATTTCAAATTTATCATTTAGAGTGTCAAATTCAGTCTTTAAAGCATCCATGCCTTCGCATAGATTACTAAATTCTCTACTCTGTGCATCAACATTGGCACTTAATAAACCTAGATTGGTTGCTTGACTATTCAAGGTTTCACTTTTGTTATTTAGAACTTCACTATGAGCATTTAAAATTGTACTCTGATCATCTAATTTATTATTTAACTGAGTATTTACTGAGTCTAATTTAAGACTTTGATCTTCTAATCGAGAATTCATCAAGCCTAATTGTATACTCTGAGCTTTAATTAGATTTACTAACTCAGACTAGTCAGGCCCTTCTTTGGTAATTTTCATAGCCATGGCTGGTTCTGAGGTTTCTCCAACTTGTTGTATACTGTCCATGCTTCTGTAGGCTTTAGCTCTTGGGAGCATTTCATACTAATTTCAATTATACCAATTACACAGTAAAAGTTCACCCCACAGAATTTTGTAACACTTCTTACTATAAGTAATAAAGTTTTTATTTCACACTCACCCGGTGTAGAATTCTCACTGTGTAAGTGGGCGGATGTGGTGGCAGGTCATCACCAGTGAACAGAAGCTGGTGCCGGTGGTGGTGGATGTAGTTTGGTTACCGCATCTGCGTCCCTGCGATGCGTGTGAGAGCTGTATACTCCCCGCTCATCTACTTGGTCAAATCGTTCTAGGAGTATCTGTTCTTAGTCTAATACGTTGAAATATTCTCTCTGGTTTGTTGTGACTTTCTTACATCTTCTCCTTTTCTACATTCACAAATTTTCTCCATCTGATACTTTGAGCTTAATTCAATTTCTTGGAATGATTCTTTTGTCTCATTATGCGCAGTTGCTATGGCAACATACGCTATCTTCTTATCTCGTTTTCATCTCAGAATTCCTGTTTTCTTCTGTCCAGTCACGGTTGCCACATTCTAACACTTTAGACAACTAAGAGTGTGTGAAGTGTATTTCCAAACTTCCCACTTCTCTTATACAAGTCAACTTACTTGGTGTACACAGCCGATCTTCTTCTCTGGATAGCTGGCTTCTGGAATCTCTATAAACTTCTTCTCCGAAGAATGATGCTAGTTACAGGAACCTTAAAGACTCTCTCTCTACCTGCGAAATAATTAGGTACTCAAAAAATACTTTTCAACAGCTATCAATATATTTGAGCTTCATAAAGAACAAAATACACACTTCGCATATAAACATTTGACTTCTTGTAAGTCACTCGTATCATCTCACATTAGAAACAAATTTAAGTATATTTTAGAAAAGAGTTGGCTTAACAACCATAACTCTATTACAAACAAATTGTAAAAAACATCTTGCCTCCAGCAAGCCCAAGATAAGAGTTTTTACAGAATTCCAAATCTCAAATATTCATGTTATTTTTAACTATGGTCTCTGATACGATTAACACGGAATAACCCAGAAATTCCATAGTTCTTCCTTGCTCTTTCACTATGACTTCCATGGATCGATCAACAAGTACTTTGCCAGTGCCATTCGACCGCTGTGTCTACAGTCTTCTCACGACAAACTTCAAACCTGCACACACAAACATGCGACGTGCAGTAGGTAGGATTCTACCATCCCACTCTCACATCTAAAATATCGTGTGTTCGAGACGGTAGAAAGCTGAGTGGGTCTATAATTTATGCCAAAATTCTCGCAACTCTACAACAGAAAGGTGCATCATGATACAACATCATGGAGGTGCAGGACTCATGTGTTAAAGGAGTGCACATGGTTTCAGGGACACTTGGAATTGGTGTGACACTTAAGTAAATGAAAAATAAGAGCAGAATTGGTATGTTAATGAATAAGTGACTGTGTACATGCCCACGCCAAGAGATGATGGCTCTGAGCATTATGGGACTTAACATCTGTGGTCATCAGTCCCCTAGAACTTAGAACTAATTAAACCTAACTAACCTAAGGACATCACACACATCTATGCCCGAGGCAGGATTCGAACCTGTGACCGTAGCAGTCGCGTGGTTCCGGACTGCAGTGCCTTGAACCGCCATGTCAAGAGAGCGTAAGCCCTGGCAAAAAGGGTAAGTAGTGTGAATCACATTAAAAGTATGTATGGTAAATGGTTTGTATGGAAGGAAGAAGGAGTGAAGTTTATAGTGCTTATGTCACACCACAGTAATTGTTGAGGATAGGGAAAAAGTGGTTGAGGGAAATGAAGGGTTAAAGAAGAAGCAGACTTATAAGTAATATGCACAAATGTACATGTAACCAGACGACTAAAATCGAAGTGATGATAATTTCTTAGAAGGTAAATATATTGATTATTTATTTTTATCATACTTCACTTACTTTACTTTATTATATACAAGTAGGAGTAGCCATACTCATGCTGGAGAAGAAAAGAAGGCCTGCTAAAGATGATAGAAGCATGTATATGGTCCATGACTCCGTGGACGGCCCTAGTGAAATCTAAGGATGACAGCGGTAATCAACTCCATACACCATACAGACCATTCTCTACTATTTCGTGAATAAATTATGAGACAAGCACCTCACTAGTCCCTACCATTAAAAGATAAATCCAGGTAAGGAGATTCAATAAGACGGCATAGTGTGTTGGAGCTTTCTTTTGAAGATGTTCACAGAATGAGGTAGCTGCACTGGAGCCAACCCTGAGAAAGGGGACAGTCCTATGCTAGGTACCGAGGATAAGACAGAAGCAGTGGGATGCTGGATGGAATGGAAAGAGAAAAGGTGGCAGTGTGGAGACCCACACAGAAGGAGGAGGCCAAGCTTGACATTAAAGAGTAGTTTGACCAGGTGACAGTATTTTCTTCCAACCTTGATTTTAACAGATGAAAATTCATGTAGGTATCGAGAACTAGAATAACTAACAAGGGATGCATGAAATTGGAATTGCATGTATGTAAAACATTGCTGGTACCACCATGTGGTTTATTATTCAGTAACTAATGTACCAATGACTACCATATTAATCGGAGATCTGTATGAAAAGTAAATGGAGGTAATATTAAATCATATAGAAATAAAATAATGGTGAGGTATAGATTAATAATTGCAACAGAAAATGTACTAAACAAACATGGAGCCTACATAATGAATACTTATATAGTAGTAAATGTGAAAAAGGAAATGTAATTGTAATCAAGAAATTTGTGTAGCACTAAGGAACAGAAGAAAGTATCATGAGCACTGTGCAGATGAGAGCTTGCAAGGACAACCAGTGGATGTCCAGGGCAGCACTGCAATCACTGGCACACAAGAGGGAGGCATGAGCAGATGTGGAAAGGTGAACTCTGAGTCAGCCGACAGCCTAACAACAGAGCACTTGCCCACCTTACACGTCTAGTGAGCAGTGAAACAAGGCCAGTTGGCTACTATTGTACAGCCACCGCTTCAAGGCCATCAGCTGCACTCACACCACAACATGGAGGCGGAGTTAGACCCTTGCGACCTGAGTGAGGTGCAACAGCATCAGCAATCCATTTGGTTAAAAAAGCAGCCATACCACAATAAGCGTAGGGATGAAAGGACCCATAAGAACTACCCACATGCTTTCGACCACATTGCAGATGCGAACAGCAACTCATCTTCTATCTTCAACACCGATGGATAACAGTAACATGTCTGGTAGCACTACTCTGATTTTATTATATGGTATTTGCTCTCCTATGAGCCTTATAGTATCTTCCACTGTTTGCATGGTAATTATGCACACTCAGACATGTCAAAGAGTGTAGGTGGACTCATGCATGGACCTACTACACAAGTGCCAATAGTACAGATTAGATTTACATAAATCCTTCTGGCTTCTCTTAAACTGAATTTCATTGGTTGTTAAGCTTTTTATGGCTGCTGGCAAGTTATTGAAAATGTGTGTTCCTGAATAATGCACGCCTTTTTGTACAAGACTAAGTGACTTTAAATCCTTGTGAAGATTATTCTTATTTCTAGTACTGATTCCATGAATTGAGCTGTTGGTTTAAAAAAGTGATATATTTTTATTGACAAATTTCATTAAGGAATAAATATATTGGGAAGCAGTAGTTAGTATCCCTAGTCCCCTAAACAGGCTTCAGCAGGATTTTCTTGAGTTCACGCCACATATAACTCTTACTGCACGTTTTTGTGCCTGGAAAACTTTAGCTTGGCTTGATGAATTCCCCCAAAAAATAATCCCATATGACATTGTGGAATGAAAGTAAGCATAGTATGCCAGCTTTTTCATTTTTATATCCCCTATATCTGACACAATTCGCATTGCAAATAGAGATTTGTTAAGACACTTCAGCAGTTCTGTGGTGTGCTCCTCCCAGTTGAATTTATTATCAAGCTGTAATTCCAAGAATTTAACACTGTCCACTTCTTCTATCTGCTTGTCATCGTATGTTAGGCATATACTCATGGGACACCCTTTACAACTTCTGAACTGCATGTAGTGTGTTTTTCAAAGATTAGTGACAAATAATTGGCTAGGAACCAGTGATTAATGTCCACAAATATTTTATTAGCTGGTCTTTCTAAGACTACACTTGATTTGCTATTTACATCTACATCTACATCTATACTCCGCGAGCCACCTTACGGTGTGTGGCGGAGGGTACTTATTGTACCACTATCTGATCCCCCCTTCCCTGTTCCATTCACGAATTGTGCGTGGGAAGAACGACTGCTTGTAAGTCTCCGTATTTGCTCTAATTTCTCGGATCTTTTCGTTGTGATCATTACGCGAGATATATGTGGGCAGTAGTAATATGTTGCCCATCTCTTCCTGGAATGTGCTCTCTCGTAATTTCGATAATAAACCTCTCCGTATTGCGTAACGCCTTTCTTGAAGTGTCCGCCACTGGAGCTTGTTCAGCATCTCCGTAACGCTCTCGCGCTGACTAAATGTCCCCATGACGAATCGCGCTGCTTTTCGCTGGATCATGTCTATCTCTTCTATTAATCCAACCTGGTAAGGGTCCCATACTGATGAGCAATACTCAAGAATCGGACGAACAAGCGTTTTGTAAGCTACTTCTTTCGTCGATGAGTCACATTTTCTTAGAATTCTTCCTATGAATCTCAACCTGGCGCCTGCTTTTCCCACTATTTGTCTTATGTGATCATTCCACTTCAGATCGCTCCGGATAGTAACTCCTAAGTATTTTACGGTCGTTACCGCTTCCAATGATTTACCACCTATGGCATAATCGTACTGGAATGGATTTCTGCCCCATGTATGCGCATTATATTACATTTATCTACGTTTAGGGAAAGCTGCCAGCTGTCGCACCATGCATTAATCCTCTGCAGGTCCTCCTGGAGTACGTACGAGTCTTCTGATGTTGCTACTTTCTTGTAGACAACCGTGTCATCTGCAAATAGCCTCACGGAGCTACCGATGTTGTCAACTAAGTCATTTATTGCAATGTTTGTATCATCGGCAAAGAAAACGAACTTGGCTTCTGGTAATGTTACTGACGAAAGGTCGTTG
The DNA here is from genome assembly GCF_023864345.2 of Schistocerca serialis cubense. Classification (NCBI taxonomy): domain Eukaryota; kingdom Metazoa; phylum Arthropoda; class Insecta; order Orthoptera; family Acrididae; genus Schistocerca; species Schistocerca serialis. The sequence goes on along the minus strand of NC_064639.1, from coordinate 622,647,567 downwards.
ATGTACACAAGAAAAAGTAAGGGGCCCAAAATGGAACCTTGTGGGACCTCACATGAAATTAGTTCCCAGTTGGATGATGCCTGATAGCTCGATGCATGTATCTTTCCTAATACCGCCCTTTGTTTCCTGCCAGAGATATAAGATTTGAACCATTTTGCAGCATTTCCTTTTACACTATAATATTCTAATTTATTTAAAAGGATATTGTGATTTACACTGTCAAATGCCTTTGACAGATCACAAAATATACCAGTTGCCTGCAATTTTTTGTCTAATGAATTAAGCACATTTTCACTGTAAGTGTAGATAGCCTTCTCAATATCAGAACCTTTTAGAAATCCACACTGTGACTTTGACAGTATGTTATTTTAGATAAGATGGTTATAAAGCCGATTGTACATTACTTTTTCTAAAATTTTTGAGAATGCTGGCAACAATGAAATTGTATGGAAATTTGATACTATTTCTTTATCTCCCTTCTTAAACAGTGGCTTAACTTCAGCATATTTCAACCATTCAGGAAATATTCCACTGATAAACGACTGATTACACAGATAGCTTAATATGCTACTTAGCTCAGAATCACATTCTTTAATTAACTTTGTTGATATTTCATCATACCCACTAGATGTTTTTGATTTTAAAGATTTTATGATGGACATTATTTCTGCTGGGGTAGTGAGGGTCAAATTCATATTATGGAAGTTACTTGAAATGTTTGGTCTGAGGTATTCCATAGCAGCATCTACCGAACCTGACAACCCCATCTTTCCAGTAACAGTTATAAAATGTTTGTTATAAAGTTCTGCAACAGTATACACATTTGTCACCAATGTATCATTTACTCTTCTATTTGTTCCAATGTGTTATAGCATCAACGTTGGAACTGTTTCAGATTGACAGATACAGTTTTCTTTTTGTTTTACAAGATACCCCTATTACTTGAGTAATCCATGGCTTCTTTGTAGATTTTGCTCTAACCTTGGTACGTTTTGGGGGAAAACAGCGTTCAAATAAGGTAAGCACTTTATTAGCAAGAGTGTTACATTTTTCATTCCTGCCATGAGCACTGTAAATATCAGTCCAGTGAATGTCTCTGAGGAGTGTCCTAAAATAATCAATTTTTGGCTTATTGATTACCCTCTTGAGCTCACATTTAACAGATTTTATATCCTGTTCAGTATTAATATTTAACAGAAGGAACTACATGTCATAGTCTGAGAGGCCATTGACTACTGGTTTTGTAATATAATTTTGCTCATTGGACTTTTCTATAAAGATATTATCAATGGCTGTTTGTGAGCAATTGGCTACCCTAGTGGGGAACTTTGTAGTGGGAATTAAGTTGAATGATAGTGTTACTAACTCAAATAAGTTCTTATTGGGAGAGTCTTAAAGGAATTATACATTGAAATCACCAGCAACCACTATTTCTTTGTTTTTGGTTGTTAAATGGGCCAGTACAGCTTCAAGGTGGTTTATGAACAGATTAAAGTTACCTGCAGGTGCTCAATATACACTTAATATTATGAAGGATATTTTGTGAAATTCTACTTCTGTTGCACATACGTCCATATGCTGTTCTAGGCAAAATTTATGAATAATAATAATAATAATAATAATAAAATTTTATTGTCTACTAACTAACACAAAGAATAACTGTCAAATCCTCGCAGACTATTTCAACAAAATTCTCAACTGCAAAAGACCTACAGAGGATTTTCACGACCAGACGTCTACACCAAATCCCGACACTAAACCACCAACCATCAACGAAATAGTAGAAATTATCAAGACACTGAAAATCAATAGAGCCCCAGGAGAAGATGGAATTATTGCAGAACTATGGAAAATAAATGATGAAAGATTAACAGGAAAAATCCACAAAATCATATTAAACATTTGGGAAACAGAACAGATCCCTTCTGAATGGAAATGCGCACTCATCCATCCACTGTACAAAAAAAGGGGGCAAAACTGAACCAAATAATTACAGGGGTATCTCACTCATGCTGGTCATATATAAAAATCCTATTAAAAGTTCTCATGAATAGATAAGAAGAACAAGCTGACCCACAAATAGAAGAATACCAGGCTGGTTTTCGCAAGGGACGATCATGCATAGAACAGATCAGGAATCTGAAAATGATTCTCCAGATGAGAAACACCCAAAACACAGTGGTCACTTTTGTGGATTTTAAAAAGGCCTACGACTCAATAACAGAGTAGCGCTCTGCAACGTGCTGGAAGAATTCAGCATTGACAGAAAGACAAGAGCAATCATTCGGCAAACATTAACTGACACAGTCTCCAAGGTTAAATTTGTGGGGGATATCTCTGAACCATTTGAAATCCAAACTGGAGTGCGACAGGGTGACGGACTTTCACCATTACTCTTTAATATCATTCTTGAAAAAATTATCAGGACATGGGAAAAAGAAGTCAAAGGAATCCAAATTGGCATTAGAAAATATAATAGATTCAGTGTGAAGTGTTTAGCTTTTGCAGATGACCTTGCAATCCTCACAAGTAATAGAAAAGAAGCCACAAACGCCATAGAGAAGTTACACGAAATTGCACGAAGAACTGGTCTGCAAATTTCGTATGAGAAAACCTAGCACATAGACAGAGTGCCACAAGACAATTTGCCTAATGTGACAACCCATGGGAAAATCGTACAAGTACCACATTTTAAGTACCTGGGAAAAATCATCCAGCCATCAGGGATCAACCTAAAGGCCAATGAGGAAAGAGTAAAAAAACTACAGAAATCATATGAACTCACGTGGAACTACACTCCTGGAAATTGAAATAAGAACACCGTGAATTCATTGTCCCAGGAAGGGGAAACTTTATTGACACATTCCTGGGGTCAGATACATCACATGATCACACTGACAGAACCACAGGCACATAGACACAGGCAACAGAGCATGCACAATGTCGGCACTAGTACAGTGTATATCCGCCTTTCGCAGCAATGCAGGCTGCTATTCTCCCATGTAGACGATCGTAGAGATGCTGGATGTAGTCCTGTGGAACGGCTTGCCATGCCATTTCCACCTGGCGCCTCAGTTGGACCAGCGTTCGTGCTGGACGTGCAGACCGCGTGAGACGACGCTTCATCCAGTCCCAAACATGCTCAATGGGGGACAGATCCGGAGATCTTGCTGGCCACGGTAGTTGACTTACACCTTCTAGAGCACGTTGGGTGGCACGGGATACACGCGGACGTGCATTGTCTTGTTGGAACAGCAAGTTCCCTTGCCGGTCTAGGAATGGTAGAACGATGGGTTCGATGACGGTTTGGATGTACCGTGCACTACTCAGTGTCCCCTCGACGATCACCAGTGGTGTACGGCCAGTGTAGGAGATCGCTCCCCACACCATGATGCCGGGTGTTGGCCCTGTGTGCCTCGGTCGTATGCAGTCCTGAATGTGGCGCTCACCTGCACGGCGCCAAACACGCATACGACCATCATTGGCACCAAGGCAGAAGCGACTCTCATCGCTGAAGACGACACGTCTCCATTCGTCCCTCCATTCACGCCTGTCGCGACACCACTGGAGGCGGGCTGCACGATGTTGGGGCGTGAGCGGAAGACGGCCTAACGGTGTGCGGGACCGTAGCCCAGCTTCATGGAGACGATTGCGAATGGTCCTCGCCGATACCCCAGGAGCAACAGTGTCCCTAATTTGCTGGGAAATGGCGGTGCGGTCCCCTACGGCACTGCGTAGGATCCTACGGTCTTGGCGTGCATCCGTGCGTCGCTGCGGTCCGGTCCCAGGTCGACGGGCACGTGCACCTTCCGCCGACCACTGGCGACAACATCGATGTACTGTGGAGACCTCACTCCCCACGTGTTGAGCAATTCGGCGGTACGTCCACCCGGCCTCCCGCATGCCCACTATACGCCCTCGCTCAAAGTCCGTCAACTGCACATACGGTTCACGTCCACGCTGTCGCGGCATGCTACCAGTGTTAAAGACTGCGATGGAGCTCCGAATGCCACGGCAAACTGGCTGACACTGACGGCGGCGGTGCACAAATGCTGCGCAGCTAGCGCCATTCGACGGCCAACACCGCGGTTCCTGGTGTGTCCGCTGTGCCGTGCGTGTGATCATTGCTTGTACAGCCCTCTCGCAGTGTCCGGAGCAAGTATGGTGGGTCTGACACACCGGTGTCAATGTGTTCTTTTTTCCATTTCCAGGAGTGTATTATGACAAAAAGTCCATATCGATTAACGCAAAATTGAGGCTCTACAACTCTGTCGTACTTCCGGAGGCACTGCAGGCATCTGGAACAACACAAATAGGTGGGTAAACTAAAATCAAAGAAATAGAGAAAGAAGAAAGGAAAATACTCAGGAAAATTTTTGGCCTGATACAAGAGCAAGGAATCTGGAAGAAGAGAGCAACATCAGAATTATATAAATATACAGACATGATTGCGGATACAATAATGAAAAGAAGAATGCAGTTCTACGGACATATCCACAGGATGAATGAAAACAGAATTTCAAAGCGAATTCTTAAAGTCATCAACTCAGGCCGGGGAAAAGCAAAATGGATAAAAGAAGTTGAAGAGGACCTCAGACAAGCACACTAACAGTAAACGATGCAGAAAATAGAACTGAATTCAGGAACATCATCAAAAAACATAAAGTTGACACCACAACACAGAAGAGACCAGGATGCAGATGGACAGTGGAGCGAAAGAAACAACACAGTGAACACATGAAGAAAATTTGGGCTCAGAAAAAACATAAACAATCATCATAAAGGAATTCACGTTCAAACGCTCTCTTTAAATGGGAATAATTGAAAATAATAACAAAAAATTTCATTGTCATTCGGCTGATTACAGCAATAGACAAAGAGAAGAGCATATATTTCTACAATATTTATGTAAATTGGTTTACATAAAATAGGTACACATTAGAATGCAGTATTTTCATCTTCAAAAAATTCATCAGTGGTGTAAAACGGATTGTTCACTAGTAGCTTGTGTAATTTGGCTTTAAAAATATTTATAGGCAGTTCTTTAAAGTCAGCACTTAGGCTATGAAACATCCTTAGTCCAAGAACTAGGTAGGAGTTCTGCAATTTTGATAATCTATGATATGGTATGTCTACAGATGTTCTGTTTCTAGTATTGTGGCTATGAATATCACTTCTCAACACAAAGCCATGTCTCTGCAATATCCTTTCTTTCAGGAGTGCTAGTTCTGCAAAGTTCGCAAGAGAGCTTCTGTGAAGTTTGGAAGGTAGGAGGCAAGGTATTGGCGGAAGTAAAGCTGTGAGGACAGGGCGTGAGTCGTGCTTGGGTAGCTCAGTTGGTAGAGCACTTGCCCACGAAAGGCAAAGGTCCTGAGTTTGAGTCTCGGTCTGGCACACAGTTTTAATCTGCCAGGGAGTTTCATATCAGCACACACTCTGCTGCAGAGAGAAAATCTCATTCTGGAAACATCCCCCAGGCTGTGGCTAAGCCATGTCTCCGCAATATCCTTTCTTTCAGGAGTGCTAGTTCTACAAGGTTCGCAGGAGAGCTTCTGTAAAGTTTGGAAGGTAAGAGGTGAGGTACTGGCGGAAGTAAAGCTGTGAGGTCGGGGCGTGAGTCATGCCTGGGTAGCTCAGTTGGTAGAGCACTTCCCCGCGAAAGGCAAAGGTCCCAAGTTCGAGTCTCGGCCCGGCACACAGTTTTAATCTGCCAGGAAGTTTCAAAAAATGAATTCATTATTTTGCAGTCTTTTTTTTTTTTTTGATGAATCAGCTTCCTCAATAGTAGAAGATGGTTTTATGCTCTAACTTGTTTCAATGATTTCCATAACAGTAATAAGATCTTCCCTTTTTTCATAAACATCTTTTACTATTCACAAATGGTAATTCAATCTCGTGACACATACACAGGGCAAGCTTTTTTTTTTAATAATGCTATACACCACTTCTGACCTCATATTTAGAAAAGAAAGAAGAAATAACTGAAAGCTGTGCATAAAAGATGCAAGTTTTGCGATTAACAGAGGCTGCAATTGATGCACATAACAATGGATGTAGTTTGCATTTGGGTATTTGTGTTTAATTAATTTATGAATGCCATTTGACTTGCCATTCAACATGTTAGCACCATCATAACTCTGAGCTATCAGTTTTGCTCAGACATCACCAATTAATGGTTCAATTTCTTTCAGAATACTCTCAGATATTGTATGAGAATTCTGACTTCCTGGATTGACAAAGCTCCAAAATCTTTCAATGGGTTTTGCCTCAACAACATAACACAAAGACAATAACCAATAGATATTCGCAAGACACCATCTGTGGTTTTATCCGTGATTATTGCAGCTAATCGACACGTTTTATTTTTTTACGAACTTCATCATGATACACTTCCCACATGCATTGATAGTTCGTTCTGAACAATCTTAGAAATGCCTTTGAACACTGATGTTTGGCTTTGATGATTTTGAACATCTTTATCCAGTTCTGCACTGAACTGAAATAGCTCATGAAAAACCCCCTTATTTTGGTAGGCATCAGTTTCATTGTCAGCCCGGACAACCAGTTCCAAAGCGCCACAGAACCGACTACCATTTACATTTAAATTCAATAAATATCTACTCTTTTCTACATGTTTGTTGTGGCTGTCAGTTGTTTGTCCATAATGTTAATCTAATTTCTACTGAATGTTGATTTGGCATAAAAATGAAATACTAGATACATTATCATGTGTCACTTTGAAATTTCACGTACTTTCAGTTTAGTCCATATATGCGCAATATCATCTATTCCAGTCTGACAACAATGAACATCTCCCACAAATAACACAAATCCATTCATTGTTTTGGTATATTTCTGGATTGAACTTACAGCATCGACTTTTTGTGTGCTGCTACAGATTCAGGTTTGTGAGTGGCCTACCTAGAGTTTTTATCTGAATTTTTTCACTGGGCGTCCTGTCACTAAATGGCATTTTTAATAACTTGCATATTTTGTTCATGATTGCTACTTTCACAGTCAACTGAATTTACACTTACAGGTAACACTGTGCATGCACCTACATACAGTCAATTATCGGACCACACAATTATTACAATGTGTTTGTACAGAACTGTATTACACAAACGTAATGAGTATAAACATATAACTGTATTTAAGTGTATTATTTCTGTATTCGATTTAATTAAGCATTACTTTGCATTAACGAAAGCATCAGCATTATCGTGCAGAAAGATGTAACACTGGATTACAAGAACTTTGAGTCCCGACGTATTCTAACATGGTCGCTAGATGGCAGATTGTGCTTTATGGGTTCTGCACTTTACTACTCTCTGGCGGAAGGAACATAAACCTCTGCCATAAGAAGCGTGTAGAAACTGATGGCTGAGCCTTTCACACAGTGCTTGTGAGGGCAGACGGTGCCAATTTGCAGTTGGCTCCAAGCTTCGGAAAACTACCATGAGAGTGCGCGTGGCAAAATGCACCTCTTCAAATCAGAGAATACGTACTCCAAAACAATTTTTTATTAGCTATTCACATAGATTTCTCTTTCTTTCTTTTTCATACAAGTGGTGCCATGGCACAGCGGCACTACCTCAGAAGCTGCCCCTGTTGTGTTCTGTCTTTTGAGAGAAAGATCCACTCTTGGGCTTTTGAGTAAGGAGATTAAGGCTTGGGCCACGGAGGAAGAAATATTAGGATTCATATTGTTGTGTTTAAAGAAGACTGCTGACCTGGAGATTCAGAGTTGGACAGGCTCAGAGGAGTGCATGCTTGACCAGCAGTGATGGAGGACCCTTTCAAGTTATTTCAATTTGACACCTACCATCGAAGCTCAGGGTAGGATTACATTTCAGCACCAGCATGACAGGGACCAACTGGCACAATAACTTGTTGATTCAGATTGAAGCAGTGACCCCTCTAATGTTCGCTCTGCCCCAGTAACATATTTGTCTTCATTCGCTGTCAATTGCACGCCTTGCAGTCACTGTGTACCCACCATAAGACTTTATGATTCTACAATCATGATAGGGAATTGTCATAACAAAATTGACAATCTTACTTATCTCCAAACCTTGCCAGTAACTAGTTACAGTCACTAGTGTGTACTATTGGAAGAGAGAATATGAATAATGAACGTTCACTCCTTGCAAGTAGTAATATATTGTTTGTAAAATAAATTCTTATCCATGATATGATATGATTTTACTTTCATAGTCAGCAAATCTGATGTTTCAGAAAGTAGTAATAGAAATTCAATGTGAGTCGCTCAGGATACAGTGCTTAGTATCCTCTATTGCAGATTGTGTTAGTTAAATTCTGTCATGTAACTTTATTAATCAGCACTTGTGCCTGTGGAGTGATCTGCTGCCATAATTAGACTGGACTGGTCAGATCAGCCAGGTCTAGAACCTAGATAAGGGGGTGGAGTCTCAGAACCTTTATAATAAAATTAACTATAGACACACTTGTTCAAATATAGAAGATGTGGCTGTAAATAAGGTTCTTCCACCTTTTCTTTTCTTGTTCTTCCATAGCTGTTTCTTGCTCATCTGATGCCAGTTGACACCTTGAATTTTTAGTTACATGAGGATCTGTACCTTTCAGCTAATACAAAAATTTTCCTTTTGGTCCCTTCCTTGAAGCCTTTTGGTCCGATTAAACTTAAGGAGTCCCGTAGTAGCCCATCTTTTTCATTTGCCTATACTTTTCTATCGGCAACAATGAAGGAACTTCATTTCTCTTTCTAGGAGACGGTTCTTATTTGAATCAGTAATTGCTGCTACTGCTGCTTCTAGTCCATATTTTAGTAGATACAGGTGGTACATTTTGTACAGAATTAATTTATTACATCAAAAAAGATAGTAAATGTCTTGTTTTAACCACCACTTCGCTGCCAAAAAGATAATCTTTCTCTTGAAAAACAGTCTGACTTACCAGAAAAATACATATCTTGATTGGTGTGTTGTGCAATATTTCCCATTCTTGATACCCGTAAAAAATATCCAGCACCTCCACAACTCTACCAGCTTTCCACACACCATTTCTACCTTCACACACCCACAAATCAACGTCACATGACTCTCCTTTTGTGAAATGCTCACACACACACACACACACACACACACAAAATTAATTCATCCAGTCTGCCTTGTATGATGCAGAAAACATAGCTGTGTTTAGCGACAATCTTATGAAATCATTCATTTCATTAAAGTTCTTCACAGAATACTGTTATTAACTGATAGATTCAACAATTTTATGGTAATTTTTGGTAAGACATTAGAAATATTTTGATCACATGGTGTGGCTTATACCTGAGCTACCCTGGGAGAGAATTCTTGTAGATTTAGTGGGCCATTTTCAGGGACTAATGTGGTTGCTCATGATTGACACACTTTCCAATTTTCCATGCATGGTAAGCATTTCCCACTCCATGGAACAGCCACAACTGGGTAATATTAATTTTTGCAATAGAAGTCACACCCCACACATTTGTTTCTGATAGTCGCTCACAGTTTACGTTTCCATATTTAAACATTTCTGCCAAAAAAATGGAATAGCGCACCTAACTACCACCTCCTTTCACTCAGTGTCTAATTTGAAGGAAGAGTGCTGGTCAGGGCATTTAAAACACAAATGCAGAAGATTATGTTAAAGCCATTGTCTGAGGAAGCTGTCAACCCATCAATAAATTTAGCCCAGCCAAAATTTTGCATGAGTGCAGACTCAGTACGTTATTAGACCTTCTGTGCCCAGCATAGTGAGCCCACAGCCCTCACCACAAGACACCTTACTATTGTGCAGGAATCCATGTCAATTCTTGCACCTTTGACCAAGTTCTGGGGTGGATTCAGTGTATCATAGCTGGTCATAGAGAGTGCCAGCCTTTCAAAGCCATGCCTGCATGAAAGTGGCTGGTGCAGCTTATCATCAGCTATAACCTCTGTCACAGACAGCACTCCCACCTCAGCCAGTCAGAAACAGACACACGCATGGTGCCGAAGACTTCCTTAGCCCAGTCAGTAGGCGCAGGCCCAGTTGCTCCTTCTGCCATCTATACCAGTGCCCTTTCTGCACCAGTGTATAACCCACAAGTTCACTGCGAACCACAGTGGCCCTATCAAAGGGAATAACACCTGCACAATGATAGAGATAGGGCTCTCCAAACAGACCCAGCTTCTCTGACACCCATTCTTTTGGATATGGGCTCAAGTATCGTCACACTTACTGACCAGCCAGGGCCATTTCACACACATTCACCACCACCATGTGATTCTACCTCTGACATCATCAAGCAGGAGGTGATGGAGGAGGATACCAGCATCACTCCTCTTCCTCGTCATTTGTTCCGACACCATCTCGGACATTTTCATCCCTATTTGCTGGTTAAAGGGGGAGAAAATTTAGTGTCCTACAATGCAGTTTTCAGATCATTTCCATGTCCAGCAGTGGGTAAACTGGCTATAATCTTTAGCAAGCAGGTGTTGTACTTCACTCACGTATAATTACAGTCCTAGTACAATGATGCAACATTACTCTCTTGGACTAAATTTGTAGAATCAGTCCTAGTACAATGGATTTGGGTCATGTTTACTTTGATTTGTTTCTTGTCTCTGCTTATTCTACTGATCACTTCATTTACTTGCTGGCTTGACTGTGTCAAGTTCTACCATTTTATGCCACTGTGGTTTCTCTGTTTGAACTTGTGACTACTGAAACTTTAGCTTGTAGAACTTCAAAAAAGTTTCTTCAGTTGGAGAGATGGTGGCAAAGGAAAAAGGAAATGTAAAAGAGACATATAATGGACTGAAGGAATGTGTTGCTTCTTGCTCCTCTCCTGAAACTTGCGCATATCCTGATTCCTTATTTGAAGCAAATTTCTCCTCCTTTCTAGTATCTGCAAATCTTATAATTTCTATTTCCTTAACCTTTATAAGAAACTGCTCAGTTCTGAAAATGAAAGTGTCAGTGAATGTATTTCAGTTTGTGTGTTTGACAGATTTTATTCAACTGTTGCTAATATTTCAGTTCAGACATAGAAACATTATTTCTGTTAAGATAATAGCTCACATCACCACACATTGATTTTAGTTAACTTGACTATTTTCTAATTTTTTTGCATTACATACATTTATGTATTTCTTTTGTTAGCACTGAACAACAAATTCATGCAACTATTTTTGTTATGTAGAATTCAGTTGCTCCAGGTGAATGCTGGCCTTTTCGGGGCACCATTGGATCTGTGGTGATACAGCTAGCTGCTCGTATAACTATCACAGCTGTGTCCATGGAGCATATATCAGCTTCCATGTCTCTAACAGGGAAGGTTGATTCAGCACCGAAGACATTCAGTGTATTTGTAAGTTCTGAAACAAAATATTTTGGCATAAAAATTGTCAAAGTAGTATTTATTTATTTATTTACTCGAGTCAGAAGAATACACATAGGAGTCTCTAAATTACAATTTCAGGTAAGAAAACAGAATGAATTTATACATATAAAACAATATTGGTAATTTCTGGATGGAGCAATACATAAAATAAGGGAAGGGAACCACAAACCTATAGTGAACTGATGCATAGACACACATAACAGAAATGATTATTCAGACTTGTTTTTCTTTGTAGCACAGCTACACACATTGACACCCACAGACATCCAAATGCACACTCCAGTAACCATGGAAAGACTGATTATTGATTATCAAGAACAATGGCCTGGGCTGATGGTGATGGTGAGGGGTAGGGGATGATGAACAAGGCAAGAAGAGGTAGCAGGATAGTGACAGACAAGTCTTTCAGCAGATGATTCAGTGGGTGCACAACAAGATGAAAAGAATACAGAAGATAGGGCATATAAGAGATAAAGTGGAAACTCACACAGCAGCATAATTCGTTCCAGAACCTTACTCACAGATAGAAACACTCATTAATCAAAACAATTTATCTCATATAAATTAATGTAAAATATGATAATGTGTTATGTGCAGAAAGAGTACTAGAAGTTTTATCTTATTAATGCCATTTATTTAAAGGAAATTATACATAAAGTATTGTGTACTTTACTGTTCACGATATATAACTAATTCTTTTTTTTACTAGGGAGCTATCTATAGTCACTTGTTTCTGCCTATGCTTCAACACTTGACGAAAATGCGACACAGCATTATCGTCAAATAAATTTGTAGCACATGTAGCCACTGCTTTTTGGGATGATGATTTTCAGTGTATGATGCAATCAATTCCCATGCCTTTAGCATTTCTCTTATTGTGCCAGAAGACTGCTGCTTTGCTGTTACCTCCACCTCTGAAGAACTACTCTCCACAACTTCCTACTGTGAAACACACTGCAACTCAATAAACTTTTGCCTATGATCTTCCACAAACTCATTGATATCATTGTTATCCACTTCTAGCCCAATGGTCTTGACTAAAGGTGCAATCTTGTTGATTACAGGCTCCACAGGTACTGACTCGAATTCCTCAAAGTCACATTCGACAATGCACTCCAGCCAAAGCTTCTTCCAAGCAGAAGTGAGAGTTCTTGTGATAACCTCTTCCCACACCTCTTTGATCATCTTGATGCTGACAACAATGTCAAAGTGATATTTCCAAAACTCTCGGAGAGTGAGATTGGTAGCTTCAGTCAACTCAAAGCAGTGCTCAAAGAGTGCTTTAGCATAGAGCTTCATAAAGTTAGAAATATCTGCTGGTCCAAAGGCTGGAGTGATGGAGTGGTGTTGGGAGGCATAAATTGGATCTTGAATTTAAATTCTTTAAGGAGGTGGTCTTGTAGGCCTGGAATAGGGCAGGAGTGTTGTCCATGACAAGCAAGACCTGGAGTGGCAGATTCATTTGAACCAAATATTTTTTTCACCGAAGGACAAAACACTTCATTGATCCAATCACAAAAATGATCACGTGTCACCGAAGCCTTGTTGGTGGACCTACACCTTACATTTAACGTGGTCTTCTGGACTTTACATCTCTTGAAGGCTTCTGGAGTTTCTGAATGGTAAACAAGCAGTTTAATTTTCAAATAGCCTCCTGCATTGGCACAGAATAGCGATGTGAGAAGGTCATCCATTGACTTGTGCATTCTGCTCTGCTCTTACAAAGGTATGCTTTGGCATCTTTTTCCAGAACACAGCTGTCTGATCACAATTAAAGCCCTGTTACAGCAGATAACCCTCAGAATCTACGAACATCTTGATGTTGATGATGAAGTTCTCTGCTGCCTTTGTGTTAGAGCTGGCTGCTCCGCCATGCCTCACAATGCTGTGGATGCCTGGTTCTTCTCTTAAACTTCTCGAACCACCCATGGCTTTCCTTAAGCACTTCTTTGGTCACTGATGATGTTAGCATCTTCTTAACAAGGTTGGCAAAAATCATTCTTGCTTTCTCACAAAGGATGTTCTCGTTAATAGTGCCACCTTGCAATTGATTTACATTTATCCATATAAGAATCCCTATCCATCCAGAATACAAAAACATTGTTTAGATATTCTTGTCACTCCCTCTGAAGCATCTATCTCCTTAATCTTGTCCTTGTTCTTAAGGATACTGCAAATAATTGATGTAGACCAATTGTATGGTCATGCTAAATCTGCAATGTTCACACCACATTTGCATTTTTCAGTGGGTTTACCGTTTATTTCTAAGGACATTTTCTTTCTCTTATGGTCATCTTCTTGCGACTTTATCTTTGGGGATATTTCTACTAATATTATTAAAATCTGGACACAAAAAACATAGTGTGAACACAAGTTTTAAAAAATATGTGATCACAAGCTGCACTAAGATGGTGGCAGAAAGAGCACTAAACCCAGACTGTATTACATACTAAAGACATTGTTCATTTGCTGCTGCTGACAATGAGAGGTATTCATATTGTTGAATGTTCACCCACCGTACACTAAATCATTGTCACTCATTATGCAAAACATTGCTCGTCAAGCAAATCATTTCTTTCCAATTTGTTTTGCTCATTATGCGAATTGCATGTTAAGGGAGGGGCTTGTTAGGTGAGGTTCCACTGTATAGAGAGAGGGAGCAGGAGGGGGGGGGGGGATAAGGTGGAGATGAAGAAGGAGACAGGGAGGATAGTTGAGAGGAAGGGAGGTGGGTTGAAAGTGGAAACGGAGGGGGGGGGGGGGGGGGGGTGAGAGAAAGAGAGAGAATACCCTTATGGGAGGGATGGTGTGGGAGAAGGCAGTATATGATGCGGATGGGGAAGGGGCAGTGTGGACAGTAGAAAGAAGAGAAACAGCTTAGCAGAGGTTTAGGCCAGATGGTTTGCAGGACATGCTGGAGATACAATTTCCATTTCCATAGTTCAGAGAAACTTGTGCTGGAAAGGAATATCCTAATAGCACACATAGTGAAGCCACTGTTGGAGTTATTTGTGTTGTGATATAAGCACCATTGTTGGCAAATGAATAGTCAAGTTTGCCACAGTTTGGTGAGCAGACAGTTGGTTATTTGACATTCCCACATAGAATGCTGTACAGTAACCACAGCATAGCTGATTATAACATGGATATTTTCACATGTGTGCCTGCCTTTTATTGGTTAGGAAATGCCTGTGTCTGTTATCCATTTCATAATGATCGATCCATGGCCTTGAGCTCATATTCTGGTTATATCACATGACAACCATCAGTTTGTTATAACTACCAGAATATTGGAAATGTCTACTTTTATTGGGTGTATGAGTATTATGTATTAGTTGAAAAGGGTGCAACATACTGTATAAGAGAAAGCATGCTTTTTATTGCATGTTTACCTGAGCATCAACTTTGAAGGGTCGCAGAAGCAAGGCCATAATTAGGTTACCAATTTCCTTTGTACATTTTAAAGATACTCCATTCTCCACTTACAGGCTGATTTTCATTGTAATAATGGCGGATGTAGATTGCCGCAGTTCACCTAACACTGATATGTATGGGCAAGACGAAAATGTAAATGCTAACTCTGTTATTGCCTTTCAGAGCTGCTACATTTTTATGCACATAACTCTTTAAAAGGTGCTAATATCAAGCATTTATTTACTTTTGTGTCCTTATGCATTGTGTGCTCACATATGCTATGTTGCCAGACCTCTGAACAGTATTTCCATTTCATTGTTCATTGTTGCAGTGTTTACATCAGGGCTTTTCATTAGATAGGAAACAATCATACTACCAACCTCTGTCTTGTAACCATGGGAGATAGTCTTCGTGATATAATTAGTTGCTTTGTACTACTAAGAAACTTTGCATCATTTACAGAGTTGTGAAAAGTCCACAGTATTCATTGCAAATGATGATGGATTCATACAAAATGCCAGCTTATCTTTTACTGAGTAAAAAGGAAGTGCAGATTATCATTCTGAGATGAATACCAGTCACTACAAAAAGTGGTTTAGGAGCATTCTCAAAAAATTAACAAACAAATCTGTGGTTGTTATACTCATACATAAGTCTCCATACTGTATGGTGATAAATTTAGTATCATCAAATCCATGTGTGAAATAGAAGAAGGATTCTGTTATTGAATGGATGGAAAACAATTATGTAGAGATTCACGTCGTTATGTAGAGTGTCACGTCATAAGAGGAATTTACTAAGTTAGGCCTACTGAAACATGCAACTGAACTTCGGGGGTGGGAAGTATATTGTGCTCAGCAGACAAGGAAATTAAACTCAATTCAGTGCCAGTGAACTTATTTGGCTCTTTGTCAGGAACAAAGTAACAAAGGAGAACAAGAATGTTAAGATAAATGATATTTTTAGAGTTGTGTCACTCCACTCTAGAAAGTGTTCCCCCAAGTGTGTGGAGGAATTCAAGGAGTCATGTGGACAAATCTGAAAACAGTTGTGCAGAGCCCACAGTTTTGACACTGCAATAGAACCAATGCTGATCCAAGTGCACAACTGCAATAGCAATTGTTTATTGAGAGTTGCTCGTATATCAAGTGCTCACTCACAATTTCACATATTATTGCCCTCCACTCACAACAGAAAGTGAATGTGGCAGTGCAGTATTGGAATGTGACTACAAAATTGCCATTCTTTGCTGATGAATGGCATTACTATCGTGGCAGCATGCTGTCATGACAATTACGTTCCTTCCATACATTGCAGCTGATAACACAATTGCTGTACAAAGTCTTAACTGACAAACATGGGGCATATTCATTAATAATGACATGTGATGTAAGTAACAAAAGATCAAGCTTTACATATGTGCTTTCTCCATCACAACAGCTACATCTGTAAGCTCAATCACAGCATTTTGCTTTTTGCCATTATGCAGATGAAACGACTAATCAGAAAATAACATACGAGGCTCATTCAAATGAAACCTGGTCAGTGCGTCTACTTTTGCCTTACATGTAATGTGGCATCACATAACTCCGGGTATGGTGGCACCATCTATTGGTAGAGAGACTGACAAGTGAGCACAATTTGATGTTGCATAGCAC
Source organism: Schistocerca serialis cubense (assembly GCF_023864345.2). Taxonomy (NCBI): domain Eukaryota; kingdom Metazoa; phylum Arthropoda; class Insecta; order Orthoptera; family Acrididae; genus Schistocerca; species Schistocerca serialis. Next base: position 622,631,100 of record NC_064639.1, on the reverse strand, counting down.
CAGTGTGGTTTCATGCCGAAGAGAAGGTGGTCACACAAGTTATCGTCCACTACTGAACATGCAGGCGAGTAAGCAGGAACAACGAGGAGTGATTCGATTTTTGGTGGCAGAGGGAGCTGGAGGCTTGAAATGTATCGACAGATGTTTGAGTACAGTCGGAGTCTTTCAAGTGTTATGGAATGCATGATAATGCCCGCCCACATATGGCCAGTGCGGTGAAGACGACATTGCAGCAGTTATGGTGGGATATGCTGGAACATCCACTGTAGAGTCTCCATCTTTCACCGTGTGACTTTTATGTGTTTGGACCTCTAAAACAAGCTATTTGCAGACATTGATTTGCAGTGGATGATGAAGTGTTTGAGTGGGTTCAGGCCTGGGTCCAACAGCAGCCTACTACCTTCTTCAAGGATGGAATCGACCGGCTAGTGTCGCAATGGGATAAATATGCCAACAGTTTTGGCGACTATTTTTGAGTATGTGTGCTGTGTATAACTACATTTTGAGTTAATAAAATCATTACCATTACTTTACACTAGTGACCAGGTTTCATTTGAATGCCCCTCATAAATCCACCAGCAAATAGAAAAAGTTTGTATCTTTAAAGGAAATTTTTCTGCTGTTATGGTCTGTGGCCTCTCTCTGGCCATTTCCTCCTTCACCATCTCTGATATAGGTGAAATGATCTCCAAACCTGTCCAATTCTGCATTAAGTTGCTCAAGTGTAGCAAATGGATATGCTCTACAGAAATTGAGTACTGCTAATTGTTTTAATTAAATGTACACTTCAGAATTCACAGTGTACTCTAAGGTAGTTGCAAAAACCTGTTTACACTGAAGACATAACAAATTGAGCTCCTTGAATGTATAGAAGGCGAATGGAAGTGTGTCCTTGTTTGGCACCAAAATGTAGCAGGATAGGGATGACTGTGGGAAAACTGGAGTTAAACGTGAGCAGTTCTTGCTTGTCAAAATGGGTTCAAGTCTTCCTGTGGAAACTGTAAGGACCATACATGGTTCAGTAGATAGGGGAGATATGTGGGGAAGCAGAAGGCAGACAAGCAGTGAATAAACAACAGTCCTTTATTTAATCACTAGCTGAGTACCTGGCATTTCTGGCTATGTCTTTATTTGAGACTTCTATCAGTCCATCTCCTCCTTCCCTCTCTCTCTGTCCATCTCCATCCCCACCTCACACCTCTGTCCATTTGCTCCTCTCCCACTTTCTGTCCATGTCCCCAACCCTTCTCTTTGTCTATCTCCTCTCCCCCTATCTGTGTCCATCTTCTCCTTCTCCCTCTGTAATTGTCCAACTCCTTCTCCCCCATCACTCTCTATATTACCACCCCCAGCCAAATGAGAAGCTTGTGGTTCTTACCCTCGCAGCATTAATTTCCAGATCATAAATACTATGTGAACCAAATTTGATTGAAATCGTTTGAGGGGTTTGGAATGAGCTTTTTACCCATAATTTTGCTTGTGTTCACTATGGTCAGATATATTTAATGTACATCACACATATTTTTACACATATTTCACCTGTATATGTAGCAAATTTTCACCTACAGTTTCATTTTCATGCATCTCAAAATTTATAATGTTTTATCTCCTGAACTATATTTTGTACAACAATATAATTTTGCAGTTGCATCCAGTAGTGTGTGTATCTACTGTCTGAGAAGTTTGTTGTGAATATATTATGTAGTAAAGAAGTAATAAATTAAAATATCATGCACAATGTGTCAGTTTTTTATGCATCTCAGTATTTGATGCCATATCTCCTGAACTGTGTGTCGTGCAATGATATATTTTTATAGGTACATTCAACAGTGAATGCAGATATTGTCTGCAGGATCCAGATACTGTCTGCAAAATGTGTTTAAAATAGAGTTAGTAGCAAAGAACTAATAAATTTAAATGTCATGCATGATGCAGCAGTTTTTAATGCATCTCAGTGTTTATGACATTATATCTTCTTAACTGGATGTGAAAAATGATATAATTTAGCTGGTACATTCAATAGTAGTAAAGAAGTAATACATTAAAACATAATACTTCATGCTGCAGTTTTACTACATGAAAAGTGAAAATGTAGTAAGCCTAAGCCTAAACATTTTTCCTTTCATCATTTTGTGTAGCTTATCAGTGATAAGAAATTTCATAAAGGTATGAAATTATGTGTAAAGTTTATTGCAAAGCACTAAGTGCTTTCATTCTCAAGTACTTAATGAATAAAGTGCAGATATTCACCCATTGTGGGCTACAATCTTTTTTCTGCTCCACTACCACCCCTTTAATTATTCCATCTTCCTAGTACAGTCGGTGCAATCCATTTCCTTCTTCACGTAATATTCCACACAAAGCAGCATGTTAATGGCCATTGGTGCAGAGAGTCAAGCTGCTACTCAGTGAAGCATCGATTCAGTGCTCTGACTCGGCGACAGTGACACAGACACTGCATGGGGCTCCATACAGCTGTAGCACAGAGCAAGGCCACCCAGTAGCATCTTTTGTCTTTAAGGGAAGCTGTGGCATCCCAGTGGGACAGCAATGGCATTGGCTGGGTTTTCCTGTAGACCAACAACTAGAGTGGAGGGGCGATTGGCTGGCAGAGTGTTGGCTGTCCGGGCTGGGCAGACAGGTGGCAGTCATTGGTTTGCAACCCATATCAGTAGAATTACAGGATATAACTGACGTGGACTGGGCTTCACGTACTGCCCAGTTGGCTGAATGATGACGAGTGGCACTATTGTGGTTAAATACTGCTTCTCAAATACTGTTTATCCCTGCTGATTTCCACTGTTCACACTGGTTAGCGTGTCATGCCAAATAACATGGAGCATGTCAGAGACCTACAGCTGTCGTAATTAAGCTGCAGTACTCCTGTAGGCTGGGTAAAATGTCAACAGCAAGTGTGTGATCTGTCATCAGTCACCTCAGCAGCTGCAATCATATTGGCCATGGCCTGATTTCATGATGGTATTCCCCTGCTGGTTCGAAGTCTCAGTTATAACTTCATCTTTCACAAATGGCTTGTATTATAGACCAAGACGAGCCAGAAACCAGAAAATGTGAATGCAACCAGTTCTAAAATGTTAGTGCCTGTATTGGAATTCACCACTGTAAGTGTTAGTTGTCTAGCTATATTATTATTCTTTGCTCAGACCATTGTTTGGCTAGGAATGGGACTGATAAGGTAAGAAGTGGGGCACAAGGCTGCTGGAGTGGAAAGCTTAGCCACAATTTGAGGATACAGTAAAAAAAGGAGATTTATTTGACAAAACCGAGATGCAAATACAGTTTACAACACAGTAACAGAATAATACTATCATAAGAAGCTGGTGGGCTACTCATGGTTATAGAATTATTTAATACAAAATTTTAAAAAATTGCCATTCATTTAAGCAAACAATTCTTGAAGGTGTACAAGATAGACATCCTTACGGCCCGAAACTTTAATATAAACAGCAGTACTGTTACATAGATTAACTTCACAATTAAAATAAAAAAAATAGCTATTGATGTAAGCTGAATGAATGAATTTTGCCCCAGGCAAATTATAGTCTCTTACGAATATGATACCACAGTTTACAGCAAACAAGGTTACAAACTTCAAATGTAAATTGTCTTAACAGCAAAAGTCTATCACAGTTGAGCAATCAGATTAATAACCAAAAAATCTACAGCTTACAGAGGAAAGCATAATAACAAGTATCGGTGATCATTACATAATGCAGTAGCCTGACAAGAGTAAACATAGCTCAGCAGAATATTGACGGTTGGTGTTCAAGATCGGCTGCACGAGACCCGACTGGAAACAACAACCAGCATGGGCTGTACATTGACAACAGCTTCTATAACACACACAAAGCTAACATGAATATACAATTCACTTAAAGAAATCACCATAACAGCAAAATACAGGATCATCAGGGTAGAAAACAAAAGGAGATAAGATTCAGCTCAAAGTTTCTTAAATTCAATATTGCGTTATAAACTGTGGCTGCAGTTGATGTTAATTCCACTTAATTCCACTGTGAAGACAGCTTGAATCAAATTAACATTCATAAAAGGTAATCTGCAGAGCCACTCTGCAGAACCTCCCACATGGGGCTTGGAAACCAGGAAAATTGGTGCAGCATAGGACAAAATGGAAGGTATAATTACGCCATCAGCAAGAGGCTAATCAACGATTTCGCACAGCTTTTGCACCTCAAGAGGAGACAACCAGTATGGTGTCTAGTGCATGGAGTCCTGATCTGTGAGCTGAATATTATATTGGATTTTGTTAGTAATGCCCAACCAATCTGTAAACACCTCTGGGAATTCATCCAATAACTCAAAGATCGTAGAAGCATGAGTTTCAGGAAGTTGGCTGATGTCTCCCCTGTTCAACTCAATGCCCACTCTGCAAGCCCTTACCCTGCCATTATAAGAACATATGCTAAAATTTTCACTTGGCTTAAACTTGAAACAAAACCAACCACCCATATAATTCACAAAACACTGCTTTAAGCACAAATAATACACTCCAAAATAACTTTAATTGATGACCCTTTAACAACAAGACATTCGAGGGGCCATGTAAAGCCTTGAACACTCAATTAAAACAGGTCTGATGTACTGGTTCAAGAGGCTTCCCATCTGCAGAACGACAAGGTTGACTGGGTAGACCCAACTCTGGCAACCTAGCTACACGTCAGTGTCTGGTATACCAATCATAATGAATCAGGGAAATGTACTGCCTGCATAAATTAGAGCACAAACAGGTTTCATACCCAGTGTTTCATGCACATAAGGGAGCCACTCATACTTTATAGCACATATTCTACGGTAGTCCATCAGAAGCATTTTACTGAGAGCTGATGGAGCCCCTTTTTTCTGGCGTCAGCTACTTATCTGCCTACTCTTTGGAATCGGGCAGTCCCTAACAAAGTGCTCTGGTTTGTTACAGTGGTAGCACACTCCTTTAACTACTGAACTCAGTTGATGATGCTGAATGTCAACATTATTTATCCTACCCTCACTAACACCAGCTTCTGATCTTCCATGCTTGCTATCACCATGAATGTTTTCAGTTTTATTCAAGAATTTGTCTAAATTGGCAAAACATTATGGTTTATCACAAAAGAAAATCTTGCATATATTGATGGACAGCTACCTTTCAATTTATTTGTGACCACTTCAACCTCTGAGAAAAAAACACACAAGGCAAGATGGACCTTATTAATATAATGGTACAGTGTTTCATATTTCCTTTGTATCTGATAAACATGTTTATTGGTTATGTCTTTCTTTTCAAGAGTACCCAACGCTTATTTAGGAGCATTTCCCGAAAATCCCACACTGTTTCCTGATTCTCTAATGCTTCTGCAACTATCTTCGCTAAACATCCCACAGCAACTGGGTAAATAAATTGCAATACTACACTCTTATTGATGCATAGCACCTTGGGCCTGCTCGTGTGACCTAAGTAACAATCACAAGAGTCAAGTAACTTGTCAGAACTTTCCACAAACAACTTTGATAGCCATTATCAGGTTAGGTAATCTTCCGATTGCACTACGTTTAGTGCTGGCCGTTCTTGATTAACATTAGTGTCAACATTTTGCTCATCCTCACACCAGTTTAACATAATGTGCTGTTGTGTGTCTAAAACTTCATCATGCAGTTTTTGAATCTTGGTTATCACCAGAGGATCTTTACTAACACCTTGCATATAGCGCATTCAATTGACTAAATGATCAGGTAGAGTCTTTATCTGGCAAATTTCCCTTCACAGAATGAGGCAGCCTCAGAATCTATCACTTCATCCCGAAGATCTCCTAACAAATTGTTACAAAAGAGTATGGCTTCACTCACCTCTCCCACAAAATCCTGCAAAGTGTTCACTTGTGAGGTCAAGGTTGTTGTTGTTGTGGTCTTCAGTCCTGAGACTGGTTTGATGCAGCTCTCCATGCTATCCTATCCTGCGCAAGCTTCTTCATCTCCCAGTACTTACTGCAACCCACATCCTTCTGAATCTGCTTAGTGTATTCATCTCTTGGTCTCCTTCTACGATTTTTACCCTCCACGCTGCCCTCCAATGCTAAATTTGTGATCCCTTGATGCCTCAGAACATGTCCTACTAACCGGTCCCTTCTTTTTGTCAAGTTGTGCCACATACCCCTCTTCTCCCCAATTCTATTCAATACTTCCTCATTAGTTATGTGATCTACCCATCTAATCTTCAAGGTAGCCTGTGTAATATAATGTGGTGAGAAATGATTTTTGTGTGGTGAAGTTTGGGATGTGTATCATTACTTAACACAAGAAAACGGAATACCACATCATATTACGGATACCCTCCACCAAATAAATAATGTGTATCTGGTGTAATCCAGGGTGCTGCTACTTAATGCTGCCATAGGTTCATCATGGTGTTACTGCATTGCCACTCAGGAATTGTGCAATGGTAGAAATAAGCTCCAGGAATTCGTGTTCATAATGAGTTTTATTTCGACTCCTAGATGTTCGGCGGCGAACTACATGTAAAATTGACTTAACATTGTCTCACAACTGACGTCAAACTGAACTCCAGCTGAGATATGATGGCGTACAAATTGCCTCTATTTATATGATTTTAAACAATTACTGACAAATTTTTAGGTTTAACAATTAAAACTTTTGCATACATCTTCCCAAATTACATAGAAATTTGCATGAAATACCATTTAATAATTTCACACAAAGACAGGAAAGAATCTTTTTCTATTAAGACTACAAATTACATGTTTTATCATTACAACAATGTATTTCATTAATTTGCATATATTATTTTACTTACTTAAAAGATAATCACCTTATCATTTTCAGATGATCAGAGGGATTAGTTTTAATGAAGGAAAGGCCTAAATTCAATTAATTAAATTTTGTATGAGTAAAATTTTACATTTCTATTTAGTCGCAATTACAATTCTATTAACTAACACCAATCAAAACTTGAGTATGCTTAATTCTGACTGAAAAATTATTATGTCATATTTCTATTATGGATACAATTTGTTTTTCAGTTTGAAAACATAAAAATAACTGTCTCTCGATGACTAGAAATATCAGAACTTTAATCGTTAATTACTCCATAATTACAATAGCAATTTTATTCCTACCTTGTGCCTGAAGTTTGTATAATGTACAAATTGTGATGGTACATTAGCTTTTAACCCAACATGTTTCCTACATTCTGCATATTGGTGAGGCCTAACATAAACAGTGTCAAGAGAATAGCTTAAATTAATGCAAATTATTAATTTGCTCTGAAGAAAATCTTCAGTGTATTTGAATCCAGATAACCAGAAAAGACAAAATCAGAGCAGCTTACTGATATTACACATATGCCCTCTTTGGAAGAGTGAGAGTGAGTCTGGTAAAAGGATGTAGGATCCCAAAGGGTTGTGGTATTACACCCACAAGCATTGAGCAAGTTCTGCTATGCTTCCTTCCTCATCCTACTTATGAATCCTGAGCTCATATTGTAAGCAATGTTTTCTGAGACTGGCTATACCAATTTCAAGACCATGCTTGCCATTGTAGAATCTCTAATGCAACAGAACAAGACCCAAACAATAAGCAATAACGGGATTAATAAAAAATAATTAAAAAGTTTTACAGTGGCCACTATGCTGCTACTAGTGAATTTCAAGTAGAATCCCCCACACATGAAAATCGCTGCACACTGCTACCATTTACAAGGTAGGGAGCAGGGCACTAGGCTGCTAGAGTGGAATGCTGAGCCACAGTTTGAGAATACAGTAAAAAAAGTAGATTGACAAAACCAAGATGCAAACACTGTTAAGAACACAGTTACAAGATAATTCTATCATAAGCAGCTGGTGGGTTAATTCTGGTTACAGAATTAATTAAAACAAAATTTTAAAAGAATTACCACCCATTTAAGCAAACAATATTCTTGAAAGGTGTGCAAGCTAAACACCCTTATGACCCAAAACTTTGATAAAAACAATATTAATGATGCATAGAATTAATTTCACAATTAAAATAAAAAAATCTTAGGTACTGATGTAAGTTGAATGAACGAATTTTGCCCCAGGCAAATGTTAGTATCTTACGAACACCAATAGGGTAACACAGCTTGTAGCAACCAAGCTTTCAAACTATTCAAATATATATTTTCTTAACAATAAAAGTCCATCACAATTGAGCAACCTGATTAATGACCAAAAAATCTATAGCTTACAGAGAATAGTATAACAACAAATATCATTAACACAGTTTATAGCAAGTAAGATTTCAAACTATTCAAATGTAAAGCATCTTAACAGCAAAAATCTATCACAATTGAGCAACCTCATTAATAACCAAAAAGAACTGCAGCTTACAGAGAAAAGCATAACAACAAGTATCCATGATCATTACATAGTGCAGTACCCTGAAAAGGGTAAACACAAATTAGCACACTACTGACAGTTGGCAATCAACGTTGGCTGCATGTCTCAATTTCATACATGAGACCCAAGCAGAAACAACAACCAGCATGGTCTGTACAATGACAACAGCTTCTATAACACATGCAGAACCAACATTAATATACAATTCACTTAATCAATTTACCACAACAGTAAAATACAGGATCATTAAAGAAGAAAACAACTGGAGATATTTCTCTGCCTCGTGATGACTGGGTGTTGTGTGATGTCCTTCAGTTAGTTAGGTTTAAGTAGTTCTAAGTTCTAGGGGACTGATGAGCATAGATTTTAAGTCCCATAGTGCTCAGAGCAATTTGAACTGGAGATAAAATTCAGCTCAAAGTTTCTCAGATTCAATACTGTGTAATAAACTGCAGATACAGTTGATATAAATTCTGTTATTAAGAATCAAATTAATATTCATGAAAGGTAATCTGCAGAGCCATTCAGGACTTTGACCTTGAACAGAATGAAAATTTCCACAAAGTTTTAACTACCAAGAATACCGCACTTTGACGGCACAAGGTATTCACCAAGCTAAAACTGTCCACAGGCAGAAAGAGCACAGCGAAATCCAACTTAAGTTGGAATGTAATCTTTAGCGTGCTGGGGAGGAATTCATTGACAAATCATGGATGAACTCAGATAAGAAACAAATTTGCTGAATATTGGCCACAACTGGTAACAATCAAGATGTGATAGCTATATCAAGCAGGGCACAAGGCAGTTAATTCCATTCACAATTAACAGTGATGCAAACTCGATTCACAGGAACACACCTTGTACTAACAGAGTGGCCACATAGAGCAAACATGGTTTGACAAACAATCCACCAGACCAATAATTAACAATTTGAAAATTTATCCAGGGATTAACTGTAGATATACAAGCCAGGCTAACTCCGAGAGTCTTGTTACAGTGCAAAGGCAGAGCAACTTTTGAACAGAGTCTGTGTTTACTGTTCATTGCAACTGCACTCCAGTTCTGCTCGCCAACAGCAACTGGCACCAGAATGACAACACCAGTGTGGCACAGCAGGGAGGACACCCTGTGTCGACTGATCCCCTGCTATACCTCATGCATACTTGCTCCATACTTCTGCCTCCTGCAGACTGCCAGGCCCTGCATATCAAGGGGGCAATCACCAACCAGCATGCCACAAAGCATATCCTTCGGACAGAGAAGACTTCTCGAAAGCAAAGGGTCAAGGCACAGTCACCACATTCTGTGTTGAGTATCCTGCGCCAGTGGGGGGACCCATTGAGCTGGCATGTCTCCAGATTACTAAAGACACAACTGTTCCCATTGATGTTTATGTTGAGCCTTACTGAGAGTTGCAGCAGTGCCCTACACAGTGACAAGACCACAAGCCAGATGACACACAGAAATGTAACAAACCATTTGGTTGATTTCTGCCTATGGTAGACCAGCTTCAAGTGTCCAAGCTTGCTACAGGCAAAACAGCCTTGATCACAGCATGGGCAGTGATCTTTTAGGCATGCTCCCACATTCCAGACATAATTTATTATGGCTAGCTTCTCTGGAGGTTGTGGGGATGAAATATTCCTTCCTAGTTTTCCTATTTTGGTGATAGGTGTTGATAGGTAAAACAGTTCTTTACTCGATCCATAGTATTTTCATAGATTAATTCTTCAAAGTATTTGCAATATATTTATCGATTGCCATATTTCTTGTGCTAAATGGGTTTTGCTAATCAGTGCCCCCTTAACCATGGATCAGCTCTTCTCAGTGAACCTCTTCTTTTGCCTCAAAAGATGCTGAAAGAAATTTCTGTTGTTTGATGTATCCATTGGAATAGCACACCAAGGTAGTTTAAACTTCATATATTGCCTAACTTACATTTCTAGATGATACCAGAGCATCTACATCTGCCTGTATTCTAGTCAAACAAGATCATTTTTGTCTATCAGAGTCCATCAAGACAAAAACAATTGTTACAAAAATATTTCAGCATCATTCGTTCACTGCTGAGCATTTCTTTCAGGTTATGGAGATCACATTCTCTCAATGCGCTTCACCTGTGGCACAACGGAGCAGATGACTCCACCCAGCAGAGTAAAGCATACGTTCGAGGTCCACCTCTCCATTATCACAGAATCGGTACAACATGGATCTGCACAGACCATAAAATACATCCTGAAAGTGGGGTACTTCCTACTTACTAACTATCTTAACTCATGAACATTTTCATCAACTGTTGTAGACCTGCAAGTTGGACATTTCATTCCCATAATGGCATGTCAGACTTCAATGCCCCCCTCCTTCTCCCACTGAGACAAAAGGTGATGTGCTTCTAGAATTTAACACCTTCACAATCAGATGATTCTTCAACCTTCAATATATAATACTGTCAGTCTATGTCCTCTTGGGACTCGCATAAACATTTCTTTCAATTCAGTTTGTATTTGTCGTGAAACCATTACAATCACCATACTCCTTTCTTCTACCTTTCTTGTAATTATCAGTTATACTATTCTAATTCGAATTTGCTATCCCTTTATAATATATAAAATTATTCATCCGTTCTTTGTTATTTTCTTATGTATGCACCACTTGGAGCTTTGCTCCTTATCCAAAATTTATCTCCATTTTTCCAAGTTTCTTTATTTCCTCTAAGATAATACATTTAACAAATTATTTTATTTCAGCTTAGCCACATAGTTGGCCACATGTTTTAAATCATACTTCATTTATTGTAAATCTCAGCAAACGTATCTGTTTTTTGCGGACTTACTAGTAAATTATTTCATATGCTTCTTTTATTTGGCTGAGAAATTACTTCTGACACTGGGATTAACAGTATGCTTATCTATAACCAATCTCAGAAACTCTTGTCTTTAAATTGCAGTAGAAAGGTACTCAGATTATGCAAATACACTCAATCAGGTCACCACATTACTTTGTTCAGGAGAGTGCTTCTTTTTGAACATATTCCTTATGGACGTTTGTGTATACCTCTTCTATGGGCAGATATTTAGCAATTACCTTTCCATTGAGGTGCCATGTGTCCCTTCACTACAATGGTATGAGTCATTCTTCTTTTGGATCTACCTGACTGAGCACTAGGGGACTTAACATCTGAGGTCATCAGTCGATCCACCTGACCTAAGGTGTAAATCATCCTCTTTATAGGTCCACTTGCCCTCTGTTACCTAATAAAAAGCAGCACAGGTCATTCCACCCATGGGTACACATGATGTGGGTGTAAGTCCTCCATTCTTTGGGTCTACTTCTCCATAAAATCTGAACTTGCCATGTATCAGGTACACAGTATTGTCATTTTTCATTTCTATATAAAGTCTTGTATCCTACTTATAATATCATTTTTAGAATACGTTATACTTCTTTATCATTTACACTTTCTGATTTATTACTAGCTGTGCATTTCCACCTTGCTCAGATTTTATATTAATATTTATGACCCTACTGTTTCCGTGTTGTGATGGCACTTACTATTAGTTATCCTACAATACTTTATGTTGTTGTTGTTGTTGTTGTGGACTTCAGTCCAGAGACTGGTTTGATGCAGCTCTCCGTGCTACTCTATCCTGTGCAAGCTTCTTCATCTCCCAATACTTACTGCAACCTACATCCTTCTGAATCTGTTTAGTGTATTCATCTCTTGGTCTCCCTCTATGATTTTTACCCTCCATGCTGCCCTCCAATACTAAATTGGTGATACGTGGATGCCTCAGAATATGCACTACCAACCGATCCCTTCTTCTAGTCAAGATGTGCCACAAATTTCTCTTCTCTCCACTTCTATTCAATACCTCCTCCTTAGTTACATGATCTACACATCTAATCTTCAGCATTCTTCTGTAGCACAACATTTCGAAAGCTTCTATTCTCTTCTTTGCCAAACTATTTATCGTACACGTTTCACTTCCATACATGGCTACACTCCATACAAATACTTTCAGAAACGACTTCCTGACACTTAAATCTATACTCGATGTTAACAAATTTCTTTTCTTCAGAAACGCTTTCCTTGCCATTGCCAGTCTACATTTTATATCCTCTCTACTTCGAGCATCATCAGTTATTTTGCTCCCCAAACAGCAAAACTCCTTTACTACTTTAAATGTCTCATTTCATAATCTAATTCCCACAGCATCACCTGATTTAATTCTACTACAGTCCATTATCCTCATTTTTCTTTTGTTGATGTTCATCTTATATCCTCCTTTCAAGACACTGTCCATTCCGTTCAGCTGCTCTTCCAGGTCCTTGGCAGTCTCTGACAGAATTACAATGTCATCGGCAAACCTCAAAGTTTTTCCAGAATGAGATTTTCACTCTGCAGCGGAATGTGTGCTGATATGAAACTTCCTGGCAGATTAAAACTGCGTGCCCGACCGCGACTCGAACTCGGGACCTTTGCCTTTCGCGGGCAAGTGCTCTACCAACTGAGCTACCGAAGCACGACTCACGTCCGGTACTCACAGCTTTACTTCTGCCAGTACCTCGTCTCCTACCTTCCAAACTTTACAGAAGCTCTCCTGCGAAACATGCAGAACTAGCACTCCTGAAAGAAAGGATATTGCGGAGACATGGCTTAGCCACAGCCTGGGGGATGTTTCCAGAATGAGATTTTCACTCTGCAGCGGAGTGTGCGCTGATATGAAACTTCCTGGCAGATTAAAACTGTGTGCCCGACCGAGACTCGAACTCGGGACCTTTGCCTTTCGCGGGCAAGTGCTCTACCAACTGAGCTACCGAAGCACGACTCACGTCCGGTACTCACAGCTTTACTTCTGCCAGTACCTCGTCTCCTACCTTCCAAACTTTACAGAAGCTCTCCTACGAAACATGCAGAACTAGCACTCCTGAAAGAAAGGATATTGCGGAGACATGGCTTAGCCACAGCCTGGGGGATGTTTCCAGAATGAGATTTTCACTCTGCAGCGGAGTGTGCGCTGATATGAAACTTCCTGGCAGATTAAAACTGTGTGCCCGACCGAGACTCGAACTCGGGACCTTTGCCTTTCGCGGGCAAGTGCTCTACCAACTGAGCTACCGAAGCACGACTCACGTCCGGTACTCACAGCTTTACTTCTGCCAGTACCTCGTCTCCTACCTTCCAAACTTTACAGAAGCTCTCCCGCGAAACATGCAGAACTAGCACTCCTGAAAGAAAGGATATTGCGGAGACATGGCTTAGCCACAGCCTGGGGGATGTTTCCAGAATGAGATTTTCACTCTGCAGCGGAGTGTGCGCTGATATGAAACTTCCTGGCAGATTAAAACTGTGTGCCCGACCGAGACTCGAACTCGGGACCTTTGCCTTTCGCGGGCAAGTGCTCTACCAACTGAGCTACCGAAGCACGACTCACGTCCGGTACTCACAGCTTTACTTCTGCCAGTACCTCGTCTCCTACCTTCCAAACTTTACAGAAGCTCTCCTGCGAAACATGCAGAACTAGCACTCCTGAAAGAAAGGATATTGCGGAGACATGGCTTAGCCACAGCCTGGGGGATGTTTCCAGAATGAGATTTTCACTCTGCAGCGGAGTGTGCGCTGATATGAAACTTCCTGGCAGATTAAAACTGTGTGCCCGACCGAGACTCGAACTCGGGACCTTTGCCTTTCGCGGGCAAGTGCTCTACCAACTGAGCTACCGAAGCACGACTCACGTCCGGTACTCACAGCTTTACTTCTGCCAGTACCTCGTCTCCTACCTTCCAAACTTTACAGAAGCTCTCCTGCGAAAAATGCAGAACTAGCACTCCTGAAAGAAAGGATATTGCGGAGACATGGCTTAGCCACAGCCTGGGGGATGTTTCCAGAATGAGATTTTCACTCTGCAGCGGAGTGTGCGCTGATATGAAACTTCCTGGCAGATTAAAACTGTGTGCCCGACCGAGACTCGAACTCGGGACCTTTGCCTTTCGCGGGCAAGTGCTCTACCAACTGAGCTACCGAAGCACGACTCACGTCCGGTACTCACAGCTTTACTTCTGCCAGTACCTCGTCTCCTACCTTCCAAACTTTACAGAAGCTCTCCTGCGAAACATGCAGAACTAGCACTCCTGAAAGAAAGGATATTGCGGAGACATGGCTTAGCCACAGCCTGGGGGATGTTTCCAGAATGAGATTTTCACTCTGCAGCGGAGTGTGCGCTGATATGAAACTTCCTGGCAGATTAAAACTGTGTGCAGAACTAGCACTCCTGAAAGAAAGGATATTGCGGAGACATGGCTTAGCCACAGCCTGGGGGATGTTTCCAGAATGAGATTTTCACTCTGCAGCGGAGTGTGCGCTGATATGAAACTTCCTGGCAGATTAAAACTGTGTGCAGAACTAGCACTCCTGAAAGAAAGGATATTGCGGAGACATGGCTTAGCCACAGCCTGGGGGATGTTTCCAGAATGAGATTTTCACACTGCAGCGGAGTGTGCGCTGATATGAAACTTCCTGGCAGATTAAAACTGTGTGCAGAACTAGCACTCCTGAAAGAAAGGATATTGCGGAGACATGGCTTAGCCACAGCCTGGGGGATGTTTCCAGAATGAGATTTTCACTCTGCAGCGGAGTGTGCGCTGATATGAAACTTCCTGGCAGATTAAAACTGTGTGCCCGACCGAGACTCGAACTCGGGACCTTTGCCTTTCGCGGGCAAGTGCTCTACCAACTGAGCTACCGAAGCACGACTCACGTCCGGTACTCACAGCTTTACTTCTGCCAGTACCTCGTCTCCTACCTTCCAAACTTTACAGAAGCTCTGCTGCGAAACATGCAGAACTAGCACTCCTGAAAGAAAGGATATTGCGGAGACATGGCTTAGCCACTGCCTGGGGGATGTTTCCAGAATGAGATTTTCACTCTGCAGCGGAGTGTGCGCTGATATGAAACTTCCTGGCAGATTAAAACTGTGTGCCCGACCGAGACTCGAACTCGGGACCTTTGCCTTTCGCGGGCAAGTGCTCTACCAACTGAGCTACCGAAGCACGACTCACGTCCGGTACTCACAGCTTTACTTCTGCCAGTACCTCGTCTCCTACCTTCCAAACTTTACAGAAGCTCTCCTGCGAAACATGCAGAACTAGCACTCCTGAAAGAAAGGATATTGCGGAGACATGGCTTAGCCACAGCCTGGGGGATGTTTCCAGAATGAGATTTTCACTCTGCAGCGGAGTGTGCGCTGATATGAAACTTCCTGGCAGATTAAAACTGTGTGCAGAACTAGCACTCCTGAAAGAAAGGATATTGCGGAGACATGGCTTAGCCACAGCCTGGGGGATTTTTCCAGAATGAGATTTTCACTCTGCAGCGGAGTGTGCGCTGATATGAAACTTCCTGGCAGATTAAAACTGTGTGCAGAACTAGCACTCCTGAAAGAAAGGATATTGCGGAGACATGGCTTAGCCACAGCCTGGGGGATGTTTCCAGAATGAGATTTTCACTCTGCAGCGGAGTGTGCGCTGATATGAAACTTCCTGGCAGATTAAAACTGTGTGCAGAACTAGCACTCCTGAAAGAAAGGATATTGCGGAGACAAGGCTTAGCCACAGCCTGGGGGATGTTTCCAGAATGAGATTTTCAGTGAAAATCTCATTCTGGAAACATCCCCCAGGCTGTGGCTAAGCCATGTCTCCGCAATATCCTTTCTTTCAGGAGTGCTAGTTCTGCATGTTTCGCAGGAGAGCTTCTGTAAAGTTTGGAAGGTAGGAGACGAGGTACTGGCAGAAGTAAAGCTGTGAGTACCGGACGTGAGTCGTGCTTCGGTAGCTCAGTTGGTAGAGCACTTGCCCGCGAAAGGCAAAGGTCCCGAGTTCGAGTCTCGGTCGGGCACACAGTTTTAATCTGCCAGGAAGTTTCATATCAGCGCACACTCCGCTGCAGAGTGAAAATCTCATTCTGGAAACATCCCCCAGGCTGTGGCTAAGCCATGTCTCCGCAATATCCTTTCTTTCAGGAGTGCTAGTTCTGCATGTTTCGCAGGAGAGCTTCTGTAAAGTTTGGAAGGTAGGAGACGAGGTACTGGCAGAAGTAAAGCTGTGAGTACCGGACGTGAGTCGTGCTTCGGTAGCTCAGTTGGTAGAGCACTTGCCCGCGAAAGGCAAAGGTCCCGAGTTCGAGTCTCGGTCGGGCACACAGTTTTAATCTGCCAGGAAGTTTCATATCAGCGCACACTCCGCTGCAGAGTGAAAATCTCATTCTGGAAACATCCCCCAGGCTGTGTCTAAGCCATGTCTCCGCAATATCCTTTCTTTCAGGAGTGCTAGTTCTGCATGTTTCGCAGGAGAGCTTCTGTAAAGTTTGGAAGGTAGGAGACGAGGTACTGGCAGAAGTAAAGCTGTGAGTACCGGACGTGAGTCGTGCTTCGGTAGCTCAGTTGGTAGAGCACTTGCCCGCGAAAGGCAAAGGTCCCGAGTTCGAGTCTCGGTCGGGCACACAGTTTTAATCTGCCAGGAAGTTTCATATCAGCGCACACTCCGCTGCAGAGTGAAAATCTCATTCTGGAAACATCCCCCAGGCTGTGGCTAAGCCATGTCTCCGCAATATCCTTTCTTTCAGGAGTGCTAGTTCTGCATGTTTCGCAGGAGAGCTTCTGTAAAGTTTGGAAGGTAGGAGACGAGGTACTGGCAGAAGTAAAGCTGTGAGTACCGGACGTGAGTCGTGCTTCGGTAGCTCAGTTGGTAGAGCACTTGCCCGCGAAAGGCAAAGGTCCCGAGTTCGAGTCTCGGTCGGGCACACAGTTTTAATCTGCCAGGAAGTTTCATATCAGCGCACACTCCGCTGCAGAGTGAAAATCTCATTCTGGAAACATCCCCCAGGCTGTGGCTAAGCCATGTCTCCGCAATATCCTTTCTTTCAGGAGTGCTAGTTCTGCATGTTTCGCAGGAGAGCTTCTGTAAAGTTTGGAAGGTAGGAGACGAGGTACTGGCAGAAGTAAAGCTGTGAGTACCGGACGTGAGTCGTGCTTCGGTAGCTCAGTTGGTAGAGCACTTGCCCGCGAAAGGCAAAGGTCCCGAGTTCGAGTCTCGGTCGGGCACACAGTTTTAATCTGCCAGGAAGTTTCATATCAGCGCACACTCCGCTGCAGAGTGAAAATCTCATTCTGGAAACATCCTCCAGGCTGTGGCTAAGCCATGTCTCCGCAATATCCTTTCTTTCAGGAGTGCTAGTTCTGCATGTTTCGCAGGAGAGCTTCTGTAAAGTTTGGAAGGTAGGAGACGAGGTACTGGCAGAAGTAAAGCTGTGAGTACCGGACGTGAGTCGTGCTTCGGTAGCTCAGTTGGTAGAGCACTTGCCCGCGAAAGGCAAAGGTCCCGAGTTCGAGTCTCGGTCGGGCACACAGTTTTAATCTGCCAGGAAGTTTCATATCAGCGCACACTCCGCTGCAGAGTGAAAATCTCATTCTGGAAACATCCCCCAGGCTGTGGCTAAGCCATGTCTCCGCAATATCCTTTCTTTCAGGAGTGCTAGTTCTGCATGTTTCGCAGGAGAGCTTCTGTAAAGTTTGGAAGGTAGGAGACGAGGTACTGGCAGAAGTAAAGCTGTGAGTACCGGACATGAGTCGTGCTTCGGTAGCTCAGTTGGTAGAGCATTTGCCCGCGAAAGGCAAAGGTCCCGAGTTCGAGTCTCGGTCGGGCACACAGTTTTAATCTGCCAGGAAGTTTCATATCAGCGCACACTCCGCTGCAGAGTGAAAATCTCATTCTGGAAACATCCCCCAGGCTGTGGCTAAGCCATGTCTCCGCAATATCCTTTCTTTCAGGAGTGCTAGTTCTGCATGTTTCGCAGGAGAGCTTCTGTAAAGTTTGGAAGGTAGGAGACGAGGTACTGGCAGAAGTAAAGCTGTGAGTACCGGACGTGAGTCGTGCTTCGGTAGCTCAGTTGGTAGAGCACTTGCCCACGAAAGGCAAAGGTCCCAAGTTCGAGTCTCCGTCGGGCACACAGTTTTAATCTGCCAGGAAGTTTCATATCAGCGCACACTCCGCTGCAGAGTGAAAATCTCATTCTGGAAACATCCCCCAGGCTGTGGCTAAGCCATGTCTCCGCAATATCCTTTCTTTCAGGAGTGTTAGTTCTGCATGTTTCGCAGGAGAGCTTCTGTAAAGTTTGGAAGGTAGGAGACGAGGTACTGGCAGAAGTAAAGCTGTGAGTACCGGACGTGAGTCGTGCTTCGGTAGCTCAGTTGGTAGAGCACTTGCCCGCGAAAGGCAAAGGTCCCGAGTTCGAGTCTCGGTCGGGCACACAGTTTTAATCTGCCAGGAAGTTTCATATCAGCACACACTCCGCTGCAAAGTGAAAATCTCATTCTGGAAACATCCCCCAGGCTGTGGCTAAGCCATGTCTCCGCAATATCCTTTCTTTCAGGAGTGCTAGTTCTGCATGTTTCGCAGGAGAGCTTCTGTAAAGTTTGGAAGGTAGGAGACGAGGTACTGGCAGAGGTAAAGCTGTGAGTACCGGACGTGAGTCGTGCTTCGGTAGCTCAGTTGGTAGAGCACTTGCCCGCGAAAGGCAAAGGTCCCGAGTTCGAGTCTCGGTCGGGCACACAGTTTTAATCTGCCAGGAAGTCTCAAAGTTTTTATTCCTTCTCCATGGATTTTAATTTCTACTCCGAATTTTTCTTTTGTTTCCTTTACTGCTTGCTCAATATACATATTGAATAACATCGGGGATAGGCTACAACTGTGTCTCACTCCCCTACCAACCACTGCTTCCCTTTCATGCCCCTCGACTCTTATAACTGTCATCTGGTTTCTGTACAAATTGTAAATAGCCTTTCGCTCCCTGTATTTTACCCCTGCCACCTTCAGAATTTGAAAGAGAGTATTCCAGTCAACATTGTCAAAAGTTTTCTCTAAGTCTACAAATGCGAGAAATGTAGGTTTGCCTTTCCTTAATCTATTTTCTAAGATAATTCGTAGGGTCAGTATTGCCTCACATGTTCCAACATTTCTATGGAATCCAAACTGATCTTCCAGAAGGTTGGCTCTTACCAGTTTTTCATTCGTCTGTAAAGAATTCGTGTTAGTATTTTGCAGCCATGACTTATTAAACTGATAGTTCGGTAATTTTCACATCTGACAACACCTGCTTTCTTTGGGATTGAAATTATTATATTCTTCTTGAAGTCTGAGGGTATTTTGCCTGTCTCATACATCTTGCTCACAAGATCGTAGAGTTTTGTTAGGCCTGGCTCTCCCAAGGCTGTCAGTAGTTCTAATGGAATATTGTCTACTCCCAGAGCCTTGTTTTGACTTAGGTCTTTCAGTGCTCTGACAAACTCTTCACGCAGTATCATATCTCCTATTTCATCTTCATCTACATTCTCTTCCATTTCTATAACATTCTCCTCAAGAACATCGCCCTTGTATAGACCCTCTATATACTCCTTCCACCTTTCTGCTTTCCCTTCTTAGCTTAGAACTGCGTTACCATCTGAGCACTTGATATTCATGAAAGTGGTTCTCTTTTCTCCAAAGTTCTCTTTAATTTTCCTGTAGGCAGCATCTGTCTTACCCCTAGTGATATGCGCCTCTACATCCTTACATTTGTCCTCTAGCCATCCCTGCTTAGCCATTTTGCACTTCCTGTCAATCTCATTTGTGAGACGTTTGTATTTCCTTTTGCCCATTTCATTTACTTAGTTTTTATATTTTCTCCTTTCATCAATTAAATTCAGTATCTCTTCTGTTACCCAAGGATTTCTACTAGCCCTCGTCTTTTTACCTACTTGATCCTCTGCTACCTTCATTATTTCATCTCTCAAAGCTACCCATTCTTCTTCTACTGTATTTCTTTCCCCCATTCTTGTCAGTCGTTCCCTAATGCTCTACCTGAAGCTCTCTACAACCTCTGGTTCTTTCAGTTTATCCAGGTCCCATCTCCTCAAATTCCTACCTTTTTGCAGTTTCTTCAATTGTAATCTACAGTTCATAACCAATAGACTGTGGTCAGAGTCCACATCTGCCCCTGGAAATGTCTTACAATTTAAAACCTGGTTCCTGAATCTCTGTCTTAGCATTATATAATCTATCTGAGACCTTCCAATATCACCAGGCTTCTTCCATGTATACAACCTCCTTTTATGATTCTTGAACCAAGTGTTAACTGTGATTAAGTTATGTTCTGTGCAAAATTCTACCAGGCGGCTTCCTCTTGCATTTCTTAGCCCCAATCCATATTCACCTACTATGTTCCCTTCTCTTCCTTTTCCTACTGTCGAATTCCAGTCACCCATGACTATTAAATTTTCGTCTCCCTTCACTACCTGAATAATTTCTTTTATCTCATCATACATTTCATCAATTTCATCATCATCTGCAGCGCCAGTTGGCATATAAACTTGTACTACTGTAGTAGGCATGGACTTTGTGTCTATTTTGGCCACAATAATGTGTTAACTATGCTGTTTATAGTAGCTTACTCGCACTCCTATTTTTTTTATTCATTATTGAACCTACTCCTGCATTACCCCTATTTGATTTTGTATTTATAACCCTGTATTCACCTGATAAAAGCCTTGTTCCTCCTGCCACCGAACTTCACTAATTCCCACTATATCGAACTTTAACCTATTCATCTCCCTTTTTAAATTTTCTAATCCACCTGTCCGATTAAGGGATCTGATATTCCATGCTCCGATCCGTAGAATGCCACTTTTCTTTCTCCTGATAATGATGGCCTCTTGAGTAGTCCTCTCCCAGAGATCCGAATGGGGGACTATTTTACCTCCGGAATATCTTACCCAGGAGGACGCCATCATCATTTAACCACACAGTACAGCTGCATACCCTCGGGAAAAATTATGGCTGTAGTTCCCCCTTGCTTTCAGACGTTCACAGTACCAGCACAGCAAGGCCGTTTTGGTTAGTGTTACAAGGCCAGATCAGTCAATCATTCAGACTGTTGCCCCTGCAACTACTGAAAAGGCTGCTGACCCTCTTGGGAAACCACACATCTGTCTGGCCTCTCAACAGATATCCTCCATTGTGATTGCACCTATGGTATGGCTATCTGTATCACTGAGGCATGCAAGCCTCCCCACCAACTGCAAGGTCCATCGTTCATGTGGGGGTTCAAGGGCGCAATACCTCCCACCAACAAATTTACTCTAACCTGTGATAATATGATATAATTGTTTTATGTTATTTCCTCCTGTCATGGTCAATACAGTACTACTTTCTTGATTTCCTTCTTCTCTTCTTAAAATGCTAATTGTGCCCATGTTTGTAACTAAGCTTCTCAACTGACTTGCGGCACATGCTGTAAAGTTCCTGTTCTCTTCTCCCCAAGCATGTGACATATCTAACACAAGGACCCATGCATATGTCTCTTTCTCTCCAATGGTCACTGCCTTACACTCACTTGTAGACAGGATAATAAGAGATATCAGAAAGATGATAGGACTGAAAAAGAGAGAACAAACTGTTTCACATAAACTAAAAGGAAATAACGAAACAGTTAACTCAATGCCTGGCAGACGTCACCCCGCCAGACCTGTACAGAACGTAAGTTCACCTTAGAGTTTAAATCATTTTACCATGTCTACAATGTATAGACCTTTATATTGCCCCTATTATAGTGTTTGCAAGATAGACAGCATTTGTGTGTGGCATATCAATTATTTTGTATGGTCCACAATGTCTCGGAAAAAAATTTCTAGTTTCTTTTTAGATATTTGAACTATAATGATGATCTTGAACTATAAGTAACTCACGTATGTTAAATATTGGAGTCTATGCATGTATATTAAACTTGTGTACTCTTACATCGTCATGTTTTTGCAAACACTGCGCTACCGTCTTTTGGATTTCACTTGTATCTTCTTTGGGTGTAGGTGGCCATTTAAATAATTTTAATAATGGTTCCCCAATGAAATTTTTATCCGCAGTTTCAACTGGTGATAATCCTGTAACCATAGGGGGCAACTCATTTATTATTACTTGAAATTCATGATGCATTCACAAGGATTGGATTGCAAATGGTACTTTGAGATAGCTGCATGTCTCACTCCTTCCCATGCAAGGAATTCTTTAAAATTATTGTTCATAAATTGTGGGCCATTATCTGTTAACAGTTACATGGTTTTCCTGTATCCCAGAATAAGAGTTATTGTCTTGTACATAAATCAGTACAGATGATGTACCAGAGACACATACAGTATGTCAAACAGAGAACTAAATCATAATTTACAAAAATAATTACAGATTTGTTTATTACTCTACAAAGAAATCTTCATACTCATTTAAAAATTCCATAATAACATTTCTGCACTAGGATGATGCATAACCTTATCTTCAGTAAACCTAGTTCCATACTGTGAAAGTTTTTCATTTTTAATTTAGTATAAATTTTCAGCCATGTAATGAGGATTCTGGGAGTAGAGTTTTAGCCTATGAGACAGCAACTTGAAAATATCTTCGTTCCTTGTGTTGTACATTCATTGAAAACAGTTTTCTATAAATAATTGGTATGGATAGTAACAAACAGTTCGTAACTGTAATTACATGGAATAGTTAAAATTTTTAGATTTCTGAATGAAGGTTGGCGTGACTGTAGGCTTAATATTACACATATTTCTATTAACAGTTTTTTGAAGTAATAATATTCCATTTACACTACTTGGATTCCCCAAAAGATTATTCCATATCTTAAAATGACTTCAAAATAACTGTGGCAAACGACTTTCCTATTGTCAATGTCACTTGCATAGGACAATATTGTCATTGTGAATGCTAGACTGTTTAGTTTGTTTGCCAAGTAAATTATATGCAAAGACCATGATAATTTTTTTTTCCTTAAAATATCCCCAGTAATTTGACAGATTCTGCTTCCCTAAGTTCCTGATTTTTATGGATCATTTAGATGTTACTAGATTTTGACTATTTAGTTTTAAAATGTGTGAGGCTTTTTTTCTTTTTATGTTTAGTTTTAATCCATTTACATGAAACCAACCTCTAAACTATTTAGGATGTTAATGACTCTTTGGGGAATTTGTTCTGTTGTCACATTCTCAATGAGTATAGATGTGTTGTCTGCAAATTAAACTGAGTTTGACTTTATATTAAGTAGTAAATCATTTACAGGAAATAAAAACAAGCTGGGCCTAAGATGGAACCTTGTGGGACACCCTGTGAAATAATTTTGCATGCTGAGGAACAATTTCCTGTAGCTAATGTTACAACTACCTTTTGCCTTCTACCATTTCAAAGCATTACCATTTATTCCATATTATTCTAATTTCTGTAACAGTGTATTACGTTGGTATATTGGCTTGTTTAACTGGGTAAAGTTTAACATACTTAGACCAGCTATTTGAATACAAAAACATTCATCACCCCACCTTGATCTCAAGGCAGTGGACCATAGAAATCTGCTGCAGTTAAATCATGTAATGACTTTGGTATTATAGAGTACAACTTATAAGTAAGTTTCCTTCACTTTCTGGCGCACTTCCCAGCACCTTGACTTGTCTTATTTGTCAGCTTAGATTTTTGAAACAATAAAACTTATTCATATGCTGTATACATTTTCTTATGTCATAATGTCCATAGCATCTATGAATAAACCATATTAAATCATCCTCAACTGTTTGTGGAATAAATATCCCCCAGGTTGACTTACCTTCATTTGCTCTCCAGAACAACGTATCCTCTTTCCACAACCACACTGATTTATCCTCTGTTGTTTCTAGTGTCAGTTTAGCATTGCTCATTTTGTGACTAAAATAGCTCTCCATTTTAATACCTTGTGTAATTTTATTGCCAGTTTTCTTGCTTCCTTGTCAGTGTAACTTAAGCATAGAAAATTTATAGTGAAAATCACCCCTGGTCTGCTAGTTTGCATCATTTCACTCATACCTCAGGTAGTCTAGATAATATGCATGGGATTGCAATTTTGAGCCTTTAATATAAGAGATTATACAATATTCTTGCAAGAATAGGAACCATCGAAATAACTGTCTATGCAACAATCAAATCTCCGTCATTTAGATCCTCAAATTAATGTTTGAAATTTTTTTTTTTTAATACTCCATATAATTGCACATAATTATTTCTCAGTTGCTGTGTGATTTAGCTTATGTTTATTCAAACTGCAGCTCACAAAATCCATTATATTATGTTCATCTATATTAGTGTTCCCTTCCCCTTGAAAGTCCGCTGCTGCTCGTTGTCTCACAGTAGCATTCTCGCTTCCCAAGCATGAGGTCTCAGGTTCGATTCCTGGCGGGGTCAGTTATTTTCACCTGCCCTGAGATGACTCGGTGTTGTGTCATCTTCATCATCATCATTGTCCGCCCCAGTAGCTGAGTGGTCAGCGTGACGGATTGCCGTCCTCTGGGCCTGGGTTCGATTCCCGGCTGGGTCGGAGATTTTCTCCGCTCAGGGACTGGGTGTTGTGTTGTGATCATCATCATTTCATCCCCATCCAGCGTGCAGGTCGCCCAATGTGGCGCCGAATGTAATAAGACCTGCGATATGGCGGCCGGACCTGCCCCGCGAGGGGCCTCCCGGCCAATGACGCCAAACGCTCATTTCCATTTCCATCATCATCATTCATCCCCATTATGGTCGGAGGAAACCATCGGCAAACCATCTCTATTATGATTGCCTAGTATGGCAGTGCGAGTCTCCCGCATCATTCCCCTACACTCTGTCAAGAAACATGGGACTTCATTTCCATTTCCCCTTGAAACACGTTCACATTCTATTCCACAATCTGATGCATCAGTTGGTAGGTTGAAGAGTTCATTTAATCTTGGTTGTTTCGATATGGATGCAATCACCAAGGATAGCTTAATGTTTTGAAATGCTTTCGACGTTCCCTCACCTCATATGCATTTCGATTTGTGCTTCAATAAAGATAACAATCAAGGATCATTCATGGATTGTCCTTGTATGTCTCTATGATAAAATCTTGCTAATCCCATTAATGAACATAACTACTTTACATTTCATAGCTCTGGACAGTCTTTAATCATTTTGATCCATTTCAAATCAGGTGTTATCCCATGCGCGCCACCAGATGACTGAGGAATTTGAGTTCTTTCCTTCTGAAGTGAGACTTTACAAGATTAGTTTTAATACTTTTCCTTTAAATTTCTTTAAAGTCTTAACCAATGTTCTACAATAATCTCCCCACATTTTTGATACTATCAAAATGTCATAAACATATATTACACACATCAAAAAAAGTTTTGCATGACCTTAGTTCCGAGAGTTCCGGAATCTGTACAGAAAATTGGAATAGAGATCGACATAAACATCATTTCCGCCATTTTTATTGCTCATGAAAACCTCGCATTGCATATTGTACCACCATACAGCAAGACTTTCAGAGGTGGTGGTCCAGATTGCTGTACACACCGGTACCTACCTCTAATACCCAGTAGCATGTCCTCATGTATTAATGCATGCCTGTATTCATCATGGCATACTATCCACAAGTTATCAAGGTACTGTTGGTCCAGATTATCCCACTCCTCAATGGTGATTTGGTGTACATCCCTCAGAGTGGTTGGTGGGTCACATCGTCCATAAACAGCACTTTTCAATCTATCCCAGGCATGTTTGATAGGGTTCATTTCTGCAGAACAGGCTGGCCATCTAGCTGAGTGATGTCATTATCCTGAAGGAAGTCATTCACAAGATGTGCATGATGGGGGCGTGAATTGTTGTCCATGTCGTCCAGTCACGTATTGTACAGACATTACGGCACCTTCCATGACTACCAGCGGCGTACGTCGACCCCACATAATGCCACCCCAAAACAGCAGGGAACCTTCACCTTGCTGCACTCGCTGTACAGTGTGTCTAAGGTGTTCAGCCTGACAGGGTTGCCTCCAAACATGTCTCCAACGATTGTCTGGTTGAAGGCATATGCGACACTCATCGGTGAAGACAGCGTGATGCCTATCCTGAGCAGTCCATTTGGCAGTTTTTGGGCCCATCTGTACCATGCTGCATGGTGTCGTGGTTGCGAAGGTGGACATAGCCATGTATGTCAGGAGTGAAGTTGCACATAATGCAGCCTATTGCGCACATTTTGAGTCGTAACACAACATTCTGTGGCTGCATGAAAAGCATTATTCAACATGGTAGCGTTGCTGCCAGGGTTCCTCCGAGCCATAATATGTAGGTAGCAGTCATCCACTGCAGTATTAGCCCTTGGGTGGCCTGAGCGAGGCATGTCGTCGACAGTTCCTGTCTCTATGTATCTCCTCCATGTCCGAACAACATTGCTTTGGTTCACTTCGAGACACCTGGACACTTCTCTTGTTGAGAGCCCTTCCTGGCTCAAAGTAACAGTGTGGACATGATTTAACCATGGTATCAACCATCTAGGCATGGTTGAACTACAGCCAACATGAGCCATGTACCTTCCTGGTGGAATGACTTGAACTTAGCGACTGTCGGGCCCCTTCCCTCTAATAGGCACTGCTCATGCGTGGTTGTTTACATCTTAAGGTGGGTTTAGTGACATCTCTGAACAGTCAAATGGACTGTGTCTGTGATACAATATCCACAGTCAACATCTATCTTCAGGAGTTCTGGGGACCAGGGTGATGCAAAACTTTTTTTGATGTGTGTATTAACTCTTGTAGAAATTCCTTCCCTAGCTCTCCATTGAGTGCTCTTATGAACACCAAAACTGAGATGTTCAGTTGAAAGGGTAAAACATGAAATGGGATGATTTACCATCATATAGAAATGCTGTATATTTTCTTGATTCTTCATGTAGACCAAATAGCCAGTAGGCGACAGTTAAAGCCATTAAACTAAAATCTCTTCCTTATTCAAATTTCGTTAACAAACCATAGATACATACAGAGCATTATCTCTTTCCATTTCTATGTGTTTATTTAGCATATGTGTGCCGAACACTAAGCATACCACTCCCGTAACTTTTTGTGTAATTAGAAATGGATTGCTGTAAATGCTGAGACTCTATTCTATAATCTCATTTTCGACCGTTTCATCTATTTCATCTTGAACTGTATAATGGAAGGAAACATTCCACGTGGGAAAAATTATATATAAAAACAAAGATGAGGTGACTTACCGAACAAAAGCGCTGGCAGGTCGATAGACACACAAACAAACACAAACACACACACAAAATTCAAGCTTCAAGCTTTCGCAACAAACTGTTGCCTCATCAGGAAAGAGGGAAGGAGAGGGGAAGACGAAAGGAAGTGGGTTTTAAGGGAGAGGGTAAGGAGTCACCAATCCCGGGAGCGGAAAGACTTACCTTAGGGGGAAAAAAGGACAGGTATACACTCGCACACACGCACATATCCATCCACACATACAGACACAAGCAGACATATGTCTGCTTGTGTCTGTATGTGTGGATGGATATGTGCGTGTGTGCGAGTGTATACCTGTCCTTTTTTCCCCCTAAGGTAAGTCTTTCCGCTCCCGGGATTGGTGACTCCTTACCCTCTCCCTTAAAACCCACTTCCTTTCGTCTTCCCCTCTCCTTCCCTCTTTCCTGATGAGGCAACAGTTTGTTGCGAAAGCTTGAATTTTGTGTGTGTGTTTGTGTTTGTTTGTGTGTCTATCGACCTGCCAGCGCTTTTGTTCGGTAAGTCACCTCATCTTTGTTTTTATATATAATCATCTTGAACTGTCATTCTTAAAACTAATGGGTCTGGATAGGGTTCACATAAGAATGGTTTTCTGGCCTTAATTTTAAAATGACACACATAGTCCCCAATCACTCCCAGTTTATCTGAAAATACATCACTGTAAAAGAAAAAGTGTAAAATATTGTGTAGGTCCTTCTTTTGCTTCTTGGTTAATAAGTTTGATTCAGAACTTTTATGACGCAAGGGATCATCCCTTATCTCACATCCTGCTGCATTTTCTTCCTTGCTGACAATTGCAATATTTACTATTAAATAAACATTGATCCTTCCTCTTCTGTATTAAGTGACTGATTTATCTTGACTGGTACTTCATAATGATGTTGTTCTTATTTCCAATATAATAGTTTGTTATCAAAATCTAACTTTCCCTTATAGGTTATCAGCCAGCTAGTCCCTAACAATATATGTAAATTTACATTAGGTATCACTAATAGGATTGCATGAACCTAAAATTACTTATACTCAATGATAATCTTGTCTCCTCTGTGATTACTGTGCCTGTATTCCCAGTGATACCAGTAACATGTACTCCAGTTGTCAGCAGTATAGGAGAATAACATTTATTTTTAATAGAATCTTAGGTCTTGTGACAAAAGAGATTTCATTCCCTGAAGACATAGAAAAGTCTATTTGTCTGTCTCCAACAGTTCCTATTAGTACCAGTTTAATCTGTTCCTCTTCTGCCAACTGCTGTTCATTCAGTAACCACTCTCTTATTGACATTATTTGTGTAAAAGCAATAAACCTTTTTCATGTGTAGGCCTACAGCTGAAATGTTACATCCTGGGTACTGGCCCCTATTCCGGGACGCTTCCCATTTTCTGTCACTTTAAATAGGGTAATCGGCCTTCCCTACATTTTGATTCAAGTACAACATACTTTGGTTTTTGCTGCTGTCTATGACCTTATTAGTTCTGAGAGTAAACACTTGGAGTTTTAGTTTGTTACGCTCCTTGATGTCATGCATTAGTTATTTTGTTTACTTTTAGATATGCAGCAGCAATTACCTTCTTTCCTCCTTATGTTTGTGTTTGAGTATCTATTACCTTCACTATTGCTATTTACAGCGTTGTCTCTGTTGGTGTACTTGCTTCTCCTGTTGTTCAATGTATCTTTTTCTTCAGCAAAAGTTAACAGTTCATTAACATTTTTCCAACCACTATATAGAATTTCCTTGCATATGTGCTAAGGAAGTCACCAAATTAATATTTTTACTAGATATTTCTCTTCCAATGGCTTCAAGAGGATTCTGTAAATATTTCAGTCAGGTTAAATGCCATTCAGCGTAATTTTTACAACCCCCCCCCCCCCCCCTCATGTACTATTACAATACTTTGGGCTTAGAAGTTGAAATTTTAGCTGTTCCTGTTTACGTGTGGACCAGTACTTTTTTTAAACTTCTCCATGAAGTCCTCCCATGATTTAAAATCTTTGGAATGGGCTGCTCCCCATTCATCTGCATCTCTAATCAAGTAACAAAGAGTAAAATATATTTTCTTATGGTGTTCTCAGTTTTTAGGCAAAAATCTTAAAATATACGTAAAAAGTAGTGGGCTGTTCTTTCACATCTGATTTAAACTTCAGAAATTATTTTGAGAAATTCATTCCTGTCTCTAATTGTGGCTCTTCCAACCATTTGCCTCGACTACTTTCACTGGTTACTTGAGTTTTTCTCTTCAAGTCTAGTTGTGTCTTTTCTTATTCTGTCCATAATCCCTGTGAAGCTTGGTGACTGGGTGTAATACTAGAGGAACAAATCATCTCCTGTACTTTTTGGTGGTGCATAGACCATGTGCTAAGTTAAACTGCTGCCATGAGGTCTGTCCACTGCTATGAAGGTGACACTCTTCTTCTTCGAACCCAACATAACTCTTCTGTGTTGCAGCGCCAAACGTACATATGTGACTTCGGTCTGTTATTCTGTAAACATGTGTAACGTTGTAACGACTGACTCTGTTGCTAAGAACAAACACAATGCACACCTTCCTGCTATTAAGACTATTTCCTCTTTTTCTAGTTACAACCAACAAGGTATCTTCTTTTTTAATATTTTACTGATTTAAATCCAACTACACAGCACGTGCAGTGTTAGACTTTCTGCTGTTGACTTCGATTGACCTGAGCAATGACATATCTTCTCACTTAATTTCATTATTTAAGAAAAAATAGAATAAAATAAAGTAAATAAATTTTTTATCATCTTTTTCTCCCCTTCTTTGCACTTTTTTTCTTTCGTGTCCTTCACTGAGTTTGCCAAATGAAATGTTTCTTCCTACTTTTCCTATTTGGGTGTTAGGTGTTGATAGTTAAAACAGTTCATTAGTCGATCTGTAGAATTTTTGTGGGTTAATCCTTCAGAGTACTTGCAATATATTTATCATTCACCATAATTCTCTCATGAATGGGTCCTGCTAGCCAGTGCCTCTTTAACTGTGGAGCAACTCTTCTCAGTGGACTTCTTCTCCTTTTGCATCAAAAGCTGCTGAGATTTCTGTTGTTCTATATATCCACCGGAATAACACACCAAGATAGTTTAATGTATTGCCTAATATACAATTCTAGATGATTACAGAGCAATTACAACTGCATGTATTCCATTCAAACAAGAGAATGTATGTCTGTCAGAGTCCATCAAGACAATAACAATTGGTAGAAAAATATTTCAGTAGCATTTGTCTCTGGCGAGCATTTCTTTGACATCATGGAGATCACATTCTCTCCGTGTCCTTCACCTGCAGCACCAATGAACAAATGAATCCACCCAGCAAAGAGAACTGCAAGTTCATGGCCCACCTCTCCAATATCACAAGATCGGTACAACTCTGATCTGTGCAAACCATAAAACACGTGCCAAAAGTGGGGTGCTTCCTTCTTACTATCTTAATTTGTGAACATCTTTCATCGGCTGATGAAGAGCAGAAAATGGGACATCTCATTCCCAGAATGACATATCACACTTCAGCGCCATTGTGGGAGAAACATTTGCATTAGGCATCTCCCGCTTTTGGACAGAATGATGGTGAATAAAGCACTTTTTTCTGTGCATGGTGTATCAATGGTGAGGAAACTGAATTGCTAAATGTCTTAACATGCTGACTGCCCTGAGGTCATTGGCTGGTGAGCAGAGGTTCACATCTGACACTTTGTGCCATATGGTAGACACATGCTCCACTCTAAGGTCGCCAAAAATCAAGTCCAAAACATTGAACAAGGTATTGTACCTGAGTTCTTGCACACCAATGTCATCTCAGTCAAAAAATACAAATTAATCCACATTTTTGCATTACATACTGTACTTAACATAGAGCTGTGTGTGGCTGCCAACAATCACATCGCATACGGCGTGTACCTCTGGTGGGTTGACCTGCAGCCTTGTGATAGTCATTACATTTACAACTATTACACCCTGCACTCTCAAACTACCAACCAGATGGGTATTTTTGAATCAGATCAGTATTGCCAGTTGACTGATGCACTCAACATCAACTACTAAAAAGATATCTTTTGTTAACACTATCATCAAAGAAACCATGGGCTGAAGCTGTAACGTCATGGGCTTTAGCGGTTTTAATTCACTTCACTCAATGTTGAATAAGATAATTTATAAAGCCTTTGCACAGATATGACTGACTGGAAGGAAAGAAGGATAATTAGGTTTTAACATTCCTTTGACATCAAGGTCCTTAGCCATGGAGAACAAACTTGGGTTGTTTCTAGGATGGGGAAGGAAACTGGCCATGCACTTTCAAAGGAACCCCCCTGGCATTCACCTGGAATGATTTAGAGAAATCACAGAAGACCTAAATCAGGGTGGCCAGTAAGGGATTTAAACCATCATCTTCACAAATGTGAGCCAAGTGTGCTAACCATTGCACGACCTCACTCGGTCTGAGTGGCATAGGAGGAGGGGGCAGAGATGGTGATACAGCAGCTGCTCCTGCTGCTCCTGCTCCTGCTCCTGCTGCTGCTGCTGCTGCTGCTGCTGCTGCTGCTGTTGTGGGCAGATGAGATGCAGCTGCATTTACATGTGCTGTTGCTGCATTTTCATCTGCTGTTGCGATAACTTCAAAAACTCGGTATCCGAGAGTAACATCCGTATCGGCACTTTACTAGCATGCTCACCACAGGTAGTGAAAGTTCAATATCATTCCTCACACAGTGATGTGGTGCAATAAATTTCAGTTCCAAGTGGTCAGTAATGTCTAAATTCACATAGAGAAAGGCTGGCTAGAAACAGAATCCAGCACACAGTAGGACATCACAAGTGCACGAGGTCAGTCCAGAGGGGATACTGAAATACTTATTGCAAACTGATCAATTCAGTTTATTACTCAAATTTACTTTATAACTGTGTGCTAAACAATATGAGGTGCATCCAGAAAGTAAGTTTCCCAATGGTGTTTCCTTTAAAGTAGTTGTATATAGCCAGGAAAATTGCATATGCACAACAAATCTATGATGTGACAAGCAAATGCTAGCTGGACACATCCCGCCTAGTGCCAGAACTGTGGCAGCAGTGCCCCAAAATGGCATGTCGTATTCATTCTCCCATCACCTGCAAGGTTTGGTCAATGATAAGGTTCCTTAATGCACAGAACATCCCATCAAAATTCATCGTCAGTTCTGCCAGGTCTACAGGCAGAACATTGTGAGCATACAGATGGTGTGTCGCTGGTGTAGGCTTCTTTCTGTAGGTTGTCAAAATGCCCATGATAAAGAGCTCAATGATTACCTTGCTAAGCTGATGTGGCAGCACTTCCTGGAGAACTGTTGCTTCACCTATACAGAGCTCAGCAGCCTTTTTCTGCAGATATCACGATCCTTGTTGCTAAGCACCTGCTGTTCAAGAAATTGTGTGCCACGTGGGTGCTGAAAAACCTGACACCCAAGCACAAAACAAAACGCTTTGGAGTAGCACTGACATTTCTGCAGTGGTATCATAATTCCAGCAACAACTTCCTTGACAGGATCATCATGGGCAATGAGATGTGGATTTTTCACTTGACACTGGAAACCAAGCAGCAGTCAATGCATTGGCATCACAGTGGATCTCCAATCAAGATGAAATTCAAACAAATTATGTCAATGCAGAAAGTTCTGGGACAGGAAGGGCATTCTGCTCATTGAATTCCTGCCCAGGAATGAAACAATGAATCCTGGCCGTTACGCTGAAATAATAAAAAAACTGTGATGTGCTATTCAGAACAAGAGGCATGGAATGCTTACTGTAGGTGTTGTGCTACCCCATGACAATGCTCGTCCCATTACATCTCAGCACATGGCAACTGTTTTGCAGAAGTTCGTCTGGCAGCTGTCTTATCATCCAGCATACATTTCTGATCTTGCTCCCAGTGATTTCCCTGCTTTCTTACACCTAAGTTCCAGTCCTCCAGCCAGCATTTTGACAATGATGAAGAGCTAAAGACGACTGTCACATGCTGGTTCCATTCACAGGTGGCAGACTTCTATGACACAGGAATATAAAAGTTGATCCCATGATATGTCAAGGCCTCAGTTCTTTTAGTGGCTATATAGAAAAATAGCGCAAACATTGCTGTACCTGTTGCCAATGAAGTTTTCCATGTAACTACATTTTCTTTGTTTAAAAAAAATAGGGAAACATACTTTCTGGATGACTCTCGTACATTGGATTATACTTCTCACACTGCAGTATGCTGCCTGTCTTTGTCATGATTTGTGTTTTGAAAAACATTGTTAGTATCTTAATCTCTGCAAGTACAATCTATTGCATGCCTTCTTTTGCCTTACAGAGTCTTCTTCTTTCCAAAACTATATGATAATAACACTGTAGTTGATATTTGTCACTGTTGGTGTTGTTGTTGTGGTCTTCAGTCCTGAGACTGGTTTGATGCAGCTCTCCATGCTACTCTCTCCTGTGCAAGCTTCTTCATCTCCCAGTACCTACTGCAACCTACATCCTTCTGAATCTGCTTGGTGTAGTCATCTCTTGGTCTCCCTCTACGATTTTTACCCTCCACGCTGCCCTCCAATACTAAATTGGTGATCCCTTGATGCCTCAGAAAATGTCCTACCAACCGATCCCTTCTTCTAGTCAATTTGTGCCACAAGCTTCTCTTCTCCCTAATCCTATTCAACACCTCCTCATTAGTTATGTGATCTACCCATCTAATCTTCAGCATTCTTCTGTAGTACCACATTTGTCACTATCTACAGAAAATAAAAACTAATTCAGAATGTCTCCACTAGAACTTAATACTGATTTGACTTCGTTTGTTTCAGGGTCTGAATTCATATAACGAAGAAGGTGTTGCTCTTGGCTCTTTCTATTACAATATATCACATTCTGCACTGCAAACCTTTTTCATAAATCAACAGGTAAGTAATTATTGATGTATGGGAAAGGGATCGGTAATTGGGATATAGAAAACTTAATTCCAATATATGTCATAGCTTGTATATATTTACACTTAATACTGCATTTTTACAGAATGAAGTATAACAAAGAACTGACTAAAGTAAAGTTAAGATGGACGTTCGACAGTGCACTTAGAGTGCACAGATATTAAGTTTCGTGGTCGATATGAGCTATCGAAGCCACACAGCACCCCCCCCCCCCTCCCTCCCCCCCACAGTACAGAGTACAACAGATATCCAAGGGTGAGGGTGTGCGGGCGTCGACGTCGGTGGAAATTGTGGGCATAGGCAGGCGCATCACAGGTACTTCCATCTCGAACATGGTGGGTTGTGCAGGTGGAGGGGCTAGAGGCAGGTGCACTTCGTAGTCGGTCAGCCATCGTGGCCAGATGAGATGACGGCCGGCCCGGGAGTAAACAGGCGGGGCAGTTGACGGCGTGGTGGAGGTGTGTGTGGCCCTTAAAGTGGATTGAGCCGTCTGTAGAAATGAAAGAACGTAGAGATGCCCAGTCACACTTGCGCAGGAGTGTGAGGTAGTGTGCAATGTTGACATGTAAGGGACAGTCCAATGGTGGGACCTCGGTATCTGTCAAAAGAATGAGCACTTCGTCATCGAACGTCACTATAGAAACATCATTCACTCGGTGCGATGCGGCAGCACACTGCAGGACAAGCTGATAGTAGGTGTGTGGGTCTCCGAATTTGAAGGTGAGGGCGTGAAACCTACGCAGGGTGAACAGGGGCAAGGTCAGGAAACCAGCGAATGGTGATGAACAGTCTTCGGCGGAAGAGGTGTGTGGTGAGGTTGATGGGAGAACGTCTTTGTTCTCGATCAAGGATGGATTGTCTGCAGAGTCCGACTGCAGCAGTGTGAGACCATCAGGGTCGACAAAAGCCGGTTTCAGGCAATGCAGAGAAACTGTCTGTGTGCAGTCTTTAATCATGATATCAAAAGTCATGTCCCCCGCCACAGGACCTTCTAGGGGCCAAGATTAGGAGGTTGAAGAGGCTGCCTAACCACATCATCATGCAGCATGACATGGGAGCAGTGGGAGAGTGCGGTGAGAACATAAGTCTCAGGCGGTGAGTGACTGATGGGCGGGTGCAAACGCATTTGTTGAAAATGCGTGCGCATCCTGCTAATGAAATCTGGCAAGGGAGGAAGACCCTTGCTAACCTAGGGAAGAATAAGATCCCTCGGTAGGACCGGATTCTCACCAAAAACAAATTCGGATATAGTCCCCTGTAGGTCAGGTTTATAGGTCGAGCGTAGGCCAAGTAGCACCTACAGGAGAGCTTCCAACCAGAGACAATCATGGCATCGAAGGGCTGTCTTGAGTGTGTGGTGCCATCTCTCCACCAACCCATTGCTTTGTGGGTGATGGGCAGTAGTGTGTATTTTTTTAATACCGCAGATATTGAAGAGGATGGTGGAAAGGGAGGATTCGAACTGTCGACCCAGATCGGTGGTGATAGTGGTCGGGCACCCAAAACAAGCGATCCACGAGCCAATGAAAGCGTGGCTACTGTCTTGGCAGTAATGTTAGAGAGAAGGACAGCCTCAACCCAGCGAGACAAATGGTTGATAGTTGATAAGATATATCTATGGCCCTCGAAAGGAGGAAGAATCTATGGCCCTCTGAAGGAGGAAGAAGCCTGATCAGATCAATGTGTACATGACGGAATCGTCCTGCAGGAATGTCGAATTTGCCCAGAGGCGGGGAGGCGTGGTAGCTGATGTTGTTGCACTGGCAAGCGACACAGCTGCGTGCCCAGGTTTGACAGTTCCATTTGATATTCTTCCAAACAAAATGTTCTGACATGAGATGTGTGGTGGCTCGAACACCCGGGTGGGCTAGGTTATTCAGGGTGTCGAAAACCTGTCGGCGCAGCCCGGGTGGGAGCAAAAGGTGTAGGGTGCTGGTTGAAGAATCACACCACACCTCATTGGAAACGCCAGGAAATTTAGCCTTTATGAAAACAAGTGATATTTGTGGTTCCCGTACGAGAGCCTAAGAGTCTTCGTCAGAAGCTTGGAGGGAGGCCAGATCGGAAAGATCAACAATGCGGGAAACAGTAATGATGCGTGAGAAGAAATCCACAATGACGTTATCTGCACCCTTGATGTAACAGACATCCATTGTGAATTGAGAAACCAGGTCAAAGTGGCAGTAACATCGAGGGGGTGGGGCCTCAGGTGGGTTGTAGAATGCTTCTGCCAGTGGTTTGTGATCGGTGAGGAGAAAAAACGAACGTCCCTCGACATCGGGGCGGAAATGTTTGATTGCCTCGTAAACAGCAAGCAGCTCTCTATTGAATGCAGAATATTTTCTCTGAGCTGTAGATAGTTTCTTGGAGAAGAAATGAAGGGGAGAAACCGTGTTGCCCTTGCGTTGTTGCAACACTGCCCCCACCATGTAGTCGCTGGTGTCTGTAGTGATGAATAACTCAGCCGAGGGGTTGGGGTAGGCGAGTGTCACAATGTGAGCTAAAGAAGTCTTCAGAGCCTTGAAGGCCTCTAGCATCGGAGCAGCCCAAGAGACGGGTTTGATAACGGAAGTTTGCTTGATAGCACGTCTGTCAGGGGTGCCTGAACAGCGGTGGCAGAAGGCAGATGGCGACAATAGTTGCGGTCACCACTATGGGAACGGGATCAGTAATCGGGATATAGAAAACTTGATTCCCATGTATGTCATAGCTCATATATATTTACACTTAACACTGCATCCATACAGAATGAAGTATAACAAAGAACTGACTAAAGTAAAGTTAAGATGGAGGTTCGACAGAGCACTTAGAGTTCACAGATATTAAGTTTCGTGGTGGATACGAACTATCGATGCCACAGATGCAAGAAAATAGTAAGTAATGACAATCAGAAAAACTTTCTAGATCTACATCTGTACTCAGATTCATTATGAAGTGTGTGGTAGAGGACAGCTTTTTTGTTTGTTCTATATTTATTCATTCATTCATTCATTCACACATAATGTTCTGTAAATTCTATCATGGAAAGCCTTAAGGGCTGTGGAATTAGTTATGTTATAAATTAACAGGAAGAATCAGCCCCTGTCGGCTGTACTGACAACAAACTATGACTAGTACTAATCTACTTATAGCAGTAAATTGTGGGCATTACTACTACAGTGCTTTATATGTGATTATTTATATTAAGAGAAAAGCAGTTACTTTGAAAACAGCGACTATTCTTCCTCTTAAATGACCCAACTATTGTTTTTATATAATTCTTTGAACAAAGCATTTATATAATTTTACACTGACCACTATCAGCTTTTTATACTTAATTTTTGAATATCTGTGGATTTTCAGTTTCCTGCTTGATGTTTGTCTGTAGCCTGTTACAAATTTTTTGCACTAGAATCTAAAATTATGTTGTGAACCATACACAGGGAGGCATAAGACGTATTGAAACTAATTTTATTTCTACTACTGTGCTTGTAAATTGCACAGTTCATCCTAAATTCACTCAAAGTATTGACCACAAATACCGTTTTAGAGTATACTTGTTGGCACATAAATAATGCCCATGTCTCTAAAGAGGCTTCTATAAGATGTTATCAAAACTTTAGGTGCATATGTCATAGGACAGTACTGAGTGAAAATATGCCATCAATCATGTCTGCAGGTTAACAGAATGAGAGAGGCTTCTAAATGCAAAACAGATAGAACTGAATTTTGTCATTAACACATCTATGTACTGGTGCCACTTCAGTTTATTACCCATCTGCATGCCTGAGAACTTCACAGTTCAGCCTCATTCCCATTGATTTCTACTTGTGGTACCTGTAAGTCATTTTGATTTGTTTGGAATTACATAATATGAGTCTTTTAATCTTACACAGTTAAGCTGTTTTCTGTGAACCAATTGTAAGTTGGTAGTTTATTGTCCTTATGGATGCCTGACAGCTTCACAGTTGAGCCTCATTCACATTGGTCTGTATTTCTGGTATCTTTGGTCATTTTGATTTGATGGAATTACATACACTGAAGCACCAAAGAAATTGGCATAGGCATGCGTATTCAAATACACAGATATGTAAACAGGCAGAATATGGCACTGCGGTCAGCAACATCTATATAAGACAACAAGTGTCTGCCGCAGTTGTTAGATCGGTTACTGCTGCTACAATGGCAAGTTATCAAGATTTAAGTGAGTTTGAATGTGGTGTTATAGTTGGTGCACTAGCAATGGGACACAGCACCTCCAAGGTAGCGATGAAGTGGGGATTTTCCCATAAGGCCATTTCAAGAGTGTACTGTGAATATCAGGAATCTAGTAAAACATCAAATCTCCAACATCACTGCGGCTAGAAAAATATCCTGCAAGAACAGGACCAACAACAACTGAAGAGAATCACTTGACATGACAGAAGTGCAACCCTTCTGCAAATTGCTGCAGATTTCAATGCTGGGCCATCAACCAGTGTCAGCATGTGAAAAAATCAATGGAACATCATCGATATGGACTTTTAGAGCTGAAGTCATACTCATGTGCCCTTGATGACTGCACAACACAAAGCTTTACGCCTCGCCTGGGCCCGTCAACACCGACATTGGGCTTTTGATGATTAGAAACATGTTGCCTCATCAGACAAGTCTCATTTGAAATTGTATTGAGCGGATGGACATGCACGGTTATGGAGACAGCCTCATTAATCCATGGACCCTGCATGTCAGTAGGGGACTGTTCAAGCTGGGGATGCTCTGTAATGGTGTGGGGCATGTGCAGTTGGAGTGATATGGGACCACTGATACAACTCTGACAAGTGACAAGTACATAAGCATCCTGTCTAATCACCTGCATCGATTCACGTCCATTGTGCATTCTGACAGACTTGGGCAATTCCAGCAGGACAATGCCACACCCCATATGTCCAGAATTGCTACAGAGTGACTCCATGAACACTTGTCTGAGTTTAAACACTTCCACTGGCCACCATATTCATCAGACATGAATATTATTGAGCATATCTGGGATGCCTTGCAACGTGCTGTTCAGGAGAGATGTCCACCCCCTCATACTCTTACGGATTTATGGACAGCCCTGCAGGATTCATGGTCTCAGTTCTCTCTAGCACTATTTCAG
The DNA here is from genome assembly GCF_023864345.2 of Schistocerca serialis cubense. NCBI lineage: Eukaryota > Metazoa > Arthropoda > Insecta > Orthoptera > Acrididae > Schistocerca > Schistocerca serialis. Next base: position 622,591,501 of record NC_064639.1, on the reverse strand, counting down.
ACATTAGATGAGTCCATGCCATGTCGTGTTGCGGCATTTCCGCATGTTCACAGGGACCCTACACAATATTAGGCAGGTGTAACAGTTTCTTGGGCTCTTCAGAGTAATATGAGTCTTGATCTTACAATGTTTAACTGTTTTCTGTGGACCAATTGTAAGTGTGTTGCATTATTCTATGGCTGACTGGTGTGGATGTGTCTTGGCCCTTCATCACCACACTAGTGATATCAGCAAATATCATAGTTTTTTTAAGAGTGTTACAGTGTCTCAGACAAATTGTTAAGGAGCAGGCAAATCACTAAACATTGCAGGTATACCATATGTAATGTTTCCCAATCAGAATATATTGTTTCTGCTATTGTAAGACTTGTTCATGGTCTTTCTATTGGACTTCATCCCTGCATGATGAAAGCCTTTAACGTCATACTGTCAATTCATAACTACAGTCAAGTCTTTATCCGAAAGCAGGCTCATCAGTGAAGTACAACAGTTAGCATTAAAAGTACATTTATTACAGACACCAGCATACAGCCAGAACAAACGGAACTCCTGGAGGGATAATGCTGCTATTTCTACAAACATATAATATTCCAGAATTTGCAAATGTTACAAACATCAGAAGTTACAAGAAATTTCCATAAATGATAAATAATAAATAATTGCTGGTTGTCAGGTTTGAACTGGTGGCCCAAAGCATGCGAGCCAGCAATGCTAACCACTATACCACACTGCGTGCTGCACAGTTCGTGTCAGTGCTCCCTCTCCCGAACAAAAACAGCAGCCCACTGTTTCAGAGGTCCCCGTCAGAGCTGAAAGTACCATTCAGGATCTAGATCTTGTCAGGAGTCTTCTGTGTGGCAGTAATGGAAGAGCCCTGTCTTCTGGTCAGGTTGTCACATCCTCTTCAGTATGACCATTGTAGGTAAACCCCTACATCCGTTCCCTCCTCTTCCCCTGTTGAACCTGTGCAATCATCAAGTGGGGCATCAGTTTCCGTGAACAAGAAACCCCCATGTTGATCTATGCCTCAGGACTGGCATAGGGCTTCATATAGAGGATGTGGACAATGTCTCTGCTCTTTTGACTTCTTGATAAACTGTCACAATCCTCGGCTTCACATGTGACATCTGATAAGCAACAAAGAACATGATATGGTATAAAGTAGCACTTTAATAACTTTTCCTATAGTCCCACTTTCCACAAAGACATAAAAATCCATATCACATCTCCCACACTGTATTTCACTCGCCATTGCTTGAAGTGATAGTTCTTTGAGTCCTCCTTCTGGATGTCCAGGGTCTATATGTGAGCCAGCTGTCTTTTTTCTTTGGTCCAGGTGATGGGAAAAATCATGCAGTCATCCAGTATCATCTAGGTGAAACCGATACAGTGTATCTGTTGTTGTTTCAGCCTCATGACCATGGATCAGAAATAACAGTTTGAAGTCTGTAGTGTTTCGCTTCATTGTGCTGTATACGAATATCACAACGGTCAGATTCTATCCCAATCATTCTGTTCATTGTCAACATACATCAATAGTTTACTGCCAATGTCTTATTAAAGAATTCTGTGAGGCCATTCATCTGTGGGTGGTAGGTAGTTGTCATCCTGTGGGTGATGTTGCGACATGAAATTTCTTCTGATACTAGTCTTGAATGAAAATGTTTCCCCTAGTCGGAGTTCATCACCAGGGTCCCCTGTGTTTCAAAATGATGTCTCCTAACAGTCACCTTGCAATTTTGTGAGCTTCTGTCGTATGTAAGCTTTAGTGACAGCAAAGTGGGTGAGATAGTCAGTGCAGACACTGATTACCATTTGTCAGCTTTGAGACCTCCACCATGACGTTGATTCTAATTTGGTGGAATGGTGCTGCTGCAGGTGGAATTGGTACCAGATGCCCCAGAGGTAGATGTGACATGTGTTTCTGTTGCTGACATAATGTCTAAAAGATCACTATAGGCTGGGCCAGTGATACATGCATCTGATTCCATCAAGAGTCTTCACATGTCCCAGGTGACCTGATGATGGAACGTCATGGAAATACTTCAAGATGGTTGGCCATAGATCAGCTGGCATTATGAGCAACCATTTCTGCCCATTGGATCATAGTTCCTCTTATACAATGTTCCAGCTACTAATTGGAATCCTCTTGTGGTTGGTTCCCCTCCTTCAATGCTTCTGTGGATTTCAGCAATACTGAGTCTTTTCTCTGTACAACAGGAATGTCATTTAACGCACCAACGACAGAGATTTGTCCAAGCTGCTGTATGCCACCACAGGATTCCTTTAAAGGTAGTCAACATCCTTGCATTTGCATCCACTTTTGTGTGCCATTGTGACTTTTTACTCGTCAATCCACAATGGCCATCTTGTCTGTAGACCTGATAGATCCTTCATGGTAGTCAGCCAACAAAGAAAATGGTGGTCCTTCACAGGGGTGAATGTATTGTCATATAAATAGAGGTAAAGAAGATGTTAGCACCTCCTTAAGGATAACAAGAAGTGTTTCTTGCACCTTGTTCCAGGAAAATTTGGCATCTATTTGCACAACTTTTTCAGTGGATCTGGCTACAGAAGTCCTTTACAGATCGCCAATGGTAGAAGGACATTCCGAGAAAACTTCTTGGATCATGCCAAATGTGCCAAGGAATCAGGAAGTTGGTGGCTGTTCTTATTATCTCTGGATCAGGATGGACTTCATCACCATTAACTAGGTTCCTCAAGATTTTTATTTCTTCAGCAGTGAAGAGGCACTTTTTTGGATTCAGGTAGAGGCCTGGAGTCTTAACAAACTTCAACATGGTTGCTGGTAGGCTTAGCTGTTTGTCAGATGTCTTCAAAAAATGACATTGTTACCCAGGTAACAATCAAAGCAAGCTGTCCATCATAAACTCAAAGAGTACTGGAGCATTATGTAGTCCAAACAGCATAACTTTTAACTCATAAAGGCCATTAGGAGTTATGAAGCCAGACTTCTCCCAGTCAGCCTCATTAACATAATTGACATCGATTTGCCAGTAGCCTCTCTGCATGTCCGTCATTGAGAAATACTTAGCAATCTAGGGTGCCATCAGTCTACATCTATAACTACCTCTATACTCTGCAAATCACTGTGAGATATATGGCAGAGTGTATGTCCCATTGTACCAGTTATTTGAGTTTCTTCCTTGAATGCCTCTGTGCATGCAGTAATTATTCTAATCTCGTTCTCATAAGCCCTATCTGAGCGATACATAGGGGATTGCAGCATATCCCTACAGTAATAATTGATTAAAGCCCATTTTTGAAACTTTGTTAATAAACTTTCTCAGGACAGTTTATGTCTATCTTCAAGAGTCACCAGTTCAGTTCCTTCAGTATCTCTGTGACACTCTCCCAAGGATTAAACAAACATGTGACCATTCATGCTGCCCTTCTCTGTATATGTTCAATATCCCATGTTAGTCCTACCTGATATGGGTCCTACATACTTCATCAATATTTTAGAATTGGTCACGCAAGTGATTTGTAAGCAATCTCTTTTGTAGACTGATTGCAGTTTCCCAGTATTCTACCAATAAACCAAAGTCTACCACTGTCTTTACCCACAACTGAACCTATGCGATCATTCCATTTCATATCCCAACAAACTGTTACACCCAGGTATTTCTGTCGTTGATCGATTCACACAGTGACTCTTTGATATTATAGTCATTCTCATTCTCATTCTTCATTTTGTGAAGTGCAAAAGTTTACATTTCTGAACATTTAGAGCAAACTGCCAATCTCTGCACCATGTTGGAATCTTATCAAGATCTGACAGAATATTTATGCAGCTTCTCTCAGAAAGTACCTCATTATAGATAACTGCATCATCTGCAAAAAGCCTGATTTACTGTTCATAGTGTCGACAAAATGTACAACATGAACAGCAAGGGTTCCAACACACTTCCCTGTGGCACATCTGAATATACTTCTACATCTGGCAATGACTTCCCCACGAGATAGCATGATGTATCCTCCCTACCAAAAAGTCCTCAATCCAATCACAAAGTTCACTTGATACCCCATATGATCATACTTTTGACAATAAGCTTAAGTGTGGTACTGAGTCAAATGCTTTCCGGAAATCAAGTAACATTGCATCTACCTGGTTGCCTTGATCCAAACTTGCGGTATGTCATGTGAGAAAAGTGTGATTTGGGTTTCACATGATCAATGTTTTTGAAATCCATGCTGGTTGGCACTGAGGAGGTCATCCTGTTCAAGATACCTCTTATATTTGAGATTCAAACATGTTCCAAGATTCTACAACAAATTAATGTAAAAGATATTGGCTGGTAGTTTTTTTGGAACACTTCTACTACCCTTCTTGTAGACAGGTGTGACCTGTGCCTTTCTCCAAGAACTGGGCACAGTTTTTTGTTCAAGGGGTCTATGACAGATTATAGTTAGAAGAGGGCTAATTCAGTTGCAAATCCACTACAGAATCTGACAGGAATTCCATCAGTGCCTGGAGCTTTGTTCAGTTTTAACGATTTGTGCTGTTTCTCAACACCACTGACACTAATACTTATTTCATTCATCTTTTCAGCAATTCAAGTATTAGATTGAGGCAATTCTCCTGGGTTTTCCTTAGTAAAGGAACATTTGAAAACAGAGTTAAGCATTTCAGATTTTGCTTTGCAACCTTCAATTTCAGTCCCCATTTCACTCACTACGGTAGTCATTGAAGACATCAGGCACTGCTCTCTTGACAGCCAAAGGCATTTCATTCAGCATCTGGCTACCTTCAGCCCTACGCTTTGTTTTACACCCGTTATGCAGTAATCTCTGTTTCTGTAGAAGTATGTTTGCAGTGTCTGTATACCATTACGAACTGTTCTACTGGGTACATATCTATTCAGTGCGTGGTCAACTTTTCTTTTTAAACTTGAGCCAAAGCTTGTGTACATGTTTGTGACATGTGCTGAAAGTTTCAAGTTCCTCATTGAGTTGTGACACTACTGAGTTTCTATCTGGTTTACTGAACATTTATGTCTTTCTGCTGGTTTTAGTTGTTATTTGTAGTTTGGTAATCACTGTTGCCCCAACCACACCATGGTCACTGATACCGGTTTTGATGTGGACATTCTCAAAGACGTCAGGTCTATTTGTTTCCATTAGATCCAAAATATCTGCACCATGAGTGGTGTTCCTATCTGTTTTATAAGGATTACCGAGAAAGTAATGAATCACTTTTATTTTCACAGCCAAAAATAGTGCTATGAATGCGAAATATTTATGTATTATTTGAAGTCTCCTGAGTGAATGCACCACGTTTCCATCATTTCCAACAGATAGCATAGCGGCAGCATAGTTTCAAAATTACATCTGTAAGTGATGTACGTTACAACCAACATTCCATCACTGAATTTCTCACTGCAGAGAAAGAAACTGTGGGGAGTATGCACAAATGCTTGTCCAAAGTCTATCGAGCATCTGCTGTTGAAAGAAGTACAGTTAGTTTCTGGATACACAGGGTGAGGTCATCAGAAGGCGGTTCGGCAGAACTCCACGGTTTGCAGTGGTCGGGGAGACTATCCATGGCTGTCACACCTGATATGTTGGATATTCAAAAGTGTGTGCAAGATAGGTCCCACAGTGTCTAATGGTGGATCATAAATCGTACAGAAAAAACGTTTGTCTTGATCTGTTGCAGTGTTTTGAAGCTGAAGGGAAGGCCTTCTTGTTCCGGGTTGTGACAGGTGATGAAATCTGGGTTCACCATTTTGAGCTCAAAACAAAATGACAGTCGATGGAATGGTGCCATTCCCACTCTCCGCAGAAGAAAAAATTCAAAGCAACTGCTTTCATTTGTAAGGTCATGAACACCATGTTCTGGGACTGTGAAGGTGTGATTCTCATTTATGTGATGCCAAGAGGTGGTATCATTAATTCAGAAGCATATGTCAACACATTAACAAAACTCAAGACATGATTCCAGCAACTTCAGCACCACAGCAACCCGTGTTTTGCTGCAACATGATAACGCTTGGCCCCATACAAGTCCGAGTACTGCTGAATACATCGCAAAACAGGGTTGGACAGTGTTACCCATCCACCCCATTGCACTGACCTAGTCCCCTCAAACTTCCACTTGTTTTGGGCCATTAAAGGATGCCATTCATGGAAGACATTTTGAGGATAATGAGGAGGTGATCTATACAGTGAAGCACTGGCTCTGCCACCAGGACAAGGATTGGTAACAACAGGGCATAGAGGCCCTTGTTTCAAGCTGGAGGAAGGTCATAGAATGGGATGGAGATTACGTGGAAAAATAGGGTGTGTAGATAATACACCATTCTTTTGTGTGTGTAATTCTCATTGTGTTCAGTAAAGAATTGTTGCAAATTATTATACAAAATCCAACTGTTTTGTATGGCGACATCTAACATCCATGTAAAGAGACACCAGTACCATTTCTTGCTTCTTATTGCAGTGCGATACCGTGCTAGATTCTGATCCATCTGATCAGTACCTCCGATATATGTATTATATTTGGCTACCAGTTTTGGTCTGGGAATCATTATATTTCACTTTTTTAGTTGTGTGAATTCTTGACTTGGCCAACTTCTTGTGCACCACATGAAGAAAAGATCATTGTGACAAGTGAGTTGTCTGGCCACCGTACATACAATAATCCATCTGGGGGGCTCAACAAACACATCACCTTCAATATCGTCATTATAAAGAATCTACAGCACCTCAGCAAGTGAGAAACCTCTTCTAAAACAAAAAAGAGAAAATTCGTCCTTTTCTGAGTACAAGCGCCTAGCGTTGCCCTATGGCAACACCAACATTCAAACGGCCTAAATGAACGTAATTTATTTCACAGCAAGCAGTAACCTCCAAAGAATATATATTTGAGTATTTAAAGGACGACCATACTAAAAAACCAAATTATATATCGTAAGTTCCTGTGTGAAACATAATTACTTGAACTTATACTCCATTTTTCTTCATCATTCAGCAAACGACGACTTCCAATACTGCTTACGCCGCAGAATCTGAATGTATTGTTAAAACTGTTGCATTGTAGTGACCTTTACAGTCTTGTGGAACAGAATCCGGAGCTGCCAACACTCTCGCTTCGTTGATGTCGTGGAATCAACGATTTTAAGAAAGTGTTACAAACGTTGCCATATGGCAACGCACGGTGCAAATGGGTTAATAAATAGCAAGCTATCTGTAGAACAACTGGAAGAACTTTGGGAAGAAAAGAATATTGTTCTGAATAATAGACAGTAACAAAGAAAGAACAATCATGTATACGAGCAGCAGAAATGAAGTTCATGAGATATGTAAGAGACTGTAGTAAAATGGATAAAATAAAGAATGTAACAATAGGATCAAATTTAGATATCTCTTCAGTTAATGACAAAATAGAACAGAATAGAATGAAATGGAAGGATCATGTTGACAGTATAACAGAAAACAGATTGCCAAAAAATATAATGAATTATCAGCTGACTGGAAAGAGTGAACTAGGTAGAGCTTGTAAGAGACTGGAGGAGGTGATTACACCACTTACATCTACATCTACATCTATACTCCGCGAGCCACCTTACGGTGTGTGGCGGAGGGTACTTATTGTACCACTATCTGATCCCCCCTTCCCTGTTCCATTCACGAATTGTGCGTGGGAAGAACGACTGCTTGTAAGTCTCCGTATTTGCTCTAATTTCTCGGATCTTTTCGTTGTGATCATTACGCGAGATATATGTGGGCGGTAGTAATATGTTGCCCATCTCTTCCCGGAATGTGCTCTCTCGTAATTTCGATAATAAACCTCTCCGTATTGCGTAACGCCTTTCTTGAAGTGTCCGCCACTGGAGCTTGTTCAGCATCTCCGTAACGCTCTCGCGCTGACTAAATGTCCCCATGACGAATCGCGCTGCTTTTCGCTGGATCATGTCTATCTCTTCTATTAATCCAACCTGGTAAGGGTCCCATACTGATGAGCAATACTCAAGAATCGGACGAACAAGCGTTTTGTAAGCTACTTCTTTCGTCGATGAGTCACATTTTCTTAGAATTCTTCCTATGAATCTCAACCTGGCACCTGCTTTTCCCACTATTTGTTTTATGTGATCATTCCACTTCAGATTGCTCCGGATAGTAACTCCTAAGTATTTTACGGTCGTTACCGCTTCCAATGATTTACCACCTATGGCATAATCGTACTGGAATGGATTTCTGCCCCTATGTATGCGCATTATATTACATTTATCTACGTTTAGGGAAAGCTGCCAGCTGTCGCACCATGCATTAATCCTCTGCAGGTCCTCCTGGAGTACGTACGAGTCTTCTGATGTTGCTACTTTCTTGTAGACAATCGTGTCATCTGCAAATAGCCTCACGGAGCTACCGATGTTGTCAACTAAGTCATTTATGTATACTGTAAACAATAAAGGTCCTATCACGCTTCCCTGCGGTACTCCCGAAATTACCTCTACATCTGCAGATTTTGAACCGTTAAGAATGACATGTTGTGTTCTTTCTTCTAGGAAATCCTGAATCCAATCACAAACCTGGTCCGATATTCCGTAAGCTCGTATTTTTTTCACTAAACGTAAGTGCGGAACCGTATCAAATGCCTTCCTGAAGTCCAGGAATACGGCATCAATCTGCTCGCCAGTGTCTACGGCACTGTGAATTTCTTGGGCAAATAGGGCGAGCTGAGTTTCACATGATCTCTGTTTGCGGAATCCATGTTGGTTATGATGAAGGAGATTTGTATTATCTAAGAACGTCATAATACGAGAACACAAAACATGTTCCATTATTCTACAACAGATTGACGTAAGCGAAATAGGCCTATAATTATTCGCATCTGATTTATGACCCTTCTTGAAAATGGGAACGACCTGCGCTTTCTTCCAGTCGCTAGGTACTTTACGTTCTTCCAGCGATCTACGATAAATTGCTGATAGAAAGGGGGCAAGTTCTTTAGCATAATCACTGTAGAATCTTAAGGGTATCTCGTCTGGTCTGGATGCTTTTCCGCTACTAAGTGATAGCAGTTGTTTTTCAATTCCGATATCGTTTATTTCAATATTTTCCATTTTGGCGTCCGTGCGACGGCTGAAGTCAGGGACCGTGTTACGATTTTCCGCAGTGAAACAGTTTCGGAACACTGAATTCAGTATTTCTGCCTTTCTTCGGTCATCCTCTGTTTCGGTGCCATCGTGGTCAACGAGTGACTGAATAGGGGATTTAGATCCGCTTACCGATTTTACATATGACCAAAACTTTTTAGGGTTCTTGTTTAGATTGTTTGCCAATGTTTTATGTTCGAATTCGTTGAATGCTTCTCTCATTGCTCTCTTTACGCTCTTTTTCGCTTCGTTCAGCTTTTCCTTATCAGCTATGATTCGACTACTCTTAAACCTATGATGAAGCTTTCTTTGTTTCCGTAGTACCTTTCGTACATGATTGTTATACCACGGTGGATCTTTCCCCTCGCTTTGGACCTTAGTCGGTATGAACTTATCTAAGGCGTACTTAATCCTTAGAAGAAGAAGAAGAAGAAGAAGAAGAAGAAGAAGAAGAAGAAGAAGATGATGATGATGATAATCTTTTAGATCAAGTTAATTTCTTTCTGTAAACATTCAGGAGAAAGTTGATTGCTGAATGGAAGAAAGCTAGTTTGTGGACTTATGGGTGAAAGGAGTTTCCTGAGTAGGCTTGTATCTTCATTCGTGCATGATAGTGCCTCACCACAGTATCCCCTTTATTTTAATTTGTCATTACTTGTGGTCTCTGCCAGAAAAATATTTAGTGTTTAAGTTGAGCTTTCATACATTGTATAAATCTTAGTGGGCTCCTACCAATGAACTTGAAATATATGTTTGTCCTGTGCCGGTAGTGATAAACTGAGGACTTTTGCTATGCAAGTCACACTTAAGTTATGTACAGATCGCATATTTCGCTTTTTGTTTTTATCAGATGAAATGTAATAGTGTCTGCCTTAATAAATGGATTGTGTTGCTGAAAATTTTCCCGCCTCCTTTCTTTGTTGCTTCATTGCTATCCTCTTTACATGTCGTTTTCCACATTCTCATTTTTTCCCCTGAATTTTCCTCACTCGATTACTGTGATGTATGTTGTGCAGTGAAATATTTTTGGCACTAAGCTTTGTCACACTGGTGACCAGATCTTTAAGCAGCCCCCTTCTATCGCCTCCATTCCTCAAATGCTCCATGCAGCTACCCTTCGTGCATCTCTGTATTGCTTCACAATCGAGCACCAACAGTATGTTTATTTATTTATTTTATTTCCTCTCCCTCCTGGTCGGTTTCATCCCGTACTCCTGCACAAGATGCAACCTATGTCAGGAAGCTGTACCGCCGAGCTGATACCTGAAATGTCAACTGCGATGGAGGGCGTTTCATCCAATCAAATCCCTGCACCTAGTCCATCCAAACCACTGACTCAGGCAGCTGGTTTAAATCAGTTTCCCACTCACTTTGCACAACTCTTGCGCACTGCTACACCTCAGGCACCAGTCCTGTCACTGACCCATCACTCAAACAGAGCTTGTCCCCTCATCCCACATTTGACACAAGTAACCGATTCCTATTGTCTTCACCAGGTCAGGAATTATGAGTGACACAACAAAGTTTGTCTTACTATTGCTAAGCTTAAGCTTATGATATCATCACCAGACATTTGCTGCCCAACAGCTGCCATAAATTAAAAGAGTACCTAATCACGTGATCGCCATCGTCCAAAACGCAGCCCTCCTGGGCACTATTTTTATTGGAGGAGTGTTCCCACAGGAGGCCCAGCCAGCACTTCCATGCCTTAGCCAAACCTATGTCTTGCCAGACAAGCTTTTATTCCAAAACTGGAACTCTTGCTTGCCTGCCATGATCTGTAAGGCACTTGCTGCACAAGAGCATATAGACATCAATGCCACCACTGTCACAGCAAATCTGGTGTTTGAGTCCCCTGCCCCAGCCATCACCCGCATCCCACCACCATGGCAACAAGTCCCCCAGCCATCCTTAAGCACAACTAGTAGAGGTGGCCCTATAGCCTGTGCCTCAGGAGCACAATCAGACCTAGCAAAAATCATGGAATGTTTGAACTGTGAGACCCATTTCAGCACTAACCACTCTGCTCCACCCCTTGCACTTCTCTCCCATCCTCCTCACTGCTGCAAATGGCACCGTCACTACCTACAGTATCCACATCCTTTGGTTGCGTGCATCTTAGCCTTGTGAAGAGTTTCTTTGGACATCACTGTGGCCGATCGCACCAACCCTAGCCATGGAGCACATTTTGTCTCCCATGTTAATTTCCCCCTGATCTCGCTAGTCAATGGTGTGTCGGATTGCTCCATTTTCTGCCCCACCACTCATGCTGCTATTAAACAACTTTCTTGCACTGTTCTTTCACCGATCTCCTTTAACAATTCCTGTTCCTCATCCCCCCTCTCCCCTCACCCACCTAAGCAGGTTGCTCCTAATTTAACAGGTTACACTCAGTTGGTGTTAGTACAAGTTGTAAGAAGCAGTAGAGTGATAGTTTATTTTTAATACAGTGTCCTTTATGAAGTTTCTATTAGTTGCTTTTCTTTTGTTAATGTATACCTTGACTTCTTTCACGTCTCTGAAGGTTCACCTTCATGATCAAAACTATATAACATAATATATGAACAGAATTAAAAATTGTTTGTGATATGATGTAATGAGGAAAATCATAAGTAACTAATGAATTTTAATTGCTTCATATTTTTAGTACAAGGTGTTTAATCTCATTGTTAGAGGTGACAGCAGGTATGTATTTATCTTTTTTCAGACTACAGCTCAACAGGGCCCTTTCAGTGCTGTGAAGCTATGGATCACATCCAACCATGGTAATCCAGAATATACATGTGTCTACAGATTTCGTGTTCATGGTACTTTATACTCAGAAAGGAAAATCATTACTTAATATTCTGCTATTAAACTTAGTGTTGTTGAAGTTAAAATATTTGTTGTTATTTGCTGTTAATCTGTTCCTCCCTACTTTGTTGCTCAAATGAAGCTGTATTCGTACATATGTTGTGGCTAAAGTGTAATTTCTTTTCCAATTAAGCTTTTAGTTTAAATGAAAATTTTGAAGAATACCACATTTTCATGATTTAGGTGGGACACTTCATCTTCTTATACAGCATTAATAATGTGGTCACCAGGAACAGGAACACTATTTAAATAATTCATAAGTATAAAAGAAATAGCCTCTAAAACAAAATTGTAATCTAATAAATATTTTAAAAACTTCTAGTAGCCCAATCATGGCAGATGTAGGTGCCAAGCAGTTATACCTTTCCCTCTTTCTAGGATACATAATTCCTGACACCCCCAGATGTATACCCCAATAAGTAACTCAAGTGTAAGATCTAATCCATGAATTAACCTACCACCTTCTCGTAAATTCAAGGCTCTTAAGAGTCTAATTACTGATGATGACCTTACTAAAACATTCAGGGATGGATTTGGTTAAAATCAGTTGAAAAACTATTGTAGAAAATCTTAAGAGACTTCACATACCTAAGTTCCCAAAGCTTTCCAAAGTTAATGTTATTAAAACAGTCCCTTTGTTGAAACACTTTTTTAAAATACAGACATAGTATCAGTAAATTCTGAAATAGTATATCAGTAAAATTTGGTGAGATGATCAGTTGGAAAAGAAAAAAGATGAGAGACATATAGGAGGCACACTACAATCTGCTGCAGAGGCTAAGCACAACACATTATTGTTATTAGTCATCATTTTAAGTGCTTTCACAAACTATTTGATTTGTGAGCATGAGATGTGTCAGAAATTGACATTACAGATTCTGGCAAAGGATAATAAAACATTACAATGACATGTCTGTGAATAATGTGCTATATTTTCTTAATCGTATAAGTAACATGCTTTAACCAGTTTAAATTACCAGTTCATACTTAATTCACATATTACATTTCTCTCATTATCAAATAATGTAGAGAGATCAACCATATCACAACAGCAACAATATGAAGCAAACGCCATTCAAATGTGACAAATTCTACTGAATTGTGGGAAGCAAGAGTGGTTAAATGACTCATTGCATGGTGTAGTTAGTCTAATCTTGTTTTTGTGGCCCCTACAGGAACAATACATGGGGGGCTGTGGTATATTCGTAGCTTATTCACTTAATACTGTTTTTTGAAACTTTGTATGTAGGCTTTTGTGACATAGTTGACACCCATTTCCAAGAATTGTAGTGATTTGAGAATTTCTTCATGATTGTGTATAAAATATTGCATGTTCGATCTGGTGGGGGGTGGGGGGTGGATACGTAGTGATTCAAACATTTCTGCATAAATTCTAGAACCACTCGGCCTTCTACTATCTCAAACACACGATATTTTAGATATAAGTGCGAGAAAGTGGAATCCTACCTACTGCACGTCACATGTCTGTGTGTGCAGGTTGGAAATGAGTTGCAAGCAGAATGTAGATGCAGCGGTTCGAACTGCACCGACATGTACTTGTCGGTCAATCCATGAAAGTTTAGTAAAAGTGGCCAGAAGAACCATGGAGTGTTTATGCTACTCTGTTCTAATTTTGTTTTGACCATTGTTATAGCAACATAAATAGTTGAAAAAATAACTTTTGTCTTAGCCTTGGTGAACGGAAGATGTGTATTAAGATTCATGTTGAGAATGGACATGATTATTAAGAGACCTTCCCTTATATGTAAATTAACTTTGTTTCTGACGTTTGGACACGCGAAAGACTTACTAACCAGTATTTATTTATGTGAAGAGTGGGATTTTATAAAATGTCTGAAATTCAAATATACATCATTGGTTGAATCAATTGAAACTTTGTACATCTACTTATTTTCATGAGTAGCAAAAGTCTTGAGAAATTTCTGTAAATAGCAACATACTTCAGAGACGAAGAGAAAGAGAGTTTGCAGCAGCAGGCTAACCAGCAAGGAAGGTCGGCCGAACATCTCAAGTAAGTCATCTCGATAAAGAAGTGGAAGTTTGCATAGATACTTCAACACTTTAAGTAGTCCAAACCATTAGAACGTGGCGACCTGTGTGAAAGGACAGAAGAAAACAGGAATTCTGAGATGAAACCGAGAGAAAAAGCTATCATGTGTTGACATAGCAACCAAGCATAATAAGGAGGAAATCTCGACATATTAGACAAAGAAGAAATATGCCTAGAGCAGTCCAACTAAGAAGATTCAGTGCGGAGAGTATACAGCTCTCACACGTATCACGGGGATGCAGACACACGCATCACGGGGATGCAGACGCAGAAACCAACATCCAGCGCCGCAGGCACCAGTTACTGTTCACAGGTGCTGACCTGCTTCCACATCTGCTCATCTACGCAGCGAGAACTCTATGCCGGGTGAGCGTGAAGCAAAACTTAACTACTGTAATAAGAAGTGTGACAGAATATTGTGGAGTGAACCTTTCATGTGTATTTAGTATAATTACAAAATGGTTCAAATGGCTCTGAGCACTATTGGACTTAACATCTAAGGTCATCAGTCCCCTAGAACTTAGAACTACTTAAACCTAACTAACCTAAGGACATCACACTCATCCATGCCCCAGGCAGGATTCAAACCTGCGACCGTAGCGGTCACGCGGTTCCAGACTGAAGCGCCTAGAACTGCTTGGCCACACCGGCCGGCAGTATAATTACAACTAGCATTAAATGCCTCAAGGTCTAAAGCCTGTAGGAGTATGGATAACGTACAGCAAGTCATGGAAACTTCAAAACCACCCATGGCTATGAAAGTTAGCAAAGAAGGACCTGACTGGTCTGAGTTAGTAAATCTGATCAAAACTTTAAATTCTAAATTAGATGCCCAGAGTGATGCTTCAAATGCTCAAAATGCAGCTCTCAATAAAGAGCTAGGTTTAGTGAGTCTAGTTTAAATTCTCAGAGTGAAGTTCTAAATAACCAGAGTGAAACCTTAAATAGTCGAGCAACCAATATAGGTTTGTTAAGTGCCAAAGTTGACTCACAGAGCAAAGAATTTAGGAATATATGTGATGGCATGGAGGCTTTAAAGACTGAATTTGACACCTTAAATAGTAAGGTTGAGGATATGAAATTAGACTTAAAGAATGAATTAACTAATTCCTTGAACATTCATGTAAATCAACTGTTCACTGACTTTAGTCAGAAACAGAATGATCAGTTTCAGGATTTAACAAAGAGGCTAGAATTGAATATTGAAGACAAATGTAACAGTGTAGAATCAGAGATTAATGAAAAGTTGGGATCCTTTAAAAATGTGTGCAATGTAAAATTCAGTGCCGTAAATCAAGGGTTGAGTACTTTGAAAGAGAGTGTCAATAAGCAAGATAACTTAATGCCAATTATCCAGTCACAAATTACAGGTGTTAATACAAGAGTAGATAATGTGGAAAAGAACTTCAAAGAGAAATTATCGAAATCTGATGTCATAAATATAAATAGTTTGGAGGAACAGGTGGAAGAACTTATAGATTGGAAAGTTTCCGAGAAAGTAACACCCAAAAATGTATCTCCTATTCTATCTTCTGAACTTAGTGATAACAAGAAAGTTATAGATGACATGTAGAAATAATTCAAACTTATCCAGGATAAATTAGACAAAGGGGTAACTTCACATAATGTAGTATTAACTAGTGAAGTAATGACTGTTCTACAATGGGAGGCTAATTCAGGATTATCCAGGCAATTTCCTAAATTTAAGCCAGACGGGGATGTACATCTGACCCATTTTATGGAGAGATTTGATCAAGTTTTGCCAAAGAATTGGGAAGATTCTAAAAAGATTGAATTTGCTTTGGCGTACCTACTATGATGTACCTACTGTATGACTAAATGATGATGGCGTCCTCTTGGGTAAAATATTCCGGAGGTAAAATAGTCCCCCATTCGGATCTCCAGGGGGGAATACTCAGGAGGACATCGTTATCAGGAGAAAGAAAACTGCCGTTCTACGGATCAGAGCGTGTAATGTCAGGTCCCTTAATCGGGCAGGTAGATTAGAAAATTTAAAAAGGGACATGTATAGGTTAAAGTTAGATATAGTGGGAATTAGTGACGTTCGGTGGCAAGAGGAACAAGACTTTTAGTCAGGTGAGTACAGGGTTATACATACAAATTCAAATAGGGGTAATGCAGGAGTAGGTTTAATAATGAATAAAAAAGTAGGAGTGTGGGTCAGCTACTACAAACAGCATAGTGAACGCATTATTGTGGCCAAGATAGACACGAAGCCCACGCCTACTACAGTAGTACAAGTTTATATGCCAACTAGCTCTCCAGATGACGAAGAAATTGATGAAATGTATGATGAGATAAAAGAAATTATTCAGGTAGTGAAGGGCGATGGAAATTTAATAGTCATGGGTGACTGGAATTCGAGAGTAGGAAAAGGGAGAGAAGGAAACATAGTAGGTGAATATGGATTGGGGCTAAGAAATGAAAGAGGAAGCTATCTGGTAGAATTTTGCACAGAGCATAAATTAATCATAGCTAACACTTGGTTCAAGAATCATGAAAGAAGGTTGTATACATGGAAGAACCCTGGAGATACTAAAAGGTATCAGATAGATTATATAATGGTAAGACAGAGATTTAGGAACCAGATTTTTAATTGTAAGACATTTCCAGGGGCAGAGGTGGACTCTGTCCACAATCTATTGGTTATGAACTGTAGATTAAAACTGAAGAAACTGCAAAAAGTTGGGAATTTAAGGAGATGGGACCTGGATAAACTGACTAAACCAGAGGTTGTAGAGAGTTTCAGGGAGAGCATAAGGGAACAATTGACAGGAATGGGGGAAAGAAATACAGTAGATGAAGAATGGGTAGCTTTGAGAGATGAAGTAGTGAAGGCAGCAGACGATCAACTAGGTAAAAAGATGAGGGCTGGTAGAAATCCTTAGGTAACAGAAGAAATATTGAATTTAATTGATGAAAGGAGAAAATGTAAAAATGCAGTAAATGAAGCAGGCAAAAAGGAATACAAACATCTCAAAAATTAGATCGACAGGAAGTGCAAAACTGCTAAGCAGAGATAGCTAGAGGACAAATGTAAGGTTGTAGAGGGTTATCTCACTAAGGGTAAGATAGATACTGCCTACAGGAAAATTAAAGAGAACTTTGGAGAAAAGAGAACCACTTGTATGAATATCAAGAGCTCAGATGGAAACCCAGTTCTAAGCTAAGAAGGGAAAGCAGAAAGGTGGAAGGAGTATATAGAGGGTCTATACAAGGGTGATGTACTTGAGGACAATATTATGGAAATGGAAGAGCATATAGATGAAGATGAAATGGGAGATATGATACTGCGTGAAGAGTTCGACGGAGCACTGAAAGACCTGAGTCGAAACAAGGCCCCGGGAGTAGACAACATACCATTAGAACTACTGACGGCCTTGGGAGAGCCAGTCATGACAAAACTCTACCATCTGGTGAGCAAGATGTATGAGACAGGCAAAATATCCTCAGACTTCAAGAAGAATATAATAATTCCAATCCCAAAGAAAGCAGGTGTTGACATATGTGAAAATTACCGAACTATCAGTTTAATAAGTCACAGCTGCAAAATACTAACACGAATTCTTTACAGATGAATGGAAAAACTGGTAGAAGTCGACCTCGGGGAAGATCAGTTTGGATTCCATAGAAATGTTGGAACACGTGAGGCAATACTTACCTTACGACTTTTCTTAGAAGAAATATTAAGGAAAAGCAAACCTATGTTTCTAGCATTTGTAGACTTAGAGAAAGCTTTTGATAATGTTGACTGGAATACTCTCTTCCAAATTCTAAAGGTGGCAGGGGTAAAATACAGGGTGTGAAAGGCTATTTACAATTTGTACAGAAACCAGATGGCAGTTATAAGAGTCAAGGGGCATGAAAGGGAAGCAGTGGTTGGGAAGGGAGTGAGACAGGGTTGTAGCCTCTCCCTGATGCTATTCAATCTGTATATTGAGCAAGCGGTAAAGGAAACAAAAGAAAAGTTTGGAGTAGGTATTAAAATCCATGGAGAAGAAATAAAAACTTTGAATTTCACCGATGACATTGTAATTCTATCAGAGACAGCAAAGGACTTGGAAGAGCAGTTGAACGGAACGGACAGTGTCTTGAAAGGAGGATATAAGATGAACATCAACAAAAGCAAAACGAGGATAATGGAATGTAGTCGAATTAAATCGGGTGATGCTGAGGGAATTAGATTAGGAAATGAGACGCTTAAAGTAGTAAATGAGTTTTGCTATTTGGGGATCAAAATAACTGATGATGGTCGAAGTAGGGAGGATATAAAATGTAGACTGGCAATGGCAAGGAAAGCGTTTCTGAAGCAGAGGAATTTGTTAACATCGAGTATAGATTTAAGTGTCAGGAAGTCGTTTCTGAAAGTATTTGTATGGAGTGTAGCCATGTATGGAAGTGAAACATGGACAATAAATAGTTTGGACAAGAGGAGAATAGAAGCTTTCGAAATGTGGTGCTACAGAAGAATACTGAAGATTAGATGGGTAGATCACGTAACTAATGAGGAGGTATTGAATAGAATAGTGGAGAAGAGGAGTTTGTGGCACAACTTGACTAGAAGAAGGGACCGGTTGGTAGGGCATGTTCTGAGGCATCAAGGGATCACAAATTTAGCGTTGGAGGGCAGTGTGGAGGGTAAATATTGTAGAGGGAGACCAAGAGATGAATACACTAAGCAGATTCAGAAGGATGTAGGCTGCAGTAGGTATTGGGAGATGAAGAAGCTTGCACAAGATAGAGTAGCATGGAGAGCTGCATCAAACCAGTCTCAGGACTGAAGACCACAACAACAACAACAACAACAACAACAACCTACCAGGAGAGGCCTCAGAATGGTTAACCATAAATATTGAGAATTTTTCTTCTTGGGAAGACTTCCAAAATAAATTTAAAGAGAAATACTAGTCTGCCAGTGCACAAGAAAAGTTAATATCAGATCCATGGGAGCTGGGCGGAGTCATATATCCCCCAGGGATGTTAACATTCTGTGTTAACAGGCGGAGTGATGACCATCGGATCCCGAATTGTTTTCGGTGTTTCTTCCAAAATAGTTTTCCTGCACCGAATTCCTTTAAAATCTTAAACTATTCTGTCATCTATTCCTAAAATCTATCCTCTAATTCTAGTAGTTAGAAAACCAGATATGCCAATCAAGTAGAAAACTATCCAGGTGAATCACAGAATAAGAAGGAAAGTGGTACTTGCATGAAAATAAAATGAATGGAAGGGTTTCCTGTCTTTGGGGCTATCTTCTTTCTCTTTTTAGATCTTAGCAACCATATTTATTTATTTTTCTCCTTTCTTACTTCTCATTTGAGGATCTTTCTATTTTTTCCCTCTTTCCATCACAAACTTCTATCATTGAAGTCCTTCCTTGTTTCTGTGGTTTCTAATAACCTACATCTTATCTTTAGATAAGAAGGCCGAAGCATCAGACTACATGAACACACATCCGCATACACACAAATTACAGACTAGAAACCTGTCATGATGTGAGAACTGCCAAGTATTATAGGGGGAAAGATATGTGTACATCTGGAAATATGCACACATCATTTTTGTGACAGCTTTACATCCAGGAATATGCACACATTGTTTTTACGACGGTTCTACATATGTATATACATATAAGAAGAGGTGTATAGGTGTATATAAAGAAAAAATAATGGCAATGAACTCATGTGCAAAGAGAGACAACAGCATGTGAGTTTGGGGCAAGGAAAAGGCATGAGCAAAGGAGAACGTAAGCAGGAGTGGCATTGATCGTGATAGTCATTAAAGAAAAGTCAGTATAATAAATACTCTGCTACAAAGTGGTGAATTGTAGGATAATGAGACTGGAATTATGGGTAGACATAGTATCTACTAAGAGTATAGAAGTTGAGAAGTAGAGGAGGACTTTAGGGAATAGATGACGTATTAAGAAGTGAATGTGAAGTTTGAGATAAATTTGTATCTTAACCAGAAAATACTTAATTAGGTTATACATAGAAGTGTATAACGGGGTAATGAACCATGAGGCCTACTCAGAAAGGATAGGGGGGGGGGGGGCATCCCAGCATTTACTGAGTAGAAAGGGCAGGCGTACCTACATGGAGATGGGAGATGTGTGGCCTAAAAAATAGGAATGTTTTATAAAGGGGCATACCTACCAGAATGGAAAAAGGAAGAGCATTCATAAGGTCAACCCTCAAGTAAGGTGTAAGTACTGATCCTAGTAGAAGGGGACAGTATCATAACAGAAGTCACACATTTTATAGGAATTATTCTGGAAAGTATGAATTCTTTACGAAACTAGCATTATTATGTTTCATATAAATAAATGAGTGTCAAAAAGAACACTTTCCTTTTGCCCAAAGTTCCTCCAGACTATGAAAAATAATAAAACTAGTGCACACTAATGAAAAGGGTTGTACAAAGAATAAGAATAGAAAATAGATTACTCAAGTGTCATGAACACCTGAAGTTTACAATTGGAAATAAGGAAAGTGTCCTCACGATCCCTAAATACTAGTCAAGCTTACTAAATCAAGAAACAATACTCAGGTCTTGCTATCAAAGTAAAGTGAGGATAAAATAAAGAAACGCTCAGCTAAAGATTGTTCTACAGAAAACAAAGGGCTATTATTGAAGTGGAACATGTATAGATAAACCTATGTAAGAAATGTATACTGCTAAAATGTAAAATGTTATCATGTGTGATATTATGTACATAATGATTGTGTATAAAATATTGCATGTTCGATCTGAGGGGGGGTGGGGGTGGATATGTAGTGATTCATGAATTTCTGCGTAAATTCTAGAACCACTCAGCCTTCTACTGTGTCGAACACACTATATTTTAGATATGAGTGCGAGAAAGTGGAATCCTACCTACTGCGCGTCACATGTTTGTGTGTGCAGGTTGGAAATGAGTCGCAAGCAGAATGTAGATGGGGCAGTCGAACTGCACCGACAATTACTTGTCGGTCAGTCCATGGAAGTTTAGTAAAAGTGGCCAGAAGAACCATGGAGTGTTTATGCTACTCTGTTCTAATTGTGTTTTGACCATTGTTATAGTAACGTGAATAATTGGAAAAAAAACTTTTGTCTTAGCCTTGGTGAAGGGAAGACATGTATTAAGATTCATATTGAGAATGGACATGATTATTAAGCCAACCTTCTCTTATATGTAAATTAACTTTGTTTCTGACGTTTGGACACGCAAGAGACTTACTAACCAGTATTTATTTATGTGAAGAATGGGATTTTGTAAAATTTCTGAAGTTCAAATATACATTGTTGGTTAAGTTCTGAGAAATTCTTGTAACTAGAAACAAACTTCGGAGAAGAAGAGAAAGAGAATTTGCAGCGGCAGGCTAACCAGCAAAGAAGATTGGCTGAACAGCTCAAGTAAGTCATCTTGTTAAAGAAGTGGTAGCTTGCATATATACTTCAACACTTTAAATCGTCCAAACCGTTACAGAGTCTGCCAATTCAGACTTTTCAGCATTTCCATGAATTTTCCCATCAGTCAGGCAAACCTGCGACCATTCATCCTGATCTCCTTTGTGTACATTAAATATCTTCTGTTAGCTGCATTTGATATAGATGTCCTATGTTTGAGCAATATTCTAAGATGAACTGTGTTAGTGGTTTGTAAGCAGTCTCTTTTGTAGATGGTTGAATTTTCGCAGCATCCTACCCTTGAACTAAAGTCTGACATATGCTGTATGTATTACTGAGCCAATATGATCATTAAACAGTGGATACTCCAGGTAGGAATAACAACAATTTAGGAAAATTATTTAAGTGGAAAGATAAAACGTCTGCTCACTAAGCGGTGACAGAACACACACATAAAAGACTGTTGTGATTGGCATGCTTTCGGTGCCAGTGGCTCCTTTTTCAGGCAGAAGAAGGGGAGACTTATCTTATGGTAAGTCTCCCCTGACCCGCGGTTCTGGGTGACTTTCCCAAAGTCTAACCCTTTTCCTAGACCTCTCCAGTAATTTTCCTTCACCCTTATTCCTTCCCCTTCTACCCTTCTGCCTGAAGAAGGAGCCACTGGCTCTAAGAGCTTGCCAATCACAACAGTCTTTTATATGTGTTAGTAGTAGTGGTAGTAGCTTTATTCATCTGTAGATCTATTTTTACAAGGATATAGGACATGCTGCCATTTGATGAGTAGATTTTTTAATCTATCCAATTAAAAAATTTTATCAGTAACTGATTGCGTTCATTGTATAACAATGTAGGAAAAGATAGATAACATGCTAAGTTGCAGAGAAGCACAATTAAAAGACGTAAGGGCACCTTACACACCAACTCCAGCAACTTGGGCCAGAATGTTGGCATTCTGGGCTAAGTTGCTGAAGTTGGTGGTTCTGTATGTGTGAGGTGTGCTTGCTTGTGTGACTGAATAGTGAGTCCTCCTCTTTTCTCAACAAAGGCTGTGTTCAAAAGCTTATGTGTAAGTGTCTTTTAATTGTGCCTGTCTGCACTTAGCATGTTACCTTTACGGTAAGTAGCAATCAATCCTCTCCTACATTGTCATTATTCCAGTTTATTGATTCTAGTTGTGACTCACTTACCTTGTAGTCACATGATACTGTATTTTGTGAAATGCACAATTTTACATTTTGGAATATTTGAAGCAAGTTGCTAATCTTATCTCAACTGAGACATCTGATCAAACTGTGAATGAAAATTTGTGTCACTTTTTTCAGATAGTATTTCATTACTAATAACTGCATCATCTGCAAAAGTCTGAGGTTATTATTAATATTGTGTCTGGCCTTTAATTTACAATGTAAACACCAATAGTCCCAACATGCTTTCCTACATCACATCTGTAGTTACTGCTAAATCCGTCAATGACTTTCCATTCAGTGGTGGATTAACTGTGGGAGAGGTGATCCCTACCCCTCTCTTGCCACTGAGAGGTGAAACTGAATTGAGATCAAATGGTATTTTAATGTAATCTGTGACGAAGTTATGCACACAAATTTAGAGCCCTAGTCTGCAAATTATTCATTTACTTCCATATTCCCCAAGCCACCTTACTTTGTGTGCCTGGAAGAATGTACTACCTGTACCAGCATCTAGTGCTACCCCTCATGTTTGAATTGTGTTTGCCAAATTTTAGGAGGGTTTCCTGATCTGCCTCAGCAGCACGTGCTTCAAGTTGCCTGTACTGCACTATCTGCTTTGCCCCCATTGTTATTGTTGGACTGCTTGCACAGAATTATCCTATTCAAACAGTTCATCTTGTCAGTGTCAAGTTTTTCAGTTTCATGCATCATGAAACTGGTTTCAAAAATAGCAACTTTCTTCTCTAAAAAAACAGAAGATAACATGTAAGCGGCTCCTTAAACATTCCATGGACCAGTGTTTTCTGTTCCTCTCTTACTGAATTTTGGAATTTAGGTTATTAAAGTAACATTATTTGAGGGTGAGATTAGATTATTTGAGATTAGTCACCAGTTCTCATCCACAGTGAACTGTTTTTGATGCTGTGGTTGTAAAATTAAAGTAGACTGTAAAGAGAGAGTACTTCTGTGTCAGCTGCTTTATTTGGAAAACACTGAGTATTTTGATTGTCCCCTTCTTCTTCAGGTGGTAAATGGATCAAACTAAACTAGTTTTCATTGCTTTGGCAGTGATAAGTGATCTTTCATGGGTAGGTATGCTTGATGATGTAATGTGTCCTCTTGAGCCAATGATAGCATATCTTTCCTAGAACTTTTCTGAACATCTATATTATGACTGTGCCTCATTTAGTCGGATGCTTGTACATGATTTTCTTTCTTTAACCATCATAAATACAGCTGCAGATACCTATGTAAAATGGAGCTATCTTCCTTGAATGTTTCTGTTTTTCTGATAATTTCCTATTCTTCCATAAGTGTGTGGAAATTATCTGGCACATCTGCGAATGGTTATCTGTATTTACATGCAACATATGCCCATGTCACTGTATGTCTCCTTCTACATTCAAATAATTATTTTACCAGTAAATCTCCAGTTCTTTAAAGAATCTAACTCACATGTGCAAAACAGCTTCAAACATACGATTACTACACAAGTGAGTTAAAGTGTTTAATATTTGACATTAAGCATGTAAGAGGGAAAAATTTAGAAAAAGTTTGAGATGATGCCTAAAATTGGTTGGAAGTCATTAAGTGCTGTCATTATGAAACACTGCATAAATATGGTGTGGGTAGTTTGTGACCACTTTAAGGAGAAGCTAGGTTTCGCATGTCAAAATATCTATGATGTCACACCTCCTGAACTCTATGTCATACAACAATATAATCTTGCAGGTATATTCAGTGGCATATGTGGAAACTGTCAGCAGACTGTATTGTGAATAGAGATGATAATAAAGAAGTAATAAATTAAAATGCTATTTCTGATGTTGAAGTTTCACTGCGTGAACAGCAAAAATGTAGTATGTGATGAACTTTTTGCTTTAATCATTTTGTGGGGGTGTCAGCAAGAAAAAGTTTTGTAAAGGTTTTAAATTATATGAAAAATTTCTTGACAGTCATTAAATACTGTCATTCTCAAATACTGGATGAATTAAGTCTGGGTGTTTCCATGCCACACACACACACACACACACACACACACACACACACACACACACATATACACAGGGTTTCTAACAGTAGTACTTGTCTTATTGTGCTGAACTTATAATGGAGGATTATACCTCTTAATGAGCAGATAATGAAAGCATTTTAAATTTTTAAATTCGGTCTATAATTATGCGAAATACTGAAATTCAAATTTTTGTTGGTCCCTGAAGCCATTTGAAAGGCAACCTGCTGCTGGCACTGGGTGCTGGGATAGTCGCTTAAAAGCTTTCATTAATTCTGTTCTCATTTTGCTGGATATTCATAATTGCCATTTTTACAGTTGGTCTTGGGAAACCAGATTAGTCACAGTTTTAATTAGAATTCAAATAATATTACATCCTAGTATACTTTTTATTCTAAATAAGAAAGTTAACTAGTCAGTTACTTTTTTTTTACAGAAAGCATAATATTCTCAAAAGGCATAAGATATAGAGCATACTTTCTTTAACCTCCTCTGCAGGAAAAAAGTTCTGGGTTCCTCTTCAATCACTTGTAGTAAAACCTGGGCAAGTAGCCATCTAGCAGTTAAATGTTCATTTATGTCACTAGTTGCATGTACATGTATGGCAGAAGAGTCAAACACATAGTGTTTATGATTTCACTAGGGTTGCCCAGAAAGTAATGCACTGCAATTTTTTTGCTTCAACAGCTCTTTAGTGAACATAATGAGAATTACACACATAAAAGAATGGTGCATTATCTACACACCCTATTTTTCTATGTTATCTCCATTCTGTTCTATGGCCATCCTTCAGTGCGAAACAAGGGCATGTATGCCCTGTAGGTGCCAATCCTTGTCCTGGTGGTGGAGCCAGTGCTTCACTCTGTGAATCACCCCATCATCATCTTCAAAATGTCTTCCACAAATGTCATCCTTTAATGGCCTAAAGAAGTGGAAGTCCGAGTGGGTTAGGTCAGGTGTGACAGTCATGGATTGTCTGACTGCTGCAAATCGTGGAGCTCCACCGAACTGCCTTCTGATGACCTCACAACTAACTGTACTTCTGTCAACAACAGGTGCTCCATAGACTTCACACATGCATTTGTGAATATTCCCCACAGTTTCTTTTTCTGCAATGCTTGTAACATACATCACCTACAGGCGCCATTTTGAAACTGCCTTGCAGCTACGCTGTGTGTCGGAAGTGACAGAAACTTCGCGCGCTCACTCAGGAGACTTCAAATAATATGTATGTAACATTTCATGTTCATAGCATTGTTTTCAGGTGAGAAAAAATGTGGTGCATTGCTTTCTGGGCAACCCTCGTAGTGCTAAGAATGCTTCTCGGGCTCCAGACCAGAAGAAAATGTTGAAGACACAGAGCTTCCACTGAGCAGCTGTTCCCAAGTCCGAGCTGGTCAGATCAGCTGCTTTTCAGCTTCATTACCTACAGATTAGATTTCAGCTTCAGGTATTAATAATGGAAACAACACTGTTCTACATACTGGGACTGAGCCTTCAGACAGAGTACTTGCCACCATGCTTCAAAAATCACTGGAAACTCCCCAATGGACCCAAATTTCCATATTCTAATCACAAGGGAGAGAAAGTTGTAAAATGGTTTCTAATAAGAACAGCTCTTAGATGAATGTAGACCCTGGTTAGTTTTGTCACCTTCAAAACAAGTCCTGTATTGTGATATTATGTGTTTGTTGTGCTCCTTCTCTTATGGATGGATAGTCATCATGGAGGAATGAAGCTACAAATATTAGTGATGGTACCCCTAACAAAATTCTCTAAGCTGCTAGGAACAGATGGTGACTTGGAATGCCACAGCAAAACACTGTGACATCAACAAGCTTTAGAACATGCTAACAGATTTCTGGTTTCTAACAACACTTCAAGAAATCCATTGAAAATCCAGTGGACATATACAGAATGAAAAGAGCAAAATGAAACCAAAAAAATATTGCCTTTTCTTTCCAAAACATTATATTTCTTGGCAGGTAACATAGCTTTGAGAAGATCTCATAATGCTGGCTCTGTTTTCTCAAAAGAGCCCAGACTTTATAGAACTGATGAAACATCATGTCAAAAAAATGTGAAGGTTTTGTATTAGCGACACTGTACCTCTGATACTAAAAGAGGTACATTTCTCAGTAAAACTGTACAAAATGACTTGATTGTGGCAAATAAATTATTTCACAATCCACACAGAATCCAAAAAAACTGAGTCTACAGTATTGGGTATGATGAGAACACCGATATTAGTTGCAAAACTCAGGAGACATTTTTCCTTATAGATATTTGCTGAGATATGATCAGAGAAGATTTCACAGGTATCAATCCATGAGAGCCAGAAGAAAATTTGTGGAAACAGATTCTCAAAGTTCACCACAAATGTAAGTGAGGATTTCTCTTTAGCTTCTGAAAGTGACAGTGATCAACCAAAGTCTTTTGAAGACAAAAAAATGCCAGTATTTGTGACAAAGATAAAGCAGATGAAAAGTATAAAGATCCCCAAATAACTGTAATAAAATTATGTAAAACTATGTTAAACACTATGATAAGTC
The DNA here is from genome assembly GCF_023864345.2 of Schistocerca serialis cubense. Classification (NCBI taxonomy): domain Eukaryota; kingdom Metazoa; phylum Arthropoda; class Insecta; order Orthoptera; family Acrididae; genus Schistocerca; species Schistocerca serialis. The sequence goes on along the minus strand of NC_064639.1, from coordinate 622,564,298 downwards.
TTAATTTCGATCTTAGTAAATGCACTGGTATTGCAGCAGATGGCTGCTCTGTTATGAGTTCTGAGGTTGTTGGAACATTCACTACAATAAAGTAAAAATGTAATAATGCTGAACGAACCCTTTGTCTTAATCTTTCTTTAAAGTTGTATATTCCTATGTACTCTGTCATCCAATTAGTGCAAAACTCAATTAGGATCATTAAACAGGTTGTGTCTTTTTTGTATTGCAGCTTCACCAAAAAGAAATGCTGTGCTCATAAAGTATGTAGGGAACCAGCTAGTCTCCATGTGTGACACAAGGTGGGCCAAAGGACATCTGTCTGTAGCATCACACTATTAAGTGACATCTCTAACATAATAGCTAGGACCCTTTGATATGCAATCACTAATGGAGAATTCATTGTAACCCTTTTGTGTCTTGCTTATGTGCTCAGCCAAACATTAGCTGTCTGTAAGTTTTTCCAAAAGGAGACTATGGATGTTATCAAATTAATAAAGATCTCAACCAATACTTCTGTTTTGAAAACAAAATGTGAAAATGTGGTTGCAAAATTCGGCCTGCTGTATGATCAAGACAAAAACTGGCAGATATTATAGAAATCATCATTCAAACACCCAGGATCACATTTTGTCAAGTTAACAGACCTAACAATGCTCCAACAAGTATGGGAAGTTACTTCAGGGTGAATCTCTTTATCCCCATTCTTGACACAATAAACACCGATCTAGAAAGAGATACTCTTAAGACAGTCTCAATCTCTACTCATCTCCAACCATGTTCATGGAGGCAGTGGTTATGGATGCAGGAAATATTGCTACAAAGTACTACAAAGCAATTAGGGGAGTTGGGATGGTGAATGTGACTGCATTTCTGATCTGAAGGCAGTGATCAAGCTGTGTGTGGCGAAATAGAAAAGGAAAGATGGAAACAAAACACTTCTGCCAGGCTATGCAGTCTAGTGTTTGCAGTTTTGTGCTTTAGAAATTTTCTCTTCATTTAGATCTCTAGTGTTGATCCATTCTTCTCTTCCTCTGTCAACTATAGCAGCAGAAACATCTTTCTCAACACTGAAAGTCATTAAGGCTTGGTTGAGAAACCATTGTGGGCTGAACTGCTTAAGACATCTTGTACGTTCATACAGGCACCATAGTTAACAAAGAAAAAACTATAGCTAGGTACATGGTGTGATCAAACGTATCAGGACACCCCCATATGTTTTTCATATTAGGTGCAGTGTGCTGCCACCTACTGCCAGGTACTCCATATCAGCGACCTCAGTAGTCATTAGACATCGTGGGAGAGATCAGAATGGGGCGCTCTACAGAACTCATGGACTTGGAACGTGGTCAGGCGATTGGGTGTCAGTTGTGCCATATGTCTGTATGGAGATTTCCACACTCCTAAACATCCCTCGGTCAACTGTTTTTGATGTGTTAGTGAAGTGGAAATGTGAAGGAATACATACAGCACAAAAGCGTACAGGCCAACCTCGTCTGTTGACTGACAGAGACTTCCAACAGTTGAAGAGGGTCGTAATGTGTAATAGGCAGACATCCATCCAGACCATCACACAGGAATTCCAGACTGCATCAGGATCCACTGCAAGTACTATGACAGTTAGGCGGGAGGTGAGAAAATTTAGATTTCATGGTCGAGCGGCTGCTCATAAATCACACATCACACCAGTAAATGCCAAGCAATGCCTTGCTTGGCGTAAGGATCATAAACATTGGACGATTGAACAATAGAAAAACGTTGTGTGGAGTGACGAATCACAGTACACAATGTGGCGATCTGATGGCAGGGTGTGGGTATGGCGAATGCCCGATGAACGTCATCTTCCAGCGTGTGTAGTGACAACAGTAAAATTCAGAGGCGGTGGTGTTATGGTGTGTTCATGTTTTTCATGGAGGGGGCTTGCACACCTTGTTGTTTTGCATGGCACTATCACAGCACAGGCCTACATTGATGTTTTAATCACCTTCTTGCTTCCCACTGTTGAAGAGCAATTCAGGGATGGCGACTGCATCTTTCAACACAATCGAGCACCTGTTCATAATGCATGGCCTGTGGCAGAGTGGTTATACGACAATAACATCCCTGTAATGGACTGGCTTGCACAGAGTCCTGACCTGAATCCTATAGAACACCTTTGGGATGTTTTGGAATGCTGACTTCGTGCCAGGCCTCACCGGCCGACATTGATACCTCTCCTCAATGCAGCACTCTGTGAAGAATGGGCTGCCATTCCACAAGAAATTTTCCAGCATCTGATTGAATGTATGCCTGCGAGAGTGGAAGCTGTCATCAAGGCTAAGGGTGGGCCAACACCATATTGAATTCCAGCATTATCGATGGAGGGCACCATGAAGTTGTAAGTGATTTTCAGCCAGGTGTCCAGATACTTTTCATCAAATAGTGTATATTGAGAAGTGTGAAAATAACAGAAAAGATATGTTTCTTAAGCACAGATAATATAATGACCGTTGTTCTTCTGTGACATAAAAAATAGAGTAATTAGCATTCACACACTTAGAGTACTCTCTACAATTTTATATAAAATCTGGTAAAAAGTGCAAATCAGATGCAGACCATTTAGGTATTGTATTGGTAGAGAATTAAAATAGAATTGAAATATATAAACATGATATTTTTTCATAAAAAGGTGTTCTATGGCAGATTTCAAACACCCACTGCATTAGAAAAATACAATATTACGTTCAAAACTACGGTTTTATGCACCTTCAAGTAAGCTATGAGTTACTTTAATGGTGTAACATCATTGTTACTGTTTACTCTATACTTCTTTGGAGAGAGTCATCTCAAACATTGTTTTACTGATGTAATTAATATGGAAAGTGTATTTATATTCCTATTATATTTGTATTAAAATGGGCGTCATTGTAAATTGCACTGAAAATAAAAATTAGAAAAAACATTTGAGTATCTGTTCAAGACTTCACAAATATAACTTTAAAAATATAAGTTATGTATTTATGAAATAAACTGGCAAAAACGTTATTATCAACAAATCAACAAAACAAAAAACTGCAGTTTTAAAAGTATTTTATTCTAACTTTTAGTTTATTCACTTTTCATCTGCTTAGCAACTCTGTGTTAACAAAAGGCTTATAGAGCTACTGGTTGGATGTTAACAAATATACAAATGATTCCTGAAAAAAGGTTGTGAATGCTGCACATTTCAATAATTTTTTTGTCGTTATAAAGCACTTATGTACTTCTTTGATATTTTTAAGGATCTACCAGTGTAAAATAGAAGTTTTTGAAGGATGTTTTCATTAACTAGCAAGGGGAGGGACTTGGATCTTCTTTCTATTCTAGGCAACTGTGCCCACCCACAAGATTTCATTAAACTACCACTGTCTCCATCCAAAATAACATGATGATTCCTCACTAACACTAAACCTTCAATATGATCAAAATTTCAATTGATAACTCATATGACTGTACTTTAATTAATAAGAATTGGTGTGATACTGACAAGGGGAGCAAACAGGACATGGATTTTTTTTTTTTTTTTTTTATGTGAAGTTCAGAGATCAAATATCAATCAACCAAAGCATTTTCATCCAACTCTCGAAAATTTTCAAGAAAATCAACTTTGAAGTTTTCTGAGCATGTTTAATTCACTAAAATTTCAACAAATTCTCAATGAGCCACATGCTTCTGTGGAAGAGTGCTTGCCTGCCACACAGGCAGCCCAGTTCAACTTCTAGTTGATGTGAACTTTTAAATAAAGGTACACATTCTGTGAGTATATGCATGAAATATATCATCATCATCATCATCATCATCATCATCTTGGACAGTTTCCAGCCTGTGGCCAGGTCTGTTTTGAATATAAGCCTCTTCATCATCTTCTGTCTTGCCACCATCTCTCCTTCTTTACATTGGTCAGTCTTCTCCTTTCTTCTGGACGCATTCCTCCACTCCTTTAGGCCATCTGTCTCTTGGTCTTCCTCTTGGTCTCTTTCCTTCCAATTTCATCTCAAAAAAATGTGTGTGAAATCCTAAAAAATTGTGTGTGAAATCCTATGGGACTTAACTGCTAAGGTCATCAGTCCCTAAGCTTACACACTACTTAACCTAAATTATCCTAAGGACAAACACACACACTCATGCCCGAGGGAGGACTCAAACCTCTGCCGGGACCAGCCATACAGTCCATGACTGCAGCGCCTCTTTCATCTCATCCATGAAATATATAAACATGTAAAAAATGCCTATCAAGATTATTAATTGCTGATTAGAGTCTCATTTCAGTTATTTTTTTTAATTTACTTTTCATCCAGTTAGAATACCTACATCATTTAAATATAAAATGCATCAAATACATCCTAATTAGCACATGACTAATTATCATTTGTAATGAAAAATGCAGTCCACCGCCGGTAGCTGTGTGGTCAGCGCGACAGAATGTCAATCCTAAGGGCCCGGGTTCGATTCCCAGCTGGGTTGGAGACTTTCTCCACTCAGGGACTGGGTGTTGTGTTGTCCTCATCATCATCATTTCATTCCCATCGATGTGCAAGTCACCGCAGTGGTGTCAAATCGAAAGACTTGCACCAGGCGAACGGTCTACCCGACGGGAGGCCCTAGTCACTTGACATTTTATTTTAATGAAAAATGCAGATCATGTTTCTTCGAATTACATGTCACATGCAAACTTCCAGTGTTCATTGCAAATATAAATTCTTAATCATTGACTTTTTATTAAAGATTGTTAATAAATGGTGTTTAAATTTTAAAAAGGAAGCATTATAAAGTAAACTTCTGGATCAAAAATCAAATACTCTATCTGGACTGTGTCCATAGTGCTATATCACACGTCACACATGGGTTAGAGTGATAAGCATCATAAAAACAAGGGAAATAACAACTTTAATGTCATCAAGCACACCATACAAATGCTGCATTTTTATTGTGTTTCACCTCAACTCAATTTTCAGTTGCCATAACAATGATGATTAGATGTATTATTTAGCATATCTTTGATGAAGTTTATATTTAAATGACATAGGTTTTCTAACTGAATGAAACAAAAAACGAAAAAATGACCAAAATGTGACTCAGACCAACAATTGCCATTCTCAAATGCAACCATTTCCCCCCTCCCCCTCATCATGTTTATGTATTTTGCACAGCATGGAAATGCTCATAGAAAAATCCAATCGGCATGTGGTCTCCTTGTGAGTCAAATGCTTCCTGAGTCAAAATATACTTCATCTATCTGACGATCACCTATGCTTTGCAGGATGTCATATGAGAAAAATGTGAGTTAGGTTTACATTATTGATGTTTTCGATGCCCATGGTAGGTGGCATGGAGCAGGCCATTGTGTTCAAGAGACCTCATTATGTCTGAGATCTGAATATGTTCTCAGATTGTTCAACAGATGGACTTCAGTGCACTAGCTAACTTATTCACAAATTCTGTATGGAATCTGATAGAGATTACATCGGGTCTTATTCAATTTTTAGCAGTTTCAGCTGTTTCTTAATGTCACTGATATCTATATCATACATCTTTGCAGAGGTGTAAGAATTAACCTGAGAAATTACTCCTGGATCCTCGTGTGTAAAGGACCACTTGAAAATAGAATTCAGAATTTTTGATTTTGGTCTGGTACCCTCAAATTTTCAGATCCTCTCTCATACACAAAATTCAGTGCCCCTGACAATCTATGCTTGTGACCCGAATTTATTTTGAGCCCAGTGAGAGGTCTTTCAATAAGATTCTGCTACAGTCTTGAAGGCCTCAAGCATTGACCTTTTGATAGCCAAATGCATCTTCCTATTTACAGCCCTGTCCTCAGTTTGTGGTCTAGTGGTTAGCATCACTGCCTCTTGATCATGGGGTCCTGGGTTTGATTCTTGGCCAGGCCAGAGATTTCTCTTCACTCAAGTGACTGGGTGTTTGTGTTGTTCTCATTATTTCATCTTATTCATAAATGCACACGTCACAGATGCAGTGTCAAATAGAAGAAGTTACTCCAGGTTGCTGAATAACCCAAGATAGGGTCTCCTGGTCAATAATGCCATACAGTCATTTCATTTGTCAACAGCCCTAAGCTTTAATTTGCACATTTGGTGCAGTAGCTGCTGTTTCTTTAGAAGTGTCCTTACAGAAACTGCCGTTTCTTTAAAGTGTCTTTACAGAGACTGTTGTTTCTTTAGAAGTGTCTTTATGGAGATTGTATACTGTGAAGGGTGCCTCACATTATGAACATTGAGGTAATATTTCTATTTTATTTCTGAAATTATTTCCATCTAATAGATTTTTATCTACATCTAATGCTCAGAAAATTTGTGGTTTTTCTACTGATTACTATCACTACATTTTATCATTTACATAAGCTAACTCACTTATGCAGAAACAATATACATTTACTATACAAGAAAGTGTTATAAGTCAGTGGAAATTATCGTGCTTTGTGCTAAACCAAGTCAACAGCTGGATCCATTCCATTTCTAACAGCTCTAGACTAAACTCAACATTCCTGCCATTCATGTCCATCCAACAATTAATGTTGGCAGGTCAATAGACACACAAACAAACACAAACATACACACAAAATTCAAGCTTTTGCAACCAACGGTTGCTTCATCAGGAAAGAGGGAAGGAGAGGGAAAGACGAAAGGATGTGGGCTTTAAGGGAGAGGGTAAGAAGGAGCCATTCCAATCCCGGGAGCGGAAAGACTTACCTGTCCTTTTTTCCCCCTAAGGTAAGTCTTTCCGCTCCCGGGATTGGAATGACTCCTTACCCTCTCCCTTAAAGCCCACATCCTTTCGTATTTCCCTCTCCTTCCCTCTTTCCTGATGAAGCAACCGTTGGTTGCGAAAGCTTGAATTTTGTGTGTATGTTTGTGTTTGTTTGTGTGTCTATCGACCTGCCAGCACTTTCGTTTAGTAAGTCACATCATCTTTGTTTTTAGATATATTTTTCCCAAGTGGATTGTTTCCCTCTATTATATCCGACAATTAAAGTTGTATGAGATGCAGTCTCCACACAGTCTTGTGTAGTTGTCATTTTGATTATCTGTCTGTCTAATTTTGTTGAGTTTCCCATTCTTTAACCAGTGTCATGTAGTTTGTTGCATAATTGCAAAGTAGCCATATTATTACTAGCAGGAGTTCAGCTCTCATAACACTGGGTACAGTAAGCTGGCTAGAACCTGAAATAGACACAGCAGTAAGATTTTTGGAGTAAATATAACTATATTGAATGGGTAGCCTAATGAGAAATGAAGGTGGTATATTCATATGAATAGATAAGAAACTCAAATCCATTAAGACAGAAATTTAATCTGTATGCGAGACCATTTTGGATAGATTTAGTATTTAGGTTGGCATAAACTTATACACTTCTGGCTATTAAAACTGCAACATCAGGAAGAAAAGGAAATAAAGCTTTTTATATCTGCCACTATCCAACAAAGGAAAATCAAGGATGGAATGTAACAATATTATGAAAGTGATCTGTGCTATTCATCATATAGCACAGATGCTGAGTTGCAGATAGGCGCAGCAAAAAGACTGTCAGAAAGTGAGCTTTCAACCAACAAGGTCTTTGTCGAAAATAGACAAAAAACACACACACTCAAACACAACTCACACATTGAGTTGCGTTTGTGTGAGTGTGTGTGTGAATATATCTTCTGTTTTCAACAAAGGCCTTGTTGGCTGAAAGCTCATTTTCCGAGTCTTTTTGTTGCACCTATCTGCAACTCAGAATCTGTGCTATATGGTGAGTAGCAACTAACCTTTTCACAATAGTATTATTCGAGCAATATATTTATATGCTGGCATATGGATCAGTTCAGCTGGTTTATCACATATTCTATTAATTTACCTTAGCAAAATCTGAAATTCCCCTCACACATTGCACACAATGATAAATGACCTGAGACTGTCTCTCACAGAAATTTCTATGAGTTGTTTTCTATTGTGCTTGTTTACATATTATGCATGTTTGTGCAACATAAGGTACACAAGAAATTTATTCATCCCTTTTCTGTAATCTTCATTACTCATGACATAAACTTTCAGTGATCCACAAAGTTTTCCAGTATAATTCTGCAAAAATCTTTGATCATACACCCAACACGAAAATGTTTTTGGAGTCACAAAATTTGTTGGCTACTAAAATTATGTAATGAAGTTACATGTTTCAAAGAATAAACCTCATCTTCAGGCTATAACTGCAATACAATAAACACATAACAAAGTACTTATAGATATTAACAGTGTTCCATACAGTCTTGGCATGTGCTGTAATCATTCTGTAGATAAAGAGAATGGTAACATAATATGAGGGAATAGTCACTCCATGAATTGGTACACTGTTCACATAAAACTTTCTTTTTAAAATAATCACTCACTTTGTTCATATGAAATGCGTGTCAACTTGTTGCGCATTCAGGTATCTCCATTTTTTTCTTCACCAACTTCAATTCAATACTGTTAAACAAGAAAATACATAAATGTTAAGAATATATATGGATCTGTGTTCCAGCAATATCTTTGTGATTATTTAAAATAACTTTTATACTGTCATTTTTAACATCAAATTGTCATTGACCAACATTCGAAATTTGACAGTAAGATATGTGAAAGACATTGCAAGGGCCTGACAACACCAGGCTCAACACATCAGTGGTTGAACTGAAACAAGCTTAGTTTTGACCAACATCTTCTTCCTGCTATGCAGCAGAATTGATTGTAATGTCATTGTTTTAAGTACCCTTTGCAAGTTTTTGAACAGGGGTCAACAAGATCCAAGGATCCGCAGCAATGGTGATAACTGAATAGACCAAAAGAAGCTGGCCATTTCATACAAACAACATAAGAAGCAAATATCCCATCATATTAGGTTATCCCTCTCTTCTTCATAGGATGACCACAACACAAGCTAAGCCCATACTGAACAACTTCAATCTCTATGTGAACTTTTGTTAAATGTTTTCGTATTGTCTTTGTAGCCTGAAGAAGGGGTTTATACTTCTTGCTGCTTCATTAAACAATTTAATTAATCTACAAATTTTGTTATCAGTACTGGTATTTAAAATCCTTTTCATATTTTTTTAACAGTCACAGTTGATTTACAATCAATATGGCTTTAAATTGTTGTATACTCAATAACATACAGTGTGTGACTGTTACCAAAGCAAATTTTAAAACTAAACTGTCTTGTTTCTGCTAGAGAATTCCTTCAATTCCATGGATAATTTTTTACTACACACTAGTAGCAAAAGCAGCACAGAAGACAAATATGTTACTTTTGTTGTTAAAATTATATATAGTGGACAAAGAAGTCAGTGATGACAAAAACAATATGTTCATTTTTATTTTATTTTAGCTTCTGTTTCATTTAATAATCTGAGAATGGCTGCCATGTAGCAACACACAAAAACTTGCTAGATGTTTCGGACGATGTATCTGTAAGGTAAAAAAGGAAGTGATACACTGCAGCAAAAATGCTGTTAGGTGAGAAAAATGTGGCTGACACTTAAGTCGGCAGAAAGTGAGGAGTCTGTGGTGTGTTCTAAGGAAGAGATGACATGAAAATTTCTGTCACTCTTCCTATTGTAATGTCCATAAGTTCTGCTTGAGAATAATGAATTATTTAGGAATATAGGAGACAACTCACCGAAAGGCAGAAGCACTGCATCGTCAACAGACACACAAACAAAAGGTACAGAGGTTTACTTTACACACACACACACACACACACACACACACACACACACACACACACACACACACACACACACACACTATTGAGTTATGAAGCAGCCATTGAAATCTCACTGTTGTGGCCTGCTGCATGTTATTCGACTGGGTGGTCCACCTTGTATTTGGCAACTGTTAGATGGTAGCCATTCATTCTTATTGACAGCTGTCTTCATTGTCATACCAATGTAAAATGCTGTGCAGTGGTAGCATCAGAGCTGGTATATAATGTGGCTGATTTCACAGGTGGCCCGGCTTCTGATGGGATAGGATAAGCTTGTAATGGGACTGAAGTAGGATGTGCTGGGTGAGTGGATATGGCAGGTCTTGCATCTGGGTCTTTCTCAAGTGTACAATACCTGTGGCAGGGGATTGGGGGTATAAGTGACATTGGGATGGATTAGGATGTTGTGAAGGTTGGGTGAGTGGGAGAACACCACTTTGGGAGGGGGTGGAAGTTTCTTGGGTAGAATGTCCCATATTTCAGGGCATGATGATAGATAATCAAAGCCCTGACAAAGGACATGGTTCAGTCGTTTCAGTGCCAGGTGGTACTGAGTGGCAAGGGGGACACTTCTTTGTGGATAGTTCTTGGGGTGGATGTGAGGATCAGGTGGGTGTGGGGATATGGCACAGGAGATCTATTTGTGTATTAGGTCTGGGTGGGGGGCATTGCATATCTATATCTGTGAAGGCCTTTGTGAGGTCTTCAGCATACAGGGCAAGGGAGTTCTCATCACTGCAGATGTGTCTCCCATGGGTGGATAAGCCATATTGGAGAGGAATTTTGGTGTGGAAGGGACGGCAGCTGTCAAACTGCAGGTAGTGTTGGTGATGTGGACTGAGCTGTGAATGGAGCTATCCGAGAGGTGGAGATTGACATCTGGGAAGGTGGCACAATGAGTGGAGGAGGACCAGGTGAAGTGAATGGGAGAGAAGAGTTTAGATTGTAGAGGAACGAGGGTATGGTGTCCTGGCCTGGTTCCAAATTATAAAGATGTCGTCAATAAACCTGAACCTGACCAGGGATTTGGGGTTTTGGGAAGCTAGGAATGTTTCTTCTAGGCAGCTGGCATAGGAGGGTGCTAGGCGGATACCCATGGCTGCAGAAATTTGTTTGCATACCTCCCCTTCAAAGGTGAAGTAGTAATGGGTTAGAATGCAGTTGGTTAGGTGTACAAGGAATGAAGTGGTGGGTTTGAAATCTGCAGGGCATTGGGAGAGGTAGAGTTCAACTGCGGGAAGGGATATTGGTGTATAAGGAGGTTGCATCTACAGTGACGAGATTCCACCACTGTTATGATGAACCGGAGTGACTACCTGGCGGAGGGCCTCCGCCAGCTGTCCAACACATCCACCTAAAATCTCTTCCAAAGTGATCCCATACCTAAAGTCCAACATAACCTTCAATCCCTACTGAAATCCCTAGGCCCCTCCCAGAACCTCTCCCTGAATTCATCTCCCTGCTCACCCCAGCAACAGCCCGCACACCTACCTTCTACATGTGCCCCTAAATCCACAAATCTTACCATCCTGGTCACCCCATTGTTGCTGGTTACAACGCCACCACCGAAAGAATCTTGGTCCTTGTTGATCAACATCTGCAACCAGTTGTCCAAAACCTAGCCTCCCACATTAAAGATACCAATTACTTCCAGCACCAGCTGTCCACCATTACCTCCCAGGTCCCTGCACATCACTGTAGATGCAACCTCCTCAGACACCAACATCCGTCATGCCCATGGCCTTGCAACGATTGAACACTACCTCTCCCAACGCCCTGCAGATTCCAAACTCACCACTTCATTTCTCATACACCTAGCCAACTACATCCTAACCCGTAACTACTTCACCTTTGAAGTCAAGGTATACAAACAAATTCTTAGCACAGCCATGGGCACCAGCATGGCATGTTCTATGCCTGTTCTTCATGGGCCACCTAGGGGAAACATTCCTAGCTTCCCAAAACCCCAAACCCCTGGTCTGGTTCAGATTTATTCATGACATCTTTATAATTTGGACCCAAGGCCAGGAGACCATACCCTCTTTCCTCTACAATTTCAACTCTACTCTCCCATTCGTTTCACCTGGTCCTCCTCCACCCATCATTCCACATTCATAGATGTCAATCTCCTCCTCTCAGATGGCTCCATCCACACACCACTCCACATCAAACCTACCAATCACCAACAGCACCTGCACTTTGACAGCTGCCACCCCTTCCACACCAAAAAATCCCTCCCATACAGCCTGGCCACCCATGGCAGATGCATCTGCAGTGATGAGAACTCCCTCATCCTGTATGCTGAAGGCCTCACAATAACCTTTGCAGTCAGGCAATACCCCCCAGACCTAACACACAAACAGATCTCCTGTGCCATATCCCCACACACACCTGATCCTCACATCCCTACAAGAACCAACCACAAAGAAGTACCCGCCTTGTCACCCAGTACTACCCGGAACTAGAACAACTGAACCACTTCCTTCATCAGGGCTTTGGTTATCTATCATCATGCCCTGAAATGAGAGATATCATACCGTAGCACTTCCATCCCCTCCCAAAGTGGTGTTCCGCCACCCACCCTACCTCCACAACATCCTTATGCCACTCCCACTCCCCTGCCACAGGGATCATACCCTTGTGGAAGACCCAGATGCCATACCTGCCCCATCCACCCACCCAGCACCTCCTACTCCAGTCCCATCACAGGCTTATCCTACCCCATTAGACGCTGGGCCACCTGTGAAAGCAGCCATGTTATATACCAGCTCTGGAGCAATCATTGCACAACATTTTACATCGGTATGACAACCAGCCAGCTATCAACCAGAATGAATGGCCACAGTCAAACTGTTGCCAGGAACAAGGTGTACCACCCAGTGGCACAACATGCAGCAGAGCACAACATGTGTGATTTCAATGGCTGCTTCACAACCCAATTGAGTGCGCGTGTGTGTGTGTGTGTGTGTGTGTGTGTGTGTGTGTGTGTGTGTGTGTGTGTGTGTCCTACAGCTTGAGAAAGGCATTTCATTCCAAAAACTTGTAAAGTAAAATTCTGTACCTTTTGTTTGTGTGTGTATCTGTCGATGACACAGCACTTCTGTCTTTCGGTGAATAGACTCCTTTATTCCTAAATAAGTCTTCATATTGTAACACTTTTGTTAATAAGATTCAATTTTGGGTTAATATAAAGAACGTGAAGTGAATTACAGTGCCTGTCTATTTTGTATCTAATTTATCAGTTGCGTCTGTCAACTGTGTGTTCACTGACTATTTATTTGACAGACAGTTCATCTCACCGCATTCAAATATGAGTTTCTTTCATTAGGCAACACTGTCTACAATTAACAGCTGCTAGGACTGCTGTATTCAAGATGACCACTGTTGCAGAAAGAAGAGGTAAAGTTTTCCACTCAGAAGAAATTACAACTGAGAACATTTACTATTAATTTTCTAGAAAGTTTATTTCAGATCTGTTTGATGACGCCTTTTTGACAGCCGGCTTTAAAAATCATTTCATTAACTTCCATTTATTACACAGTAAAGAGTCAAAAAACATTTCTAATTCAAAAACTGATTCATTATAGGGGGAGGGGGGGGGGGGGGGGAGGAAGAGAGACAGATCTCGCAATCTTCGGATCATTAAGTAATGTAATTGTAACAGTGACTGTTGAAATACTAATTGTATTCTGTCTTTGTTGCATGTGTACAGCAATGAGGAGAATGTTAACAGTAAAAACAGACTAAAACATGGAAACTGTAGAAAATTTTGTTCAGAGACAAGTAACTGAACTTTCAGGAACGCAAACTGAAGTGTTTCAACAAATGGTAGAATCAAGAATATTCCATTGATCAGAGCATGCAAAAGCAATTTCGTCACAATATCCTGATCCTTAACCTGCTTAAAACCTATCTGCAAGCAAGAATATTTATTAGAGTTAATTTTTCATTGCAATAGTAAACGATTTTTATGTACATAACAGTGACATAATGAGAAGCCATCTTATCACAAATGTATATTACAAGTGAAATTTTTCACAACTGTTGAGTTTCTGTTATATATCAATAATTCAGTTTCAGTGTGCACCCTTTTGTTATCAGTAAAAATGGACTCAGGTGTCAGGGAGAAAATCAATACTAATGGTAGTGATCATGAAAATACTGAAACAGGTCCTAATGTATTAGATAATGAAAATGACAGTGCATCACAACAGCATGGCAGTGTCACAGTTGAAAACAATATACAACTGAACTTAACTGCAGTGAATGAACAGGGTGTTAGTCCAAATTATGTCACATGGCTAACAGTTGATGAGGTTAATTCACAGTTCTCAATAAGAAATGTCTTTCTCCCAATAATTTGGATAGAAATAATGCAACAGATGTAGAAAATTTGCTCAGTTTGATGATGAGTGAATGGAAAGGATGCACACTTACTCAGGCTATCATCATTCGCAGGTCCCACACACAGGACAATACTTACAGAAATTAATACAAATGAATAGACTTGAGTTCAAAAATCACAAACTTGCCCACTGGTCTTGGCAAATTTAGATCAAAGTCTCAGTAGCTTAGACCAAAAAGTCACGACACTTTAAAACGACTTCAAAAATTGGAAACACAGTTGACAATTCAACCAATAAATTAGATACATAATTTACTAATATGAGGGTTGGAACTTAAATAGTGGCAACTGTTTATTCACAACCAATAAAAAGAGTTACATGTTTGCATCTGTTACTGTCCTTCAAAGTAGTCACCAGCATTGTGTAGAACCCATTGCCAGTGATGTGGACAGTGTAGTATACCATTAGCAGAGCCTCTTCTGTTGATGGTGCAAATGGAGCGGTCTACTGCCTGTTGAATCTCTGGAACAGTTCTGAAGCGAATGCCATGAGGTGGTTCCTTTATCTTCGGAATCAAATCAAAGTCACAAGGACTTAAGTCTGGGGAGTATGGTGGATGGTACAGTAACTTCCCGGTCCCGTCGACTGAACTGAGCAGCCACAGTTTACGCTGTATATGCAAGCGCATTGTCATGAAAAATGATGGGTGGGTTGTGCAGAAAGTGTCACTGCTTCTTTCGCAAAGCTGGTCGCAGGTGATGCTCCAAAAACAAACAGTAATACTGTGCATTGACGGTCTGCCATGGAGGAACATAATGTGTTAGGATAACACCATCACAGTCATACACGAGAATCACCATAACTTTAGACCACTCCATTCGCACCATCAACAGAACAGGCTCTGCTAATGGTATACTTCACGTTCCACATCTATGGCAATGGGTTCTACATAACACTAATTTGAAGGACAGTAACAGATGCAAACATGTAACTCTTGAATCAGTTGTGAATAAACAGCTGCCACTATTTAGGTTCCAACCCTCATATCTACAATCAGGTAGACAAAAAACTTTGTAATATGAGTGAAGATGAAGATCAAGGGGCACATCTAGTTGAAGAACCAGCAGTGGTGCACGGTAGTTTACAAAGCACACATGAAAGCTTAGCTGTAGTGGTAACAACAATGAAACACATGTATTTGAAATTAAGTCTGCATGAAAATTTACTGGATGATGTACACTTAACTCATGCAAGATGTAGGATTTCTGACTTCAGGACAAACTTTTTTGAAAACTGAGTACAAACATATCAATAAGGTTGTAAAAAGATTAAATGAGAGAACTGAGGCCGGCACTTTTGACAGTGATTCTACACTAGCTGAAAAGTGCGTCAGGGAACTAAAAACCTATGTTGACATGGTTGAAGAGATCATAAACGATAGAGAACATAAAATTCTCACCAAAATGGATAGTGATAGGAAAGCAATAGAAGGTAAGATCCATTCCGGACTTATCAGTAAAAACAATGGTTCAAATGGCTCTGAGCACTATGGGACTTAACATATATGGTCATCAGTCCCCTAAAACTTAGAACTACATAAACCTAACTAACCTAAGGACAGCACACAACACCCAGTCATCACGAGGCACTTATCAGTAAAATATATAGATAGAACAAACCACATTCTGCAGCTAATCGAACCAGAAAAGCAGAACTAGACAGCATTCATTTGAACAGTTTTTTGCCAGAGTCAGATTATGGGAAAAGCCAAAGAATAACAGCTTGAAAACAATTAAACATATGAGCCAGTGTCCCTCATCATATGCAGCACTGCCATCTCCAAAAAGGCGTAGGAGAGTGTTACAATATGATGATGTAATGCCTGGCCTATCGTCAGTCATAACAGATGAGGGTCTAATAAAACATAGACAGATCTCAGTCTTCTCACAAGAATCCAAGAAAACACACCACTTTGTCTTTATGAGAGCTTCCAGAAATGTTTTATCTCGGCACTGATCAAAAACGCAAAAGATTCAGTTCATCGTGGTTTCATACTAGGTGATGCACAGTTATGGGTAGCTGAAGAGGCAGGTCATTGTCAAACGTATGAAGAATTTGAACTGGCCTTCCTAGAGAAATACTGGTCAGAGAGAATTCATGAAAGACTATGAATGTAAGTTTTTGACCCAAAGCCATTTAATGTAAAATAAGCAGACTGCACTGGTGTTTCAAAAGATACTTGAACAAGTTGAAATACTGGAGCAATCCACTATCAATTTTTTGAGAATATTACAGAATCGTTTGCCTAATAACATTCATGAGAAACTGGTAACTGTGCCAACTTATTGCCTAGAATACTTTCTCGTGGTCATGGAACTGATTGACCTCATTTATGAGAGCAGTCGAAACTCAAATGAGTGAAACAGAAATCAGTCTAGTCCACCAAAACACAAAGGACTTTCTAATCATGGTAATGGTTACAACAACAAGAACAACAATGGCAGAAATCAGAATGGCACACACACTGTTGCAGGGATATAATGGTAATGGAGGATTTGGAAATCTTCAAAGTAACAGTTTTGAAAAGAGAAGTAATAGAAATTGCAATTTAGGGTACTGTGGCTCACCATCACAAAATAACCATAACGTTTGGAATAATGGCGCCATAACGTTTGGAATAACGGCGCAGTCCCAGTGATAATAGACAACAAAGGTATAGGAGCAGGAATGTACATCCACGCATAAACAACAAGTATGAAAACAACGGCTATGGGAGCAGCATAAACCAAAACCAGCAAACCGTCACCCCCAATTAACCTTCAAATATAACATGGCAAAATACCAATCATGTTGTAAACATTGTAGAATTGACTGATAGGAGCAGCATTTCTCCACCTCCCCAGACAATAAACGGCAATCAGTCAGCCTAGACTCCCCACAACTGACCAAAAATGGTAGTGGAGATATGATATTAATAAATAATTATTTCTTAAGGTATAACAAAGAAATTGATATGCAAGATGACCTATATACACATAAGACAAATGATATAAAAGGAATAAATGCAGCATAAACCAAAACCAGCAAACTGCCACCCCCAGTTAACCTTCAAATATAACATGGCAAAATACCAATCATGTTGTAAACATTGTAGAATTGACTGATAGGAGCAGCATTTCTCCACCTCCCCAGACAATAAATGGCAATCGGTCAACCTAGACTCCCCACCACTGACCAAAAATGGGAGTGGGGATATGACATTAATAAATAATTATTTTTTAAGGTATGACAAAGAAATCGATACGCAAGATGACCTATGTACACATAAGACAAATGATATAAAAGGAATAAATGATGAAGTACAGACAATGGTTAATGGCAAAATAGGGACAATAGATGTACATGTGATACTAGACACACGAATGGCTACAAATCTTGTTTCATACAACTTGATCAATGAAAGAAAAGGAAAACTAAGCCTAGATCTTTTGCTTGTGCAGAATTGTCATATTTTAACAGCTATAGGAAATAAGTCAAAAGGCATCAAGTTACAAATCTTTTGCTGGAACCATAATTACTTGTATATTTCCTAGTGGTAGAAAAAATAACAGTTAACTGTCTCCTAGGAATGGATTTTTCGGGCAATATCAAGTGAAAATTCACCTAGACAATTGCAAATGTTATCTTCACTCAGGCACTAATGTAATTTCAATTAATTTAATGAAAATTAAGTCTTGTGTGAAAAACAGTTAGCAGATAAAGTGAGTATCCATCTGATGTATCCAGAAGTCCTTTACATGAATGAGCAATGTTATGACAGATTATTTTGGCAGATGTCCTGTCTAGACTTCCACAAGGATTAAATGAACATGCAGAATTGGTGGTACATATAGGACCCGTTATGTGAAAAAGGAGTTTTGTTTTTTTGTTGAATGCCTCAATCTGGTAACCGGTGTGTTTGTTTACCTGAAGGATATGTACATGGTTTTATCAGATATAATCATAACTAGTGGGGTCACTATGGTGTAACCAAGTGTGTTCAGAAAATAATGTCAAACTACTATTTTGCTAACATTTGACGTGGAATACAAAAGGTCATCAAGAAATGTGAAATCTCTTAAAAGACCAAACATTTCAATAGATCACTAGCCAATCCTATTATACCAGTTAAGGTCCTTGGCCTTGTATCAACTGATACTGCAGGACCTTTTCCGACAGCAAAAGGAGGAGCAAAACACATAATAACCTTGTATGATGTGTTTTGCAAAAATCTGCAGACATATGCCACTAAAATTCTAATGGCAAGGCTTATAATCGACTGAAAAACCAAAAGCTCTTCTGACTGATAATGCAGTTAATTTCACAAGGAACTTGGAAAGGATTTGCCAAGTCACATAACATAAAACATATTTATGTATCCAAATTTCATCCCAAGGCCAGTCCTATAATCAAGCATTTCTTGACCACCTAGATACAATAAGTGGATGGAATACATGATGCCTTTTCAGCAAATAGTATATAATTTGTCACACTCATCAACAGGTTTCACACCAATCAGATTAATGTATGAGAAATATAAAATAGACGACTGGGTTAAGCTCTTACCTAAATTTCATGAGAAAGAGATACCATTTGAAAAAAAGTTAAACAAGCCTTAATAATGTTGGAAGCAAAGGCAAAAGCTAGGAAAAAAACAGTATGATAAAAGAATAGGTCGTACTACTGCTTTTCATGTTGGATAGGAGATGCTACTGCGCACACATCCTCAGTCTACTAAACACAAAGAGGTCAACAAAAAATAGCAGTTGTACACAGGATGATACATTATAAACAGAATACCACACTACATAAGAGGTCAATGCACCTTAACCGCTTCGGCACCTACACCCCTTACAGAAAATACAACACTCTATAACCCTTATAGAAATTTGGAGAGTCTATCTGACAGCAAAAAAAAAAAAAAAAAAAAAAAAGACCTGTGACACAATAAACATTTTCGCTTAACTACACACAAAATACTTTTGAAAGAAATTGGAGAATCTCATAATGAATGTTAGACTAGATATAATCCAAGGTAAGTTTGAAAATTCTTTGAAATTGGTTATGAAAATTTTGTTATTCTATTCAGAGTGAAATGATAGTATACAAACTGTAGGTTGCATACATTTTTGGAAACAGTGAATATGAACGACAGCAATACAGCACGAGGGGATTAATTAGCTTAGTTGGGGATGGTAAACATACCTCCCTCCCCCTCCTCCTCTTCCACTTTTGATGTAATCTGTAGTGGCCATATTCACGCATGTGCGCTGTACCCAACGCGCTACCACACCACTTAACAAACAGTGATTGAATGTAACAGATAAAGCATGTTGTTCAAATATTATTAGTGAGAATGACAAAATGAGACTTAATTCCTCAAAGGAAATACCATGAATAAACTAAGTAAACACTGACGCATATGTAAGACCAAACTAGAGGAAATCAAACAAGTGAAGTAGCAAATTTTCCATGTTATATATACAACTAGTTACAGGAGCAGAGTGTCACTTGATAACCCATATCACTAGCCAATGTATTAACCATAAGAATAAATATGTATAAGGAGTGTTATTATTACACACTTTGTATTTTCTACACAGATATTGCTAGTATGAAATATTTTATCTAGTGACATGTCCATTTCACCACGTCATTAATTGACAAACTTCAAAACTGACTTCATGCATACAACCATACATACATGTAGTATTGTGTACAGGAAGAAGGCTATATCAGAGTAAGAAGCTATATACAAAAGAAATTATTTACACAGAAAGAGCTATGGTCATCCGCATGGAAAGAACTATTTACAGAAAGGATATGATTATACAAAAGTAATGAATATAGTGACAGTATTAAAATTAACTGTGATTTGTATTACACTATCTACAGGTACTTACAATAAGAAAGAACTATGCTATTTATATAAACTACAACTGATTAAGCTATGGTGATTATACAATACTTTAAACTATTCTATTGAAAACTACCTCTACATTAAAGTGAATATGAAGAACTAATGTACTGCATAGGAAGAGAAAAAAAAATGAAATACAAAGAAAATGAAATTAGGCTCATGTGATTAAAATGGCAAAAACTTTGCATAGATAGCAACTATTAGGCTCAAGGTAAGTTAATGTTCATTATGGCAAGTAGACATTATTTACACAAACACAGTGCAGCAGGCAAATCACTGTCAAAGAGCACATAAGGAAGTATGAAATATTGATCAACTTATATTCTGAGAGGTATGAATATGAAACATTATTAGTAAAAATATTAAATGTGTTGAGTTGCAGTTTATGTGTGCGTATGTGTGAACAAACATGCTGACAGACCTACGGGCAGCTACACGTAATTAAGTAGTGTGGCAATAAGAATTTTGTAGGGAATAGTACAAAGTAGCATGTACCCTTGGCAGAAGGGTTGAAATGGAGCTAGGAGGTACCAAATAAAAAGACACCTCCCCAAATTAGTTTACAAGTTATTTATAATTGTGACTGTGTGAATTTATGGATAAGTAGGTACATTTATATACAGTATGTCGAAACAGCTAAACATGAGTGTAGCTCTGTCAGCTGAAGAGTAATAACAAGTACAGTGGATCTCACATTAACTTAGCTTGCGTGTTAAGGGATTACATAAATCTCCCATAGATAGGAATATAAGAAAGACTATGCTGTGACCAGAACATGGATTTACAACCAATATTTCACCTGTCCTTATAGTAAGTAGCGTAAACCGTTTGTGAAAACAAATACTAGTACAAGAAGATGCCTCATGTTTATCTTACAAAGAAGTTGCTTTACAACATTCATATGCTTTCCCTTTCCTCGTGTAGTGGTGAAATTGCTCTTGACTGTGTTGGTGATAATATCAGTTTTCAGGTTGTTATGGGAGATGTAAAGAATTTGAGATGTAAATTCTTCACTCACCAAAAGAAACAAAAAGGAGAAAATTTTCTTTGAGCAAAAATGAAGGTGTCAGCTAAAATTAAGTATGAGGAATCTCGAATTAGAATATCGATAGGATTTTCTTGTAACTGTGCTTGTATAACATTTATTTGTTTAATGTCTTTGTAAACATGTTCATGCATATTTTGCAAACCTGTGAAAACTAATCTTACATGACACCGTACTTATTAGGAACTGCAAATACATGTGAAAGAGTGCTACATAAGTAGTGCAACATATCTCAAACATGCGGAGTTGCCACCTAGTGGTTAAAAAAATAGTGCTGTGTGATGATTCAAGTTCACAATCACCAACTGATTCATCATGTGAAATGCAGAAAGTTTAACAAATCTGCAGTCCCATGCTGAATAAGCAGAACAGTGGCATGTGTGTGCTAAAGGAAAGATGAACACTCACCAAATTGTTAATGAACATTTCCTCCAGATAGCCCAGGCCTAGCAGAGTCCTTCAGCCTCACAATGCAGTGAAGACCATTGTAGCTTATGGAATCCATAGGCATATATAAATAGTTACCCTAAGGGGAACACTAAGAACTGCTAATACTCCATCATGCATGCAAATAAAGCTCTGCATGGTGCAGAAAACAATAGCCATGAGAAACTTCAAACAATTGAGCTGTTCAATTGACGACTCAACAACAGAAGAATAAATGAGAGAGAAGATGCAAATTTTTGTTGCAAACTAAAGGAGAGATGCGCAATTGTCATACACATAAATAAAGAAAGATAAATGTTTCATTGAATATGAAAAAGGACTACATGACGTGAAACAAAATTTGCAATTTTTTCCTTATATATGTAAACAGCCCCAAGTTCTGGAAATCAGGGAATTTCAAACACATCAGGGAAATCTGAAAAAAGCACTGGAAAAATCTCATTTTTTCTCACTAGATGAAATGGTTTTTTTACTGAGATGTCATGCATTGTCACTGGCTGAGCGCAGCTGAGTACATGCACCACTTCCCTGCTCCCTCTTTCTTATTGCTTCTCCCCTTTCTACCACTCCCTCAGCTTGCAGTCAATACTGCCACCACTTCTTGCCACTAACCTAGTAGCTGCCAATGAGAAGCAGGGGGACATGAGGAGTGGTTTGTTTGGATCTGATTTTCAGAGACTGTTGATGCAGCAGCCGGAGATGGTGATCATGTGTGCATGAGTTGTATCTGAGTGATTGTGTGAATGTGTGTGTACTCTCATTTTTGGACAAAGGCTATGGCCAAATATTAAGTTGTGAGAGTGTGATTGTCTTTTCTATGTACCTGTCTGTGGCTCAGCAATCATCGTTATGGTGAGTTGCTACCTATCCTCAATAGTATGGATTCTTAGAGTATTTGCACAGGTTATCTGTTGCATGGATTACTACTGTCATCTGTATATGTGCATATTGCTATCCCATGGCCTTTGTTACCTAAGTGTATGTACATAATAACAAAGATTCAGGATATGCCCATGTGAAAGCATTCATTATAAAACTTTCTCAGTAAGAGAGGAGTTTAATGCATCAGCTTGTGAATTACTTCTGCTGAAATTTAACCTGGTGTTATGTCTTCCCTGTATGACTTCTGCCACTATTCCTCATGTTCTCAAAGTTTTCCATGAAGAGAGATGTCAGAAAGTATCTCTCCCCCTCCAGCCCCACCCCCAATGATTAATCCATAATTTTGTAATGTCACATTTTACACAACTTACTTGTAGTATTCTTGACAATTTTTCATAGTACTACTGCATCCTTGAGTCTGTAAAGTTCTAATTTTTGTTGTCATTGTAGTGCACATACCATATTTGGTCAGAAACAGACAGAGTGGGGTGTAGATTGCAGAAACACCAGAAGCAGGTAATCAAGAGTCCTATACCTTACAAAATACAGCACAGCCATCACAATGTTGACCTGGTGCAAGTCAGCCTGGAGAGGTGTGGAAAGAGTTGACACAACAGTATGTAAGCAGAAGACTTTCTGCACCAGCAGTTGCTGAAGAGTTCAGCATATGTGCCACAAGGCTCAGCCTGAAAACATATAAGTACCTAGCCATTTTGCACTAAATCCCCTTGTGTTGGTATCGCAACTCTACTACAACAGGCAGTGATACTTGGAGCAACATCCAGAATGCCATTTGCGAACCACAATTTGGCTGGAGCTTCCACCTCATTGAACCAGCACTGGCCCTGGGGAGCAGTTTGCCAGCCATCAATCCAGGGCAATAGTCAGTGCCGTTACATCACCTGCCTGCCACCTGCTAGATGTGGCTGGTGGTGTGAGTCATGCCACCACACTCAAAGCCTTTAGTTAATCGAGGTCGCTGGGAAGGGAACCATTGCCGACACAAGAAGATGTGTCGTGAGTAGCTGCTCAGCCGACACTGTCAGGAGGCTGCTGGGTGTCTCAGCCACACTGCTGCTTCCTTTATTAAACAATGGTGGGCAGTCATAATAAAGCAACTTGGGAACTTCTGTCTGTTTCACTGGTACCACATGGCATCCCCATGTGCCCCTCTGGCACCACACTCCTTCACTGGTACTAGAGTATTGATGTTGCCTTTTCAGTGGAGTGTCTGAGCCTATGGCCTATGGTACTGTCAGTCAAGAAATTTAATTGCTGCTGTCAAAGTGTCTTGGTCACAGAAAAAAAGCTTGACTGCTGTCCTCTTTGTAATGTGAATTTTGTTAAAAGTTAGGAGCCTGTAGATTTGTTGTACTCTAGAGGTAATAGAAGTCATCATTGTCTATTACCTGTCAGATGTAAGCAGAGCAACTTGAAAGATCATTCAGCACCATTTGCAGAATCAATATCAGTGGTGCATACCATGTGTAACCATTATGGGCTTATGAATAGACAGAGCCAAGAATCAAAATGGCTGAAGATAAGATGTTAGAATTAAGTTAATCTATTTTATTGTGTGTGAGAAAGGCAAGGCTATGGCAGAGTCAAGGACACAAGGAATATCAGAACCAGTGGCAGTTTATTTATTGTCAGAAAGGTTAGCACAACTGACAGCTGACCGAGCGAGGTGGCGCAGTGGTTAGCACACTGGACTCGCATTCGGGAGGACGACGGTTCAATCCCGTCTCCAGCCATCCTGATTTAGGTTTTCCGTGATTTCCCTAAATCATTTCAGGCAAATGCCGGGATGGTTCCTTTGAAAGGGCATGGCCAATTTCCTTCCCAATCCTTCCCTAACCCGAGCTTGCACTCCGTCTCTAATGACCTCGTTGTCGACGGGACGTTAAACACTAACCACCACCACCACCACCACCACCAACTGACAGCTGTTAATATGAAGTTACATAGTCTGGTAGAAGCACAGTTGCCACAGAGAAATGTAGATTTGGCAGCTGCAAGTTTAGTTGCTCCTTTCTCTGGGAAATCAAGTGAGGATGTACGAGTGGTTGTGGAGGATCTTAGGAATTTGGCAGAGATGGAAAGGTGGTCAGACACAGAGCTTTAGATGTTAACAAAATTAACTAGGGGAACAAAACCTAATGCAGGTTATATGCCGGCTCTCAAAGGAGCTGGGACATTTGAGGAATTTAGAAAAAAGTTGATTCAAAGGTATACAAAGCAGAACATGCCAGGCATTTTAGGGAGCACTTGGACATGGTAACAAAGAAGCATACAGAATTGGCAAAAGAATTTGTGAATCAAATAAGGAAGGTCAATGGTTGAACATATGAGATGGGGCAGAATGTTATGGTGAATGAAGTAATTTTACAGCAGGCTGAGCAGAGGGTGCTTGACACATTTTTAAGAGGGTTGCCTTTGGAAATGTCAAGAAGAGCAGAGGCAAGGGTTCTGATGGATTGCACACAACTGTCAGATTGGCAGTAGAATCCAAGAAAATTGACATGTCAACCATATTACAAGCTAGTCAGACAAATTTTTCAGCCATTATAAAATGTTACATATGTGGACAGATGGGGAATGCGTGGAAGCAAAGTTGCTAGCCATGGGACAGTGAAGTAGAGGCAGGGTCAGCATAATGGTAACAGTAGTTTCAGGGGTAGGGGACTAGGTAAGAGGCAAACCAAGGAGAACACGAGGTCCACCTATGGGCATTCCCAGTAAAATGAGAAGCTGCAAAGTTGTATGCTGAGGTGGACGGAGCTGTCAAAGGAAAAGTGGGGGAAAAGGAGTTGCAGGATATTGTTGGACACAGTGCACATGTTGTTTGCCAGTGGAGATATGGTGGAACATAAGCAATGCACTCCACCATAGTATAGATAGCATGGAGTGGGATATAGAGATGTCACACTGTTGGACTCGGTGAACATAGCGTTTTGCCTGGATATGGTTCAGTTCAGACAATGTATAAAGACTGTGCCACATGTGAGTGAGGGCTATGACATGATTCAGGGGTTCAATTTTTTACATGAGCATTGTGCCAAATCAATCTTCAGCAGAACGTGATGGAGCCTGATGGGAAAATGTTTCAGTTGGGCAAATAGCAATGTCGCGAGTTGAGTCTGTTGAGTGTGATAAACCATTTGAACTGTGAACACTCATATTAAGACTTGATTCACACAGCTGTGTACCCAAAGGTACTAAAATCACTTCTGTTTAATATTAAGTCTAATTTACCAGTAAGGATGTGTGTGTGGTGGAACCACTGAAAGTAAATGAAGAATTTGATCAGGTGGACTGTGTAGTGAAAAGAAGTATTGAATATATACAAAAGGTATGTGGTGAAAAAATGGGGTTTGGTGATCGCTAACATGGAAGAGGAAGGGTGGTACACAAGGGGTGCTGGTGATGAACAGTCACCAAACACCATTGAAACTGCATTACGAGGGAAAGTGGAGCACCTATGGCTCACATCATGTCGGAAGACAGCCCTATTTTCAGTCATTCTGCACATCCCTCACCAGCAACTGCTAGCAGCCAATAAGATTCATTCTCTTTATGAGCTGTTAGCCGCGAATTACAAACTGGGCTGTGAGAACTCTGTCCCACATGTTGCGCTGTTGCCGTACTTTGCAACAATGCAGTTTCATTCACTGAGCGACAAAATTATTCACTAAGATGTCGATGATACTTTCTTGTAGCACTATAGCTGGGAATGTGTATCTTTAAACATTTCAGTGTGATTTCCAAATGAAAATGTCATGCGAAGGCAATAAAAGTGGACTTCCTCACAAGTAACTTTAATGAAATTGCGTGCCTATGGAGTATCATCTTAGTCGTGCGCCTGGTTTCATGATTTCCTATCAGGAAGATCACTGTATGTAGTAATCAATGGAAAATCATCGTGTTAAACATAAGTGAAATGTTTTAGGTGCTCCTCAGTTCGTGATCTAAGAAATGGTTTAAGAGACAATCCGAGCAGCCTTCTTAGACTGTTTGCAGATGATGCTGTGATTTACCGGTTTATAAAGTCATCAGAGATTAAAACAAAATAGAAAACGACTTAAATAAGATAATGAAAAGTCTGAAGTCATCCACGTGAGTACTAAAAGGAATCTGCTAAATTCGGTTTACAGGGTAAAATACACAATTCTAAAGGCTATAAACTAAACTAAATACTTAGGGATTACAATTACGAATAACTTAAAATGCAGCTATCATATGGATAAAGGAAATGCGGGGACCAAGCAGCAATCGGTATTGTAATTGTAAACTGTCGAAGCTGCATTGGTAAAGTACCAGAACTTCAAGCGCTGATAGAAAGCACCGAAGCTGAAATCGTTATAAGTACAGAAAGCTGGCTGAAGCCAGAGATAAATTCTGCCGAAATTTTTACAAATGCACAGGCGGTGTTTAGAAAGGATAGATTGCATGCTACCGGTGGTGGCGTGTTTATCGCTGTTAGTAGTAGTTTATCCTGTAGTGAAGTAGAAGTGGATAGTTCCTGTGAATTATTATTGGTGGAGGTTACACTCAACAACCGAGCTAGGTTAATAATTGGCTCCTTTTACCGACCTCCCGACTCAGCAGCATTAGTGGCAGAACAACTGAGAGAAAATTTGGAATACATTTCACATAAATTTTCTCAGCATATTATAGTCTTAGGTGGAGATTTCAATTTACCAGATATACAGGGTGTTACAAAAAGGTACAGCCAAACTTTCAGGAAACATTCCTCACATACAAATAAAGAAAAGATGTTATGTGGACATGTGTCCAGAAACGCTTAATTTCCATGTTAGAGCTCATTTTAGTTTCGTCAGTATGTTCTTCCACCTACGCTCAATGGAGCACATTATCATGATTTCATACGGGATACTCTACCTGTGGTGCTAGAACATGTGCCTTTACAAGTACGACACAACATGTGGTTCATGCACGATGGAGCTCCTGCACATCTCAGTCAAAGTGTTCGTACGTTTCTCAACAACAGATTCGGTGACCGATGGATTGGTACAGGCAGACCAATTCCATGGCCTCCACGCTCTCCTGACCTCAACCCTCTTGACTTTCATTTACGGGGACATTTGAAAGCTCTTGTCTACGCAACCCCAGTACCAAATGTAGAGACTCTTCGTGCTCCTATTGTGGACGGCTGTGATACAATACGCCATTCTCCAGGGCTGCATCAGCGCATCAGGGATTCCATGCGACGGAGAGTGGATGCATGTATCCTCGCTAATGGAGGACGTTTTGAACATTTCCTGTAACAAAGTGTTTGAAGTCACACTGGTACGTTCTGTTGCTGTGTGGTTCCATTCCATGATTAATGTGATTTGAAGAGAAGTAATAAAATGAGCTCTAACATGGAAAGTAAGCATTTCCGGACACATGTCCACATAATATATTTTCTTTCTTTGTGTATGAGGAATGTTTCCTGAAAGTTTTGCCATACCTTTTTGTAACACCCTGTGGACTGGGACACTCAGATGTTTAGGACGGGTGGTAGGGACAGAGCATCGAGTGACATTATACTGAGTGCACTATCTGAAAATTACCTCAAGCAATTAAACAGAGAACCGACTCGTGGAGATAACATCTTGGACCTACTGATAACAAACAGACCCAAACTTTTCGACTCTGTAAGTGCAGAACAGGGAATCAGTGATCATAAGGCCGTTGCAGCACCTCTGAATATGGAAGTTAATAGGAATATAAAAAAAGGGAGGAAGGTTTATCTGTTTAGCAAGAGTAATAGAAGGCAGATTTCAGACTACCTAACAGATCAAAACGAAAATTTCTGTTCCGACACTGACAATGTTGAGTGCCTATGGAAAAGTTCAAGGTAATCGTAAAATGCGTTTTAGACAGGTACGTGCCGAGTAAAACTGTGAGGGATGGGAAAAACCCACCGTGGTTCAACAACAAAGTTAGGAAACTACTGCAAAAGCAAAGAGAGCTTCACTGCAAGTTAAAACACAGCCAAAACCTCTCAGACAAACAGAAGCTAAATGATGTCAAAGTTAGCGTAAGGAGGGCTATGCGTGAAGCGTTCAGTGAATTCGAAAGTAAAATTCTATGTACCGACTTGACAGAAAATCCTAGGAAGTTCTGGTCTTACGTTAAATCAGTAAGTGGCTCGAAACAGCATATCCAGACACTCCGGGACGATGATGGCATTGAAACAGAGGATGACACACATAAAGCTGAAATACTAACACCTTTTTCCAAAGCTGTTTCACAGAGGAAGACCGCACTGCAGGTCCTTCTCTAAATCCCCGCACAAATGAAA
Organism: Schistocerca serialis cubense; assembly: GCF_023864345.2. Taxonomy (NCBI): domain Eukaryota; kingdom Metazoa; phylum Arthropoda; class Insecta; order Orthoptera; family Acrididae; genus Schistocerca; species Schistocerca serialis. Next base: position 622,535,552 of record NC_064639.1, on the reverse strand, counting down.
AAATGGCTGACATCAAAATAAGTGTCCAAGGAATAGAAAAGCAACTGGAATCACTCAACAGAGGAAAGTCCACTGGACCTGACGGGATACCAATTCGATTCTACACAGAGTACGCGAAAGAACTTGCCCCCCTTCTAACAGCCGTGTACCGCAAGTCTCTAGAGGAGCAAAAGGTTCCAACTGATTGGAAAAGAGCACAGGTAGTCCCAGTCTTCAAGAAGGGTCGTCAAGCAGATGCGCAAAGCTATAGTACTATATCTCTGACATCGATCTGTTGTAGAATTTTAGAACATGTTTTTTGTTCGAGTATCATGTCGTTTTTGGAAACCCAGAGTCTACTCTGTAGGAATCAACATGGATTCCGGAAACAGCAATCGTGTGAGACCCAACTCGCTTTATTTGTTCATGAGACTCAGAAAATATTAGATACAGGCTCCCAGGTAGATGCTATTTTCCTTGACTTCCGGAAGGCGTTCGATACAGTTCCGCCCTGTTGCCTGATAAACAAAGTAAGAGCCTACGGAATATCAGACCAGCTGTGTGGCTGGATTGAAGAATTTTTAGCAAACAGAACACAGCATGTTGTTATCAATGGAGAGACATCTACAGACGTTAAAGTAACCTCTGGCGTGCCACAGGGGAGTGTTATCGGACCATTACTTTTCACAATATATATAAATGACCTAGTAGATAGTGTCGGAAGTTACATGCGGATTTTCGCGGATGATTCTGTAGTATACAGAGAAGTTGCAGCATTAGAAAATTGTAGCGAAATGCAGTAAGATCTGCAGCGGATAGGCACTTGGTGCAGGGAGTGGCAACTGACCCTTAACATAGACAAATGTAATGTATTGCGAATACATAGAAAGAAGGATCCTTTATTGTGCGATTACATGATATCGGAACAAACACTGGTAGCAGTTACTTCTGTAAAATATCTGGAAGTATGCATGTGGAACGATTTGAAGTGGAATGATCATATAAAATTAATTGTTGGTAAGGCGGGTACCAGGTTGGGATTAATTGGGACAGTCCTTAGAAAATGTAGTCCATCAACAAAGGAGGTGGCTTACAAAACACTCGTTCGACCTATACTTGAGTATTGCTCATCAGTGTGGGATCCGTACCAGATCGGGTTGACGGAAGAGATAAAGAAGATCCAAAGAAGAGCGGCGCATTTCATCACAGGGTTATTTGGTAACCGTAATAGCGTTACGGAGATGTTTAGCAAACTCAAGTGGCAGACTCTGCAAGGGAGGCGCTCTGCATCACAGTGTAGCTTGTTGTCCAGGTTTCGAGAGGGTGCGTTTCTGGATGAGGTATCGAATATATTGCTTCCCCCTACTTATACCTCCCGAGGAGATCACGAATGTAAAATTAGAGACATTCGAGTGCGCACGGAGAATTTCCGACAGTCGTTCTTCCCGTGAACCATACGCGACTGGAACAGAAAAGGGAGGTTATGACAGTGGTACGTAAAGTGCCCTCCGCCACACACCATTGGGTGGCTTGCGGAGTATAAATGTAGATAAAGTTGTGTGGAAAGTAAACCAAAGTTGCCATTTATTGGTGGAACACTTAAAAAATGCATCAGGTCTACTAAGGAGATTACTTACACTATGCTTTTCTGCCCTCTTTGGGAGTGTTGCTGTCAGGTGTGGGATCCACAGCAGATAGAATTGATCGAAAAAGTTTAAAGAAGGGCAGCTCATTTTATATTATCGCGAAATAGGAGAGAGCCTGTCATACATATGATACGCGAATTGGAGTGGCAATCATCTAAACAAAGGCGTTTTTATTTGTGGCAGGATTTTCTCACGAAATTTCAGTTGCCAACTTTCTCCTCAGAATGCGAAAATGCCGTAATTACGTGAATCTAATGCGCAATCGAATGTAATGTGCACATCAATTTTAAAAATTAAATTAATAAAATAGGAATTTTGGCACATCATTGGTAAGGTATTTTTGTATTGTTGAAATTTCTTTTACAGTGTTAACATTATTTCAAACTATAGTGAATGTACACATGAACTACAAAACACAATAATAATTTATTTTTAAGCTAATATTATGGTAATAAGTGATATTTTCGTTATTAAAAAAGAACACCTAATTTGATTACCTACATGACATACAAAGAAACATATTGTAAATTACAGGTGTTACTCATCAATATTCGCTAAGGTCATCATTGCTGGAATCTTTGGAAGAGTCTACACCAGAAATAGCCGGCCGTTGTGGCCGAGCGGTTCTAGGCGCTTCAGGCCGGAAATGCGCTGCTGCTATGGTCGCAGGTTTGAATACTGCCTCGGGCATGGATGTGTGTGATGTCCTTAGGTTAGTTAGGTTTAAGTAGTTCTAAGTCTAGGAGACTGATGACCTCAGATGTTAAGTCCCATAGTGCTTAGACCCATTTGAACCATTTTGAACACCAGAAATATATTCATTTCCTCCTTCCCACCATCCTTGGTGTCATTCCAGAGCACATCATCTTCACTGCCATCACAGCATTTCTTGGTTTTACAATCATTGGTGGTTCAATGCATTTCCAGGCAGCCGAAACCCAGTGTGCAATAATGTAGGATGCAGCAGATTTAATTTTTCCTGTTGGAGTCAGTTCACGATTTGGTTCGGAAAACCATTTTTTGCAGTCTTCTGAACGTAGCCTGTGAGTGGTTTATTTACACTAACGTCCAGGGGTTGTAACAGAGATAACAAGGTCACTGGGTAGGCTGTGGATCTTCTTTTTTAGATCGTCAGTGAGATGACCACAAAATGCATCAATACAAATCATTAGTATTGGGGCAAGGGTGGTACGAGCGCACTCTGCATTATTGCCAGATGTATCCAAGATGACGGCGATGACGTCATCCAAGATGGCGTCGTCTAGACTTGCGACAGTGCATGACATCTTAAGATGGTGGCGATGACATCATTCAAGATGGTCGATTTTGGCGGGAAGTTTGAATTTTGGCAGGAAAGTGCTACACCCCGCTCCCCCAGAAAAAATTCCAGCAGGATAGTGCATCATACCACTGTTATCTCTACTAAGCAAAGAAAATCGCAGGAAGATAGCTCACTTAGTCTACCTCCACTAACCTAATTCCCCCTACCGCCACCTCCTCCAAAGTATTTGTGGGGAAAAAAGAACTTGGACATAAGTCTTTATTTAAACAATTTCATGCAGGTGTGTTCACCATGAGATCTGGACTCCAACTGACTTAGTACACATCGCCGCCACCAGAGGTCAATATGGTGACATCAGGTGATGATGCAAGTTCAGCTATCCAAGAAGGCTGCGTACATTTTTTCGCCATGTGCTCTAGGACACAGCCACTGCACGGTCCCATTACGTAATCCAAGGTCGTAGCTCGCACTTCTGAAAGATACGTCATCATGTAGTCAAGTGGTGAGAGAGAGAGGTGCTGTAAAGCTTTCTCTCTCATGCGTTTATAACGGCATGTGCCGCGAGCGCGTGACTGCTGATGTCACAGCCTCTAGCCTGCACTTTCATATGGGTGCCACAGATAGTCTTCTGGAAATATCCTAACGAATGTAACTGAACACATATGACACTCACATCGCGTTTCTAACGTATGAACTAGCTAAGTACTTAATTCCAATTCAATTTTAATCCCCCACTCCATGCCACTGCAAGCCTTCTGGTGCCCATGGGCAACTCAGCTGGCTGAAGAAGAAGAACAACAGGTTCATCGGTCTCCCACCCCACCAGTCGGGGTGAGGGCCATCGCTGCTGCCCGGTTGCTCCAGCTGGCAATCACTGCCTCTGCTGCCTCCTCAGCCAGCTCCCCCCCAACGTCAACCCAAGGTGTGTGTACCCATCCATATAACCCTCCCTACAGATGACGTGCAGTCACCAGCCCATCTTCGACGGGCTGGACACCTAGCTGTAGTACTAATAGTAATAGTGATTATCCTGTGGCTAGCGGTAGTGCTCTCCCCATCCTATTGATAGTGAAGTGGATCAGAATAACGTCATAATAACCCCCCTAGAATACTCAGCAGTTGCTAGGGCTTTTGAGGGGCGCATCTCTTTCACAAGGATTGAGAATCCGGGAGGGAGGTACCGCGACCCTGTCGGGTTTTTAGAGGTGTTCCTCCCTGTCTTGGAGACCGAGCTCCACAAAGTCCTAGATGATCCGAGATTTAATGCCATTAAGTGCCGTGCAGTACTATGCTGTGAGTTGAATCACCCCCCCCTCCCTCCCCCCCCCCCCCCCCCCCAAACATCCAGGTGATGCAGAGACTACGACTCTGCACTATATATGGGGTGATAATGGCGTTATTTCTCGGAGCACATCCATTGCTGAGTGGTATTGAGAATCCACCTTGAGGGCTATTATGGCCCGATTTTCTGAGATGGAAGTACACGGGTCCGCTAAAGTGCTCAGCTGTATACCACACCTCGACATCCATATACATGTCTATGATCCAATAAATGGAGGGTCCAGTTATACTAAACTACCTATAGATATAGCTAAGAAGCAGCCATGCATTAATGTCCAAAATAGAAAAGATCAAGCTTGTTTTGCATGGTCAGTCCTGGTTTGTGAGAGAAATTACAAGAAAGATCCGCAACATCCAAGCAGTTACAAAGTCAGTGATATTAAGACGTATTATAACTTTGATGGTATAGAGTCCCCCGTAAAAATCCAGGACATACCTAAATTTGAGGCACAGAATACTGGAATATCAGTTCATGTTTATGGCCTGGAGAAGAATAACGACAAGTCAGATGAGCAAGACAAGCAACTGTAGTCAGCCCCCGCCATTTCTCAAAATTTGCAGGCGAGCGTGAGATGCATGTAAACATGCTGCTCTTCTCTGAAAGTGATCATTATCACTATGTCTGGATCAAAGACATGTCCCAACTCATTTATTCCCAGTTCAGTAGCCATCAGCATAAAAAGTATAGTTGTTTAAGGTGTCTGAATTATTTTTTGTCTCAAGAGTTATTAGCGATACATCTATTAGACTGTGCTTCCAAGGACCCTGTACGTGTGATTATACCCACAGAGGAAAATAACTTCATTAAACTTCATAATGCTCACCACCAGCAGTGATGTCATTTTGTAGTGTATGCCGACTTTGAATGCCTGCTGGCTCCTATTACTCGTTGTGAAGGGAACCCCTTAGTCTCACACAAACTTCACACAAAAACACACACCTTATGCGGCAGTGTTCCAAGTTCTTTGTGGATATGATTCTAAACATAACCGCTACCAGTCTTATGTAGGGGACAATCCTACAGTTTGACTCCTCACTCGGCTTGTAAAGCTTTCATGGGAAGTTGATAAGCTCTATAGCACCAACATTCCCATGACCAAATCAAAGGAAGATGATGAATTGCATGAAAAGGCGGTTAATTACCATATTTGTAAGCTAGCCTTAGATAGAAAAGTGGAAGCTCCTCATGGGATCACTGTCATCTTACGGATAAGTTCTGTGGTGCAGCTCACAATGCATGCAGTTTGAAGTATAAGTAACCTAGACACATACCCGTCTTTTTTCATAATTTGAGTGGTATGACGCTCATTTTCTCGTTGAGCACTTGGCTAATTTTGGTATGAAGAATGATCAGGTTAGTGTCCTTCCTGAAAGTGTTGAAAAGTACATTTCTTTCTCAAAACGAATGACGCCAAAAATTATGCTCTGCTTCCTTAACTCTTTATGCTTTAAGCAGTCTTCACTCCAGAAACTTGTTGAAACTTTACCTTGGAATGATATGCATATCACTCGATCTGCATTTTCTGATGAGGAAAAGTTCCAACTTGCAGATTATGTGCATGCCGTGAATGTCTGGTGGGAATTCAACACCCCCATTTCAGAGAATATGCAAGACTATACATGGTCACAAACATGCATTTGCTTGCAGATGTTTTCGAAAAGTTCCGGAGTGTATGTATGACCACATACTCCCTGGACCCCGCCTTTTATTACACGGCACCTGGGTTGTCCTGGGACGCTACGCTCAAAGAAACCGGGTGCAGCATCGAACTTTTGACTGATGCTGCAATGCTTCTATTTTTAAGTGAGGGATCTGTGGGGGAGTTTGTCAATGTGTTCACAGGCACACCAAGGTAAATAACCCGTGGATGGGTGTCAAATTTAACGCATCCCTTGATTCTAGTTACATTATGTACTTAGATGTGAACAACTTATACTGGCACACCATGATGCAGTGGGTTTTGATGGGTGTCCGAAAATGAATTGAAGAGATTGGGTGGACAAATAATGGGTCTTGCAGCCGATTCTGATGTAGGGTATGTGCTTGATGCAGACATCACGTATCCTAATAATTTGCATGGAGAGACAAGCGACTTGTGTTATGTCCAGGCAACAAATTCCAAGAGGAAGCACCATCCCTAAACTGTTGGCTACTGTTGGAGACAAACAGAGGTATATTACTCGTTATTATAACCTCCAGCAGTGCCTCAGATTAGGGATGAAGCTTGTTAGAATCACCTGGGCAATCTCCTTCAAGCAATCCTCCTGGTTGAAGAAGTACATTGAACTAAATACCAAAAAGAGGGCAGTCGTGAGTAATGATTTTCAAAAAGATTTTTATAAATTAATGAACAATTCCATTTTTGGGAAAACAATGCATAATGTAAGAAATGAACATGATATTTTGATTAGAACTGAATGGGAAGGGCGTTATGGCGTGGGAATGTGTATCTCCAGGCCAAATTTTAAGTGTACCACCATCTTCAATGAAAATTTTGTTGCTCCGGAGGTGTCGAAGGCTGCAGTAGAGTTTATGAAGCCTATTTATTTGGGGATCTGAATACTGGGCATCTCCAAATTCTACATGTACCACTTCCACTACGAGTTTGCGAAACCTCATTTCGTAGACCCAAAGTTGCTTTATATGGATACAGACAGCTTTACCTACTGGATCAAGAACTGCAAACAATATGAAGTAATTAGGTGCAACGGTAAAGAATTCGACACGTCTTCTTATGAGGTCGATAACCCTTATGGTATTGTTCCTAAGAACAAGAAGGTTATCAGTCTCATTAAAGACAAGGTGAATGGTTTACCAATTGTAGAGTTTGTGGCTTTGAGGTCCAAAATGTATGCATATCGTACAATAGACAATAGACAATAGACAAAGGGTGTTAGACGTGTGGCATCTCAGGCTCTTACTGTTGAAGACTATTTGCAGTGCCTGTATGGTCACAGCATTCCATGGCTCTCCTCCAAACATTGTTAAGCAAACTAGCATTCAATTGCGAGGTCACTGTGCTGCAATCTAAAGTTGGATTGTCTCCTCATGATGATAAAAGAGTCACTTGTGAAGATGGGGTGGAAACCCTCCCATACTCACACTATTTACTTGAAGCAAAAGTAGGGGTGGGGGATTCAGGTTGCTAGATCTGTTCTATGGATCAGAACGTGTAATGTCAGATTCCTTAATCGGGCAGGTAGGTTAGAAAATTTAAAAAGGGAAATGGATAGGTTAAAGTTAGATATAGTGGAAATTAGTGAAGTTCAGTGGCAGGAGGAACAAGACTCCTGGTAAGGTGAATACAGGGTTATAAATACAAAATCAAATAATGGTAATGCAGGAGTAGGTTTAATAATAAATAAAAAAAAAAAATAGGAGCCGGCCGCGGTGGTCTAGCGGTTCTAGGCGCTCAGTCCGGAACCGTGCGACTGCTAAGGTCACAGGTTCGAATCCTGCCTCGGGCATGGATGTGTGTGATGTCCTTAGGTTAGTTAGGTTTAAGTAGTTCTAAGTACTAGGGGACTGATGACCACAGATGTTAAGTCCCATAGTGCTCAGAGCCATTTGAACCATTTGAAAAAATAGGAATGTAGGTAAGCTACTACAAATGGCATAGTGAACTCATTATTGTGGCCAAGATAGACACGAAGCCCACACCTACTACAGTAGTACAAGTTTATATGCCAGCTAGGTCTGCGGATGATGAAGAAATTGGTGAAATGTATGATGAGATAAAAGAAATTATTCAGGTAATGAAGGGAGACGAAAATTTAATAGTCATGGGTGACTGGAATTCGAGAGTAGGAAAAGGGAGAGAAGGAAACATAGTAGGTGAATATGGATTGGGGGTAAGAAATGAAAGAGGAAGCCGTCTCGTAAAATTTTGAGCAAAGCGTAACTTAATCATAGCTAACACTTGGTTCAAGAATCATAAAAGAAGGTTGGATACATGGAAGAAGCCTGGAGATACTAGAAGGTATCAGACAGATTATATAATGGTAAGACAGAGATTTAGGAACCAGGTTTTAAATTGTAAGACATTTGCAGGGGCAGATGTGGACTCTGACCACAATCTATTGGTTATGAACTGTAGATTATAAATGAAGAAACTGCAAAAAGGTGGGAATATCAGGAGATGGGACCTGTATAAACTGACTAAAGCAGAGGTTGTAGAGAGTTTCAGTGAGAGCATAAGGGAACAATTGACAGGAATGGGGGAAAGAAGTACAGTAGAAGAAGAATGGGTAGCTCTGAGGGATGAAGTAGTGAAGGCAGCAGAGGATCTAGTAGGTAAAAAGACGAGGGCTAGTAGAAATCCTTGGGTAACAGAAGAAATATTGAATTTCATTGATGAAAGGAGATACATAAAAATGCAGTAAATGAAGCAGGCAAAAAGGAATACAAATGTCTGAAAAATGAGATCAACAGGAAGTGCAAAATGGCTAAGCAGGGATGGCTAGAGGACAAATGTAAGGATGTAGAGGCTTATCTCACAGATGGAAACCCAGTTCTAAGCAAAGCAGGGAAAGCAGAAAGGTGAAGGGAGTATATAGAGAGTCTATACAAGGGCGATGTACTTGAGGACAATATTATGGAAATGGAAGAGGATGTAGATGAAGATGAAATGGGAGATACGATACTGCGTGAAGAGTTTGACAGAGCACTGAAAGACCTGAGTTGAAACAAGGACCTGGGAGTAGACAAAATTCCATTAGAACTGCTGACGGCCTTGGGAGAGCCAGTCCTGACAAAACTCTACCATCTGGTGAGCAAGATGTATGATGCAGGTGAAATATCCTCAGACTTCAAGAAGAATATAATAATTCCAATCCCAGAGAAAGCAGGTGTTGACAGATGTGAAAATTACTGAACTATCAGTTTAATAAGTCACAGCTGCAAAATACTAACATGAATTCTTTACAGATGAATGGAAAAACTGGTAGAAGCCGACCTTGGGGAAGATCAGTTTGAATTCCGTAGAAATATTTGAACACGTGAGGCAATACTGACCTTACGACTTATCTTAGAAGAAAGATTAAGGAAAGGCAAACCTACGTTTCTAGCATTTGTAGACTTAGAGAAAGCTTTTGACAATGTTGACTGGAATACTCTCTTTCAAATTCTAAAGGTGGCAGGGGTAAAACACAGGGAGCGAAAGGCTATTTACAATTTGTACAGAAATCAGATGGCAGTTATAAGAGTTGAGGGGCATGAAAGGGAAGCAGTGGTTGGGAAGGGAGTGAGTCAAGGTTGTAACCTATCCCCGATGTTATTCAATCTGTATATTGAGCAAGCAGTAAAGGAAACAAAAGAAAAATTTGGAGTAGGTACTAAAATCCATGGAGAAGAAATAAAAACTTTGAGGCCCACTGATGACATTGTAATTCTGTCAGGGACAGCAAAGGGCTTGGAGTAGCAGTTGAACGGAATGGTCAGTGTCTCAAAAGGAAGATATAAGATGAACATCAACAAAAGCAAAACGAGGATCATGGAATGAAGTCGAATTAAGTTGGGTGATGCTGAGGGAATTAGATTAGGAAATGAGACACTTAAAGTAGTAAAGGAGTTTTGTTATTTGGGGAGCAAAATAACTGATGACAGTCAAAGTAGAGAAGATATAAAATGTAGACTGGCAATGGCAAGGAAAGCGTTTCTGAAGAAGAGAAATTTGTTAACATCGAGTATAGATTTAAGTGTAAGGAAGTCGTTGCTGAAAGTATTTGTATGGAGTGCAGCCATGTATGGAAGTGAAACATGGACGATAAATAGTTTGGACAAGAAGAGAATAGAAGCTTTCGAAATGTGGTGCTACAGGAGAATGCTGAAGATTAGATGGAGGATCACATAACCAATGAGGAGGTATTGAACAGAATTGGTGAGAAGAGGAGTTTGTGGCGCAACTTGACAAGAAGAAGGGACCGGCTGGTAGGACATGTTCTGAGGCATCGAGGGATCACAAATTTAGCATTGGGGGGCAGTGTGGAGGGTAAAAATCGTAGAGGGAGACCAAGAGATGAATACACTAAGCAGATTCAGAAGGATGTAGGTTGCAGTAAGTACTGGGAGATGAAGAAGCTTGCATAGGATAGGGTAGCATGGAGAGCTGCATCAAACCAGTCTCAGGACTGAAGACCACAACAACAGCAGATAGAGAGAGAATGAGCATGGGAATGAGGTGATGGGGGATTTATGCATCGAATAGTATGGCTCTTTTACTATAGAGTAAATAATGGACGAGTGTGTTGTGTGGTGTGTATCAGTCTGTGTGCTTCCAAGTATGTCTGAGTGTGCGAATGAGTGTAGGAGCCTGTGTGTAGGAAATAAGTGTATGTCTGTGTAAACGTATATCATCATTAGTACAAATTAATTTGCCAAAGAAAAAAATCATAAAAAAGGGAAAAAAAATTAAAAACTGAAAAAAAACTGCCAAGAAAAAAGTCTCTATGTAAATATATTTGATCCTTATTATTAATTAATATGCCAATAAAAAAGGAAAAAAACCAAGTTTTTGCACTTCATATGTGCATGTGTGTTCATGTTTATAGATTAGATTTTAGTTTCCAAGTTTCACATGCCACTAGCCGTCCAGTCAGAAATAGTTTTCAGTATGTGAGTTCGTGTGTGTGTGTGTGTGTGTGTGTGTGTGTGTGTGTGTGTGTGTGTGTGTTTTCACTTGCTTGTGTTAATGAAAAATGTTAAAAATGTTTAGAGCCACCCACTTCATAAATATATGTTCACTTGGCTAAGGTAGTGGAATATGTTTAGAGCTATCCACTTCAAAGAAACAGATTTACCTTTACCTAGAAGTTTTTTCTGTTTCGGGTGGAACTTCACTGATGGTGATATTTAGCCTGTAAGACAGTGTAATTAGTTTTAGTAGTACCTCTGCATTAGTTGTAAACTGATATAATGTAAATATGAATGATATACCTGTAAACTGATATAATGTAAGTCTGAATCACGTATCTGAGCAGAATGATGACATTTCTCAAAAAAAATTCTAAATCTGAATCACGTATCTGTAAACTCATATTTTGCAAGCAGTATTAAATCTGAATTTAACAATAAATTCACTTATTTTATTGTAAAAATGCTGAATTTTATTATTTCAAATCTCAATCATCATTCTTTTGATTAAAATGATAAATGTATCTACAGTGCACAGCACATGTCTATAAGGCATGTTGCACACAATGAGAGTTGTTAATTTGTCATAAATGTTTTCTGCACAATGGGTGGTTACATCCGCATTGCATTCATGGCTACATGATGTATCGCATTGAGCACACATTTTCAGAGACTTCCGTGCAGTCGGTGGGTGAGCAAAGTGAAAGTGCACCTGTTAATAGAATAGGTAGCGCTACTCCCTTGGTGAAAGCCTGCAAAGGCTGTCGGAAGTGGCTCAGACAGTTCCAGTGGAATGCACTTGTAGATGGAGTCAGGTATAGTATCACCGATAAACTTACTTCCTAAGAACGTAGGTGTCAAAAAGACAGAAAGTATACAAGCATTGTTAGGGAAGAAAAAAATATTTATTTCTCATCCAACTTAAAAGTAATTTTACATTCTCATAAGCAGATAAAACAGCACTTTTTTTATACATACTCTTGAGTCGATGGATAGATGGACAGCTGTAGAATTCCAGGTCTTGAATAGAAGCAAATTTAAATATTCAGTGTATCCATGAGATCTTGTCCTTTCCCTTCACATAGATGGTGTCCATGTGATTGAATAACTTAAGTGCAGTCACCATATCTTTATAAGGTATGCCAGGATCATACTAGTGAATTCCATGGTAGAAATGTGTTAACCACGTTACGCTCTTCCTCGTCTTAGCACACCTCACTTGCTCAAATGGTCTTGGTGATGCAATGTTTGTGGCAAATGTCTCTATTATTCCATAATCCTCTGTGTACGCTACAAATGCAACATCGTTAAATACGAACTATCTACGCTCACCATCATAGAACCCTTGAGCGTCCACAATGATGTTGACTCCATGACATGTCATTGTGAAATGCTGTAGGTAGAGAGCAGTACATATTCATTTGTACAGCTCACTGGTACAACACCTGTGAGTGGACAGTAGTTGACTACATGGTCATGTAGAACTAAAGCATACGCGGCAGTGTGTTCTGGGAAATTTGTCGAAGATTCAAATTTAATTCGCACACCTATAGGTCCAGACTTAATTATCTTATTCTGTTTCGAGCAGTCTATTATGATGATCGGTGAAAGCTCTTTGAACTTATACAGATCGAGCAGACACCCCCTCCCTCTCCCTCAGCAATTTCATAGTAAGAAGAGCAAAACTTTGCATACATGTCATACGCTAGACTGTATACATTTTCATTCCACTGCAGATGTAGATTGTCATATGGGTAGAATTCTGAATTGAGGTAGACTTTGGCATTAGTTAACTTGCAGTTATCGAACACGGTGGAAGCATTTGCTGTATTACCTCTCCTACGCCATGGTCGCAGGTTTGAATCCTGCCTCAGGCATGGATGTATGTGATGTCCTTAGGTTAGTTAGGTTTAAGTAGTTCTAAGTTCTAGGGGACTGATGACCTCAGAAGTTAAGTCCCATAGTGCTCAGAGCCATTTGAACCATTTGAACCTCTTCTATCAGTCTGAAAAGCAAGTATGATGAACCCGGGTGTCTCTAGTTGGCTCGAGGTTTTAATAGCCCATGTTTGTCTGCTCGCCATCAGTAACACTGGGTACTCGAAAATTTGCCACGAGCGAAATGTCAGTGACAGAAATGTACTGGAATTCAGGACTTTTAAAAGCTTCAAACGCTCCCCATTGGATACACTGATGTGAGGCATTTTCCATATTATCTTTCTGATTGTGATCATATTCTCCTCTTGAGTTCCTAGAATGTATGAGTTATTGTCCGTCGCTCTCCACACCAGAATGAATTCCTGTTTAGTGTTCATAATAATATGTCTCTTGTCCTCAGAGTATCCCATAAGCATTTTTAGAGATATGCATGCAGTAAATCGCTTGTACTCTTCAACTGCTCTTGAATGACTCCTCTAGGTATATGAAACTCTTGCATGGAAGCTTGAGTGAATCTTCGTGCTCGATGACCATCCCGATTTCATCGTTCATGTTAAATGTGGTTGAAGCGTAAGGTTTGTAGGAGAAGTATTCATGGTGTATAATTCTCTCATCGTACCCTACTGGACTGGTTATATTGACAGATGACGTCATTGCACGGTTTCAGACCCACTGATTTAAGAAACTCATAGTTCGCACGTGTTATCACTTTGCTGTTTGGTAGCGAAGTGGCATGCTGTGTATTGCGTGCACTTGTTTTATACTGTGCGCCCATCCTGTCTTACATGTAATCCTACAATGATTTCCTCACCACGGAAATCAACAAGTTGATTATTCTGGTCAACAATACGCAGCTCCAAATACTCCAATATCTGAGCTGTCACTGGAAGGTATATTGCATTGGCAGGGGTCTCAACAATCTTATACCCCATTGCAACTGAGGGGAAGAATCTGTAAATATTGTGAATGAGACTATCATTGAGATAGGAGTTCGTTGCAGTGTTGCACTCAACACCGATTGTGCTGACTGGAAGAGTATGTCCACTGTCTGATGCAACTGGTAAAACTTATTTGGATCCTTCTTCAAAATCTGTTCTTTTGTGAAACCCAGCAGGTGCCCCATTGAACCTTCCTGGTTAAAGTCAATCGTTGCATTTACAGTCCTTATTTCAGATTTAAGTGTATTGATGTTTGCACGTAGTTCAATATCTTTCCCAGACTGTTTTAAGACTTCATTTCAATCATCGTTATCGTGTGCACCTGGATATATTTCCACAATATCTTTTTCACCATTAATATGCAGATGCAGTTTATTGTTAGTCTCGGTGATATTTGGGACGCTGTTGATCGTCTCCAATCCAATCAATGCAATACTCCATTGACCAGCGCTCAAATCAAATGGCGGGAAGTAATTTGCATGCAATACAGATGATTGTCCTTTTAAGGTCAAAGTGTACGACATTGCATCTGAACCTCAACTGATGAATGAATGTTTAAACCACCTCCTTATATAACATACTTCTTCTTTGTGAACGCCAAGAGAAACATGATGCATAGATGTCCACAGAGGTGGGTATTAAAGTCCTGATGGCATCGATAATTGTAGAACACATATCTTCTGTGAGTGAAGTATTGTTGTAATTCTTCTGGTGGCTGCAGGTCACCAAAGGAGTCAAAATAGTAGACGGTATCCACGTCTTTTATAACATATGACACCCAGTTGGTGCCGGACCCTCCAGCAACATCTAAATCCACAATACCACATTCACCAGTCTTCCACATAGTCTTCGGTAATGTATCCCGCATAAATGCACCATGGAATCTTGCTATCTTGAATTTATCTCTAGCAAACTTAAGAAGACCTATATTTGTGAGTGGCTGATCTGGTAGGACCGCTAATGAACTTTTTTTTTATTTATGAATAGACCAAGCCCTTTCCTGTATGGTTTCAAGTATCGTCCTTTTCCAATGGCTGCGGCTTCCATCATGCCGTTATGTCTTCTCGCCTCTTCTAACTGTGCTTGGGAGTTTTGCGCATTCTTGACCATTCAAGAAACAGCTGCAGCATCACCGGCGAGGGAACCTACCGCCGAGAGTGCGGAGAGGGCCGGGATGAGGAAAGGAATAAAACCGCCAGATGTCTTGGGTATTGGTAGAACTCGAGGTGCTTTAACAGATCCTCCTCTTCTTCTTCTTCTTCTTCTTCTTCTTCTTCTTCTTCCCGCATCTTTCTGCTTCAGTGCGTTTTTAGCTGCATACATCACTGTCAGGATACAGCTCTTCAAACAACCCTTCTTGTACTTACTCTTCTTGCTTAGTGCACAACTTGCAGCATTCATAGCATGCTTGAAATTCATCACTCCTAAACCCAACTTGATTTCTCCATGCATGGTTTTATCAACTGCAAATGCTGTGATGCCTTGACCTATACCTATATTCTTTCTTCTCTGTATCACCTTAGCCTTATCAGCTAAAATCCAATCTGCAATGTGACGACTTGATAGATCTTTATTTGCAGTGTCTGCAATGTTGTGTTCCACACACACTTCGTAGAGCAGATTAACTCCCTTATCACCTCGCGTCAAGTGTTTCTGAAGCTCTGTCCCAGGTCCACAGTAGTTATACCCAGGGATGCGTAATTCCAGCGGTAGTTTGTCTAGAATACCACCACCTCATCTAATGCATCTCCTAGCACGCATGTTACCGTACACTACTGTGGTGGTTGTGGACAATGCACGCCCATTATATGGCAAATTGCCAGCATCGATCCAGATGTTTTGTATAGCAGGAAAACCAAGCCATTTGACAAGCGTTTTATTTTCTCGACATCTTATGACTCTCTCCACGAGCAAAACATCAGGTTCTAAGCTTTTCTGCATCTCCACGGTGTAGAAGCAGCCTTCAGTTTCTTCACCTTAACTATCCTTCAATATATAAGTTCTAGGATTTGTTCGTTGCACTTTTGAAACTGTAAATATCTCAGTTGACCAGTTCGGTAGGTATTATTTCTCAAATGCCATTTTGTGTTTTGAGATACGTACCAAATCACCTACATTAAATTTCTGTTTGCATGGATCCAGCATCTTAATGCGATAGTACATGGTATCCATGAGTCCATTATCGCGAACATTGATTGGTCTCATTTTTATTGTGCTGTGTTTGGTTCTATTATACTGAGCAATTATTTCTGGAAGGATGTCGGTCCATTTGTATGAGCTGTGAAGGTTAAAACAAATCCACATTCGACCTTTTATTGTTCTGTCAGGCGCTTCACGATATTCGCCTTCAGATGAGTGAATGTCAAGTAGTAATGTATCCTCTTGTGTAAATTGCCTCATATCAACAAGATCAGCTTGCCACAAGTCATCCAACCCTTTAATCATAACATGCCTGCGAGGGTATGCTTTGCGTGCTGGTTTGTGCAGTTCTCGAACTGCTGTCTACATACTTATTCGATGATACTTCTCTCTCTAAGCTCCGAGATTATCGAAACAACATCATTCGAATGAGTTATATTACCTGCAGCAGCTGATGCCATGAGCAGCCGCAGTCACTCTATAAGTTCGTTGGGGTCATCATAATATATATACTGAGGGATTCGATTGTTCACTGCTTTATGCTCAATGTCAATACCATCACCGCTGCTGCTGCCATTGTTGTTGTTGTTTTTGCCTTCAGGTATTGGTTTTATAATGGTTTTATATTTCTTGTTGTTCAGGCTTTTCGTGATCTTGTGTACATGAGTCTTGTGCAGTATTTCACAGTACGTTTCTCTATCATTAACTGAATAATTTATAGGTTTTTTGGTTGGTCTTAGGAAAATAAGCCTTGTGTTCTCTCAAACCGTCCATCACCAATCTGTATTGTGTCTTCAGTTACAGTTATAGGATGTGTACCCAACAACAAGAGCGACTTCAGCTGCTCATGGCATCAGTTGCTGCAGGTAATACAGCTCATTTGAACGAGGTTGTTTCGATAATACCAGAGCTTAGAGAGAGAGGTATCATCGAATAAGTATGGAGACGGTACACGTTGCTACATGCTAACACCGAATGTCCTATCTCTCTGACCTGGGGTGTGACGAATAATGAATTCATCAATGGCAACGCCCTCGTTATCATGTGTTTTTGTTTTTGCTGAGAGCTGTCAGAGAGACTCAGAAATCGGCTTAAAGGTCTCTCTTAGTGTTTGCTGTCGGTCCATATGCCATAACTTCAGCAGCTGTAATTTCTCATGAACTGCTTTACCCGCCTGAATCACTTTCTGCTTCGTCGACATCTCGGTGTATATAATCAGACATCTGTGCAACCTGAGGCTTTATAAATCCGGTGATTTTTTCCTCCTCTTACTATTATCCTGATCGCCCTTCTCAAGAACATGGAAGTCTACATCTATTTTCACCTGAATAACATCGACCTTTTCAGTTCTTACAGACTTGATTAACTAGCTCATTTAATGCATTCACCATTCTCAGAAGAGTCTGGTAATACATCTCTAGTTCCCCGAGCATACCTGCAACTTTATGCACCATAGCCTGAATTTTAGCATCCAAGTACAGGTGAATGTTCTGTCTGTGTACACTCATCCTCTCGGGTTGAGAGATAGACATACTCGCAAATATGTCCATGGTATAGCGTAGACTGACGTAGGCCTACTAACCTCTCTTACGGTGCTATATATGCAAAAACTCTTGAAAGTTTCACCTGTACCTACCATCACTCAGTTTTCATGTTTTATCAATAATGAGAAAACCATACTGTGAATGATTCCAGCAATCTTCACGTATCTTTACAAAATCATTGAACGACATGTCTGCTCCAACATGTGCCTGATAAATGTGTTTTAAATTCAGGTTGTCTTCTTTGAAGGCTATAATGAGGTTTGCATTATCCCTAACCAGCTGTTTGGGGAGTCTGGAATATGTTTGACTTAGATAAAATACATCAGCGCCCATATGACGACAAAAACATAAATATTTTCTAATTTGGTCTTGGGGTTTTCCACAGCAACATCGTCAAATGTGAAGACTGTGTTGGCTTTACTTTTTCAGGTGGAGGGATATCACCACTTTCACTGAGTGTCGTGTATGTAACACCATCTACACCGCTTAATATCTCTTGCAATAGCTGATACTTGGGTTGGAGCAGTGTTTTTGAGAATACACAAACATGTTCAAATTGAACCCCATGTGTTAGCAGAGTCGTGAAGACATTGGTCTTACCACAACTGGATGGACCTACAACAACTGCTCGTATATTATGGGGAATTCGTCACCTCGGTCACCTCCTGTTAGCATTGACAGCACTTTGAACAGTGGACATTACATTTCAGATGTGTTACGACCCGTGGTTCTACCCTTCATTTGATCCCTGCGAAACTCTACATTTCAGCAGGAAAATGCACGACCGCATGTTGAAAGTATATATGTTTGACGAGGAAGGGGAATTCCGTTCTTCTTCAGGTCTTCATTTGCATCTTCACAGGACCAGTCACCGACAACAAAGTCCTTGTGCCAAGGGTGCTTCACCCAGCCCACCATGATACTAAATGCACCAGGTACAAACAAGTAGTTGGCCTAAATATAGAAAAGTGCAGTTAAAGGGATAATAATAGTTCCATCACTTAACCAACTGAGCTATATTGACTACACAGAGAAAACAGCTATATACACTACTGGACATTAAAATTGCTACACCAAGAAGAAATGCAGATGATAAACGGGTATTCATTGGACAAATACATTATACTAGAACTGACATGTGATTACATTTTCATGCAATTTAGATGCATAGATTCTGAGAAATCAGTACCCAGAACAACCAACTCTGGCCGTAATAACGGCCTTGATATGCCTGGGCGCTGAGTCAAACAGAGCTTGGATGGCGTGTACAGGTACAGCTGCCCATGCAGCTTCAACACGATACCACAGTTCATCTAGAGTGTGACCAGCGTATTGTGATGAGCCAGTTGCTCGGCCACCATTGCCCAGACGTTTCCAATTGGTGAGAGATCTGGAGAATGTGCTGGCCAGGGCAGCAGTCGAACATTTTCTGCATCCAGGAAGGCCCGTACAGGACTTTCAACATGCGGTCGTGCATTTTCCTGCTGAAATGTAGAGTTTCGCAGGGATCAAATGAAGGGTAGAACCACGGGTCGTAACACATCTGAAATGTAATGTCCACTGTTCAAAGTGCTGTCAATGCTAACAGGAGGTGACCGAGGTGACGAACACACGCTTCCAATGTGCTTTCACCGCGATGTCGTCAAACACGGATGCTAACATCATGAAGCTCTAAACAGAACCTGGATTCATCCGAAAAAATGACATTTTGCCAATCGTGCACCCAGGTTCGTCGTTGAGTACACCATCGCAGGCGCTCCTGTCTATGATGCAGCGTCAAGGGTAAGTGCAGCAATGGTCTCCGAGCTGATAGTCCATGCTGCTGCAAACGTCATCAAACTGTTCGTGCAGATGGTGGTTGTCTTACAAACATCCCCATCTGTTGACTCAGGGATCGAGACATGGCTGCACGATCCGTTACAGCCATGTGGATAAGATGCCTGTCATCTCGACAGCTAGTGATACGAGGCCGTTGGGATCCAGCACGATGTTCCGTATTACCCTCCTGAACCCACTGATTCCATATTCTGCTAACAGTCATTGGATCTCGACTAACACAAGCAGCAATGTCGCGATACGATAAGCCGCAATCGCAATAGGCTACAATCCGACCTTTATCAAAGTCGGAAACGTGATGGTACGCATTTCTCCTCCTTATTCGAGGCATCACAACAACGATTCACCAGGCAACGCTGTTTGTGTATGAGAAATCAGTTGGAAACTTTCCTCATGTCAGCACGTTATAGGTGTCACCATCGGCACCAACCTTGTGTGAATCCTCTGAAAAGTTAACCATTTGCTTATCATAACATCTTCTTCCTGTCGGTTAAATTTTGCATTTGTAGCGTGTCATCTTTGTGATGTAGCAATTTTAATGGCCAGTAGTGTATTTTACTTGTGGAGAGTAACTTGATAATCTGAGTAACTCGTACATCATTGAAAAAAAAAAAAAAAAAAAAAAAAAAAAAAAAAAAAAAAAAAAAAAAAAAAAACAATTGAAATAGTTTGATAATAATGAGAGAGACGTATGAAATAAAACACAAACTCGGTCTGAGATTATAAATAAATTATACACTCCTGGAAATGGAAAAAAGAACACATTGACACCGGTGTGTCAGACCCACCATACTTGCTCCGGACACTGCGAGAGGGCTGTACAAGCAATGATCACACGCACGGCACAGCGGACACACCTGGAACCGCGGTGTTGGCTGTCGAATGGCGCTAGCTGCGCAGCATTTGTGCACCGCCGCCGTCAGTGTCAGCCAGTTTGCCGTGGCATACGGAGCTCCATCGCAGTCTTTAACACTGGTAGCATGCCGCGACAGCATGGACGTGAACCGTATGTGCAGTTGACGGACTTTGAGCGAGGGCGTATAGTGGGCATGCGGGAGGCCGGGTGGACGTACCGCCGAATTGCTCAACACGTGGGGCGTGAGGTCTCCACAGTACATCGATGTTGTCGCCAGTGGTCGGCGGAAGGTGCACGTGCCCGTCGACCTGGGACCAGACCGCAGCGACGCACGGATGCACGCCAAGACCGTAGGATCCTACGCAGTGCCGTAGGGGACCGCACCGCCACTTCCAGGCAAATTAGGGACACTGTTGCTCCTGGGGTATCGGCGAGGACCA
This sequence comes from Schistocerca serialis cubense, assembly GCF_023864345.2. Taxonomy (NCBI): domain Eukaryota; kingdom Metazoa; phylum Arthropoda; class Insecta; order Orthoptera; family Acrididae; genus Schistocerca; species Schistocerca serialis. Next base: position 622,514,983 of record NC_064639.1, on the reverse strand, counting down.
TTCGCAACCGTCTCCATGAAGCTGGGTTACGGTCCCGCACACCGTTAGGCCGTCTTCCGCTCACGCCCCAACATCGTGCAGCCCGCCTCCAGTGGTGTCGCGACAGGCGTGAATGGAGGGACGAATGGAGACGTGTCGTCTTCAGCGATGAGAGTCGCTTCTGCCTTGGTGCCAATGATGGTCGTATGCGTGTTTGGCGCCGTGCAGGTGAGCGCCACAATCAGGACTGCATACGACCGAGGCACACAGGGCCAACACCCGGCATCATGGTGTGGGGAGCGATCTCCTACACTGGCCGTACACCACTGGTGATCATCGAGGGGACACTGAAAAGTGCACGGTACATCCAAACCGTCATCGAACCCATCGTTCTACCATTCCTAGACCGGCAAGGGAACTTGCTGTTCCAACAGGACAATGCACGTCCGCATGTATCCCGTGCCACCCAACGTGCTCTATAAGGTGTAAATCAACTACCCTGGCCAGCAAGATCTCCGGATCTGTCCCCCATTGAGCATGTTTGGGACTGGATGAAGCGTCGTCTCACACGGTCTGCACGTCCAGCACGAACGCTGGTCCAACTGAGGCGCCAGGTGGAAATGGCATGGCAAGCCGTTCCACAGGACTACATCCAGCATCTCTACGATCGTCTCCATGGGAGAATAGCAGCCTGCATTGCTGCGAAAGGTGGATATACACTGTACTAGTGCCGACATTGTGCATGCTCTGTTGCCTGTGTCTATGTGCCTGTGGTTCTGTCAGTGTGATCATGTGATGTATCTGACCCCAGGAATGTGTCAATAAAGTTTCCCCTTCCTGGGGCAATGAATTCACGGTGTTCTTATTTCAATTTCCAGGAGTGTATATTTAAAAATCATACATGGGGTGTAGATTTCAGGACTATCATTAGAATCTGTATGTATCTTCTTCTTCTTCGCACCTGTACAGTATTTACCAAATAAAGCTTTTTGGCAAGCAATAAATTCAGCACGTATCTCACTCAAGCCAGTAGATGACTCACAGTACTCAGGTTTTTCACACACACATTTCATGTGTTTGTCTTTATGTTTGGGCTTCATGTGCGGACAAAGGTGTTGCTTAAGATCATCAACATGTATACTATGTACACTTAGGGAATTTACAACATCATTGTATGCAGAGTCTATGCTAGGAAACCAACGATTCAGTCTCTCCAGTGCAAGACGTATGGCAGGGTCCAGATCGTATAACTTCATAACTGAGGGATTTCTTAGATAAACACAGTTGTCACCTGATTTCACACATAATGTACAGTCATCATACACTGTTGTAATAGAAAGTGGCACACCAGTAAGGCAAATGTCTGAGGGAGAATGAGTTGGATAATATTCAGTAGTCATCTGCTGATTGATGTAGCATTCTGCACCACATATTTCATCCCTGTCAAACTCAGAAATTGGTACTCTGTGGGTGCGCTATCACAGGAATATTCTGCTGGGATGGATCACATGTCTGTGACCAGTACTGACCTCCATCTTGTTGTTTAACACGCCCAGCAACAGCATTCGATGTGTCAGGGGCAGATCATGTGTCCTCATCATATAAATCAATGAGTGGGACAGACGGCAGCAACTCCTTGTCCTGATCCAGCAAGTGGGCATGTGTGCTACCGGATCCCAAGAGGTTGCTACTGGTTCAGACGTGCTGGAGGCTGTTGCTGTAGGTCTTGACGAGATGGCAGGTGAGGTTGCTACAGGTCCGGACGTGTCAGCAGAGCTAGGCATGTTGGCACTCGACCCTGTTGAACAAAGACGAGGAAGCATTAAACATTGACAAATATGTGAAAAGTTTGAATAATAATAGTAATAAGGCTAACCTGAGAGATTAATGTGATATGGGATACTTACTTTTCTATTTAATCCTGTTCTACATGACTGTGCTGGAGTGCGACTGCTGCTCACCCTTCATAGTTCTTCTTCTTCTCCTTCTTCTTCTTCTTCTGCTGACTGACTGAAAAAGACTGAGGACCTGGATTTGCTGAGTCTCACCTATATCTCCTATAATCATGTCACCAGATAGTTCCCATCCTACTGGCTGAAGTCGAACATGTGACTGGGTTAGGGGTTTCAGTTGGTTCCTGCCCTTTCCCCCACCTCAGAATGTCATCAGCTGACGTCATGACAGTGCCCTCTGGTGGCGCCAGTGCGAACTAGACCACATGGTGAACACCCTGCTTGCTGTCATCTTGGATAACGGTACTTGTGTCATCACCTGACATCATAGTAGCGCCCTCTGGCAACGTGTACTTAGTCAGTTGGGCTCTGGTCCTCGTGGCAAACACACCTGCATGAAATTGTTTAAATAAAGACTAATGTCTAAGTCCATGAATACTTAGGAGGAGGTGGCGGTCGGGTGACTTAGTACAAGTGTTCTTTCATTCGCGCCATTTTATTAGTTTAGCAGTGGAACCCCAAGTGACCTTTGTTTACTGCCAAAATTCAAATGGTTCAAATGGCTCTGAGCACTATGGGACTTAACATCAGAGGTCATCAGTCCACTAGAACTTAGAACTACTTAAACCTAACTAACCTAAGGACATCACACACATTCATGCCCAAGGCAGGATTCGAACCCGCGACCATTGCGGTCGCACAGCTCCATACTGAAGCACCTAGAACCGCTCAGCCAAAATTCAAACTTGGCGCCAGTTCATAGGAGGAAGTGGTGGTCGAGTGACTTAGGTTAGCGGAGGTAGGCCAAGTGAGCTATTTCCCATGATTTTCTTTGCTTTGTAGAGATAACCATCAAAGTCATCCATCCCTTCTCTTGATTCCGATAAAGATGTCATCAGGAAATAGTTTTTAATTTGTTGGAGTCTTGGGGCTTGTTTTTTGTTGGAAGATTAAAAAAGGAGGAAGTTTGTTTCTATCTGCTGCAATTGTCGGCATACTGTAATGTGCTGTTAGTCCCACCCAGTTGTTTTGATGGTAACTTTTTTGTACTGTTCTCATCAATCATGCAATTGTGTGGCATATCAAACCAAACTGGAATCATCAACATTGCCTATTTGGCCAATTGAAAAATTCTTCTCTTTGTGTAGTGTGATGACATACCACTGAAATTCTTTGAAGTTTCTTCTCAAAATCCTATGGAAGCTTTTGGCATATTGTTATACAGCCTTGCAGAGATAAGCCTGTTCGTTTCATAAAGCAATCAACTAATTCCTAGCTAGCTTTAACATCTTGCTTCGTTATATTAAGAGCTGCAGCCACCTCTTTTGCTTATTTTTATTATGGTGTCCAAGGGCGTACCCAGGATCTGAACTGGGGGGGGGGGGGGGGGCAGGTCATACTAGTCTCAGGAAACAAGGACTCGAGACAACATACAGCACTTCTTATTAAATAAAACAGTAAACTAGTGAAGAACTGCGAATATCTTCTAGAGGGGGGGGGGGGGTCAGCTGCCCCCTCCCCGCCCCTCTCTGGGTACGCCCATTGGTGTCACTGGTCACAGGGTGCCCCTTTCTCGTATGAATTCCAAAACATTTACTTCAACGTCAGGATGTCTTCCTTTGAGAGGTCCAGTGAATTTCATTCCAGTAGCGGTAGTTGCAAATAATCCCAATTTCTGTTTCTTCCATAAGCGGAAGTTACTCTCTTCCTGCCCTTATGTTACCATATTTTTCAGCTTCCATGTAGGGTAAGAAATATCGGTGAACGATTCAAGTTTGTAATCGAATCTAATGTGTCATTGAATCTTATGCGCATCCCAATTATCAAGAGGTGAGGGGTGTTGGCTAAGCGAGCTAAGCATCGGCATTCGCCGACGAAATGATGGAGTGAATGGTAAAAAGAAGTGCGCACTAGGTTCGCATAAATATGGTACTTGGTTGGCACCCACTTGCATGGGGAGAAATGTTCATCATAATGAAATAAGAGAAATTAAGAGTTCGCAAGGAAAGATACAAGCGTTCGTGTTTCCAGTGCGCAGTTTGAGAGGGGAGGGGGAGGGGGGGGCGGGCGGTAGAGAAATAGCTTGAAGGTGGTTCTATGAACGTTCTGCCAGGCACTTAATTATGAACTGCAGAGTAATCATGCAGGTGTAGAAGCTTCGCAAGCAGTCAAGGAGGTTTATGTCATGCATTTATAACTTCTTCAAACGTTAATCTGAAAACGATACTTCCATTTTTGACATTCTGAAGACTCAAGAACGAACTGCAGAAGCACATGTCAGCAAGAGAAAATTTACAGGGAATCGTAAAGTAAAGTGTTGCCTCAAAATCGTCTAAATTCGCAAGAAACCTGTAACCCAAATAGATGGTTTTGAAACGACGTTTGAAAGCGCTCCGTGTTTGAAATGTATATAAGAACGGAATACCCAACATCACAAAAACTTGTTACAGTTATGCCTGAGCAAATTGGCTTCAAAGGCAGCACTTCGTCAGTGCAAATAATCTGAAAATACATTGGTTTTAAACATCTTAAGAAGAGAGCTTTTAATTGAAAGAAATGACATAGAAGCAGCACGAAGCACGTCCATTATAGAGATGCACGTGACAAGAGGAGGTAGTTCTACAGTATATTACCTTGATGAAACATGGGTGAATCGGAATCATCCCATGCATACGTGCTGGAAAATGAGTGATGGTACTGGCGGTTTTAAAGTTCCTTTCGGGAAAGGTTTTCGGATATTTATTCTGCATGTTGGCTCTTATTCTATTTTAGTTCCTGAGAATAAACTTGTATTTAGGTGTAAGAAAAACGGTAGTGACTACCATTCGGGAATGAACGCTGTCATTTTCAAGATGCAGGGTGTGTAAATAAAGTTTCAACGCAGATTTTTTCCTGAGTAGCGGTGTGCGCGCAGACCGGTCTCATCACCTGCGCCAGGAGGTGAGGGGTGTTGGCTAAGCGAGCTAAGCATCGGCATTCGCCGATGAAATGATGGAGTGAAAACATCGCGAGTGCAGGGAGTGTCTGTTTCGAAGCGTCGTCGAGAAATCGGAGCGTCCAAAATGCAGCGCCTCTAGTAGCAGCGGCGTTCGATCAAATTTCATTTAAAACGGAACAAACCGGTATGGAAACTTTCGAGATGATTGAAGAGGACTATAAAGAATACGCCACGTCAAGTTCCGCGGTTTTTATGTGGCAAAAGAGGTTCAAGAATGGCCTCGAAGACTCGGAGGGCGATGAACGGTCTGGAAGACCTTCAACGACCAAAACTGATGAAAATCTGGACAAAGTGCATCAAGTTTTAAACAGTGACCGACGTAACAGCATCACAATGAGTGCAGATAAAGTGGGTTTGAATCGCCAAACTGTGTTTCAGCTAGTGACACAAGAACTAATGAGAAAAGTGTGCACAAAATTTGTCCCTAAAGTGCTCTCGGACGAACAGAAGGAGCGGCGCCTGGCTTTTTCGCAGGAAATGCTTGAACGTTTACAGACCAAACCTGATTTTTTTAACAAAGTGATCACTGGTAATGACACCTAGGGCTTTGAATATGATCCAGAGTCGAAGAGGCAAAACTTGGAGTGGCACACCACCGCATCACCCAAGATGGAGAAAGCCTGCATGAGCAAACCACGTGTGAGAAGCATGCTCATTGCTTTCTTTGACGCAAAAGGAATGATCCACAAAGAGAAGAAAGATGACTGGGTGATCACCATGACAATGCAACTGTTCACACCTGCTTCGCAGTCACTGAAGTTTTGACCCAGTTCAACGTGGCAATGCTGCCGCAGCCACCCTATAACCCCGACCTCGCCCCCAGTGACTTCTTTTTGTTCCCACGGATGAAGAGAGACCTGAAAGGAAAGCGATTTGACAGCACCGTAGTATTCCGGTTAAGGAGTTCCAGGGAGCTTACCAGCAGTGGAAATCTCGTTGGCAGCAGTGTGTGGATTCTCAAGGCGCCTATTTTGAAGAATTTTAATCTGATGTATTTAAGTATTCAATAAATTTTATGTTCTGAGACCAGTCTTGAAACTTTATTTACACACCCTGTATTCTTGCAATACCTAGTTTCGAAATCGGTAATTGTAATTACCATGCCAGTTATCATTCAACTGTTACAGAGAAACGACCAGGTAGGAGCACATGGAAAGGGGATACTGTGCTCTGGCTGAAAAATAAAACTATTCCGGACAATATACGCCAGACTCGTTCTGAACTCCCGCAGCTCGTTAATTTATAAAAGTCACACCACAGAATTTACAAATTTGACTTTATTGCATGTGAATGTGGGCACACAGTTTTGTGTTTGCCCGCGTATTATTGCCACTATAATCCAATAGAAAGAATTTGCGCGCAGGATACGAGCTATGTGGGGAGAAAAAAAAAATAACATTCAAGATAACAGACACTAAAAGGCATGTGCGTGACGCAATAGACAGCGTCCCCCTTCAACGCGGGCACACTGTGCGTGGCACGCTGAAAAGTTTCAAAAATAAGACTTTCACAGGGAGGTGAAGATGGATAAAAGCCTTGAAATTCTAAATTTGCAATCGGATGGTTCGGACATGGACTCAGATAGCAGATGGTATTACGATGTAGACTTTGAAACAAAGTAAAGAATGATCTTTCTTGGTTTTAGAGACTCATTGTTTAAAAACGTTTTTGTGAACACATCAATAGCATACACTGTACATGAGAACTTCCTAGCTTTTATTGATTAGGAATATGTAACCTGTAAAGTATTCAGGCTATAATGTTCAACACATTGCCCAAGAAGTAAAGCTTTTCCAGCTTCTTGAATTTCTTGCGAGAATGCGGCTGGATAAATTCGTCAAAAACTAGAGTATTTCGACTCGCAAATACCTCTCATTTTCGTGGCACAAATTGGAAAATGCCTAAAAATGAAAGGGAGGGTTACCTGTCGAGATATCGGTGGTTTTCGACGTTATACGTCAGCATTCCGTCGAGTTATTTACAAAAGATGGTTGTTAGCTTGTTCAATGGATCATAAATGTGTTCTCCCACTGTAATTTCGAACGAGTTACTTGAAACTCATACTGCCTGTTGGCTCCGAAAAATAACATACTGACAATTTTTACGATAGTCCTTTTGCACTTGTTTTTGCTACCAGTAATTCTTTTTTAAGCATAATGATTAACACTGAACAGCAGTGAAACACACCCACACAGGAGTAGAAGCAGTTGTCAAATAAATATAATGATTTCGAAGTTCATTTTGTTATGTATTACGTTTTTATTTACAATACAGTGCAAATTGCAATTACTGCAGCTATTTTCGATGATCTTGTTGTTAGACAATCTACATACATACTCCGCAATCCACCATACGGTGCGTGGCGGAGGGTACCTCGTACCACAACTAGCATCTTCTCTCCCTGTTCCACTCCAAAACAGAACGAGGGAAAAAATGACTGCCTATATGCCACTGTACGAGCCCTAATCTCTCTTATCTTATCTCTCTCTCCTTTACAGATGAACCACATCTTCCCAAAATTCTACCAATGAACCGAAGATGACTATCCGCCTTTCCCACAACTGCCATTACATGCTTGTCCCACTTCATATCGCTCTGCAATCGTTGTTCTTCACATCTTCACAAAGCTGCATTAGCTGTTCCCGCCTTCCGACGCCACACAGACAATTCCTGTGTGACGTCGGAAGACGGGAACAGCCAATGCAGCTTTGTGAATTGCTGTGGAGCAATGGACACAACCTCAAGACAAGTAAGATTTCTCATGAAGACGAATGATCGAAACAAGTTTTAAAATATATTATTCCTTCAAGATTTGAACGTATAATATGATGTACCGAAGGCAAATGAACATTATTGTTGTCCGCAGCAACACAGTTCGGCAAAACTGACTTCGTTTGCCCGCTCTCCGCGTGGAAGCGCCATCCTACCTGAAGTGGGCTATGAAGGGGAGTGGAAAAGAAGAGATGGAAGAGTTACTGAGAGCCATTGCCAGCAATGCAGCACTGGGTGCTAATGGGAAATGTATCAATGGTTTACCGCCAACTCTACAGAGTTCCACAGTACTTGCAGCCAATTCTGTACGAATTCATCTATCAGCAAATGAAGGATAGGATTTTTGTGGAAAGTTATAACCCATGAGGGGGGGGGTCTGGAATTATTGTGCCCATGAAATCAGCAGATGGATCATGAAAATATAGATTTTGTTTCGGTTATTGACACCTGAATGCCAAAATTGTAAAGGATGTCTACTCTTGGCCAAACATTACAAAAAGCAATAGTCTGTTTAGTTCATCGCAAGTAATTTTCAATAGTGGACTTAAAGAGTTGCTACTATCAGCTGAAGTCACTAAGGAGGACTAACCAAAAACAGTGTTTTCTTCAGTGTGGGGACATTATCAGTTGAGGAGGATGCCTTTCTGGTTGAAGAACATACCTTGACATTTCAGAGGTTGTTGGATGGAGTTCTCAGAGGATAGAAACCACATCAATGCATGGTGCATCTTGATGACATAACCATCTTTGCGAGTGATGCAGAGCAGCACATACAATGCTTCCTGAGACTGAGAGCTATGAATTTAATGTTCAGTACAAAGAAGTGTTATTCTGTGTTGGGGCAGGTGGCATGGTCACAAAATTAGTAATGGCAGGGTTAAGAGAGATCCTGCATTCAGCTATCATCACACGTATATTTTCTGTACATGTATCAATGAAGGAACTATAATAATTTCTTGGAGTCACAAATTATTATAGAAGGTTAATAACAGGATCTGTGAAGGTTCCCAGACCATTGATGGAATTATTGAGAACGATTCAAAGTTTTTTTGGTTAGAGGATTATCAATGTGCTTTTGAGAAACAGTTTATGTCAAGTCCAATCTTGGTGTTTCCAAATCTCAGTAAGAAATTTGTTTCGTCATGCAGCGCATCCAACCATGCACGTGACTGTGTGTGGTCTCAAAAAATAAAGGGCATATAACATATGGCGGCCTATGCATCAAGGCACATGAACTCAGCAGAAAGGAATTAATCCACGATGGAAAAGAAATGTTGAACCTCATCTATGGACTCAGCTACTTCAAGAGAGGAATCTCTATTGGAAAAAGTTTCAAGTGATAATGAATCATGCCATGCTGTGGTTGGTGGATTCCCCTAGGGCCTAGTTGGTTGACATGATGGGCAGTACGACTGGATGAGTTTGGTTTTGAGGTCATACAATAACCTGAGAAAGTATGAAAGTAGTAGTGTTACAAATAGGTGGAATGACCTTAAGGAATGCCAGACAGCACAGAAGATGGATAACGAACATAAACAGTTCAGTGTTACAGACTGGGGAGACAACTACAACAATCCCATTCAGAGGAGTGGATTCCACGATATTGGAAAGTTCTTCCAGAAATAATCTCACCAGATGATAAAAATACCCACACCCTAAAGTACTGGTTGTGCAAGATCCCATAACTGAAAAGGAACTGTATACTGTAGAGCAGATCAAGAGGTATGTTGGAGAAATTCTAACAGCACCAAGTGCAACAGAAGAGCTGCTGACTGTACATCATAATTATTAACCTTAGTTTTCATTTTTTTAAAGCTCTGTACTGGTTCAGGTTTTAAGGTATAGGGACGGGTCTTGTAATGAGCTGAAATAGTAATATTGGGTAGTGTATAGTTGAATATGATTAAGCTCTCTTCTAGTAAGATTTATGGGTGGACTCCAGTTTTAAGGAGCGTAGGACAGTTGATGAACTTGACTAAAGGTGGTCAGTAGGAAGTATCATCATGGTCAAATAAAGGTTGTTAAGGTTCTCCAATATTTTTGTGTTGGGAAGAAAAGTGAGGGCAAACATCAGCCCCACTTGTGGCCTATGCTTTTTGTGTTTTTCCCTGGAATCGTTCCCTGAGAGTACAAGTATTTTATTCAGTATGGAGGTATCTGGAATTGCTCAAGAGTGAGTTCCTTATTGAATGTGATATGTAATTTATTTGAATACATAGTCCTGGGAGCAGCCAAGTGCTGCTACGTGGAGGAAAAAGTTGTGATGTGACCTTCGGAGTTCCTGAGAGGATACCCACTGCATTTTCCACAGTAATTAATGCACACCATATTCAACAATAATCCGGAACAGAGCATTAGGACTTTTTTTCACCTGTCGCCAGATTGTTTTCAACTTTGTGGATAAATCCTTAACAACCGAAATATCAGTTTCTGGTGGGGGTCTTGAGCGATTCAAATGGAGACGGCATCTTCCGACCGAACAGTACTCCATACAGAGACAATCCTGTACTTTCGTAAACTTTTGAGTTATACGCCGCAGTTACAAATGCCAATAGGGTATCCCAATTGTTGTGTTGCGAATTTACATAACAACTCAACATCTTAGCTATTGTACGATGAACTCTCTCGGTCCAACCATTAGCCTGGGGGTGTAATGCGCTAGTTCTCAATTTCTTTACATGCAACAACTTGCATAACTCTTTCATCAAATCAGTCATAAAGTTTGTCCTTTGATCTGTAATTATAGTTTCAGGTGTTCCGAATTTCAATATCCATTGATGTACCATGGTGTGAGCAACTGTTTCGGCTCGCTGGTCCGGAATAGCTGTAATAGACACATGGCGCGAAAAATGATATATTATTGTTAAAACATAGCGATTACCCACTGGTGTTTGCACAAACGGTCCCAAGACGTCTAAGCCAAGTAATTGAAAAGGTCTATCCACTTCTGGTAGTCATTGCAACACAATTTTCTGATGACTCAATTCTGCCCGTTGAGCACACGGATAGCAATTCTTTACATACTGGTCGACATCTTGCCTACGCGTTGACCACCAGTAACTCTATGCTACCCTCCTTTCCGTTGCTCTTCGATCCGAATGACCAGAAAACATTGAACCATGTGCTTGCCTTAAAATTTCGCTTTGCAATTTTTCTTGTACGACTATCCGTGGACCATTCCTAGTTTTACAGTACAATATCCCGTATTCCAAGACAAACTGTCACTGCGAGGTAAATAGTTGACAATCTGTGTCGGCAGTTTGTGCCTCCTCCCATTCGTTCTCATTTATTCCTCTGCATTCCATAGCGCATACTTTATGACTCAGACTATCCGCGTTACCGTGCGATTTACCCAGTTGATGAATCACTTCAAAATCGTACTCACTAAGACGCAAAGCCCACTTAGTTAATCTACTTGTTGGATCCTTAAGCCTTAACAACCACTTAAGTGCTGCATGGTCAGTAATCAACCTGAAACGTCTTCCATACAAATAACACCGGAAATAGGTTATTCCGAAAATTAATGCCAGTAACTCCTTCTTGGTTGTTGAGTAATTTTTTTCTGTAGCGTTTAGCTGTCTGGAAGCATATGCTATAGGGTGTTCCTGCCCATCTATTTCCTGAGATAATACAATATCCAAAGCAAAACTGCTAGAGTCACAAGATAATATACACTGTATACTAAAATCTGGAAAAGCCAAAACCGGACTAGACGTTAACAAATTTTTTACCTTTTGAAAATCCTCTTCGCATTCTGCTGACAGTGAAATTTTGCTCCTTTCTTCAAAAACTGCGTGATGGGCCTTGCAATTTCCGCAAATTTTGGAATATACCTCCTGTAAAAATTGGCGAGACCTAAATAAGACTGCAACTCCTTTACTTTTGTAGGAGTCAGAAAATTCATTACCGCCTCTACAAGTTTTGGATCCGTGCGGGGACCCTCCAGTTCTATAATATGACCTAAATAACGGACTTCTTGCAACAAAAAATGACAATTTTCCATATGAAGAGTTAACCACACTGCTTTCAGACGATCGAAAACTTCGTGCAAACGGCGCACATGTTCTTCCACGTCCTTTGAGAAAACAATTATGTCGTCCAAATATACCATACACTGATTAGGTTTCAGCCCTCGTAACACACTATCTAGTAACCGTTGGAAGGTTGCCGGAGCATTTTTGAGTCCGACAGGCAGTCACCGATACTGAAAATGACCTGTAGGTGTTGAAAAAGCTGTCTTCGGTCGGTCTTCCGGGGCGATCTCCAACTGGAGGTACCCACTTCGAAGATCCAAGGTCGTGAAGTACCTACACAGACCCAAATTATCCAGAGTTTCAGTGATATTAGGCATTGGGTATGCATCCAATACAGTTTTTTGATGCCTTGCCCCCATCAGGTGATTTTTTACCCACTATTATGACAGGAGCGGACCAGGGACTAATACTGGTTTCTATTACCCCATCCCTAAGCTGTTGATTAATTAATTCTTCCATGAGAGGCTGTAAACTTTTTGGAACATGATATGGACGTTTATAAACCAGTGCTTCATTCCCAGTGGGGATGTAATGCTGAACGAACGGTGTGGCTGGCAGTGGACCATGAGAATTAAATAACACTCTATATTCTGTCAAAAGGTTTTCCATGACTTCTCTGTCTTGCCCTTCTAAATGTGCCACTTTACCCCTCAGTGCGGACCAGCTGACAGACTCTCCCGGCATTGTGTATGCCTTATCCAGTTCATCTTCCCCTATTATCTCCAGATTCGCTATTACAGTACCCCGTGCTAACTGCACCTCTTCGAGGCCAAAATTATCAATACTGACAGGCACAACCTTTTTTCCCTTCTATCTCCCGCACGTAGGACATGCTAAGGTGCAGTGGCTCATTCTCAGACAAAGGTTCAACAACACAACGAATTTACCGGCACGCTAGCTCCAACATCTGCCCAGATTATTTTCCTTGTACCCTTCGGTATAGTATCCCGCGAATTAACCCAAAGGGACCAGGGTATGCAGTTTAGGTGGCCCACCAGATGTCTGGGCAGTTCCTTGCAACAGTAATGGTTTTTCAGCCGCAGAACCTAGGCAAAATTGTATTCCGTCCAGTTCTACTGTACGCCGTTCCAGGTTAACTTTTGCGTGATGCGCAACCAGGAAATCCAATTCGAGTATGACATCATAGCTGCTGCCAACAACTGGAAGAACTTCTACCTTCACCTGGAAGTTCCTCATTTCCACTCGGAAGTTTAACACCGCTGATCTGAGTGACTTCACCTGTCCTCCACCCACGCCACTTAACGCCCAGCGTAGTGGTTTTAATTCTACTTTACTGAGTACATTTCTACTCGTTCGCCACGGATACCTGAGCCCCGGTATCCAATAAAAATTTGCACGGTCTGCCCCTCATCAAGCCGGTCAGAACAAAGTCTGCCACTGATTCTGCACTAGCAATAATCCATACCGGGGGGTGTTGCACAGTGGACATATCACCACCTGCCCCATTTAACTGAGGGGGCTGAGGCCCACCTTGTGGTTTCCAATCATGTTTCTGCCAGGACCCATTGCAATTACACTCCCGATGACCCCAACGTCTGCATTTCCTGCACTGCACTTCCTTGCAATCGCGTCTAATGTGTCCCATCCAACCACATCTGAAACATTTTATTTCTGCATTAAACACTGCTTTCCTGTCCTACGTCTTTGTTACTGCTTCAACTTCCTCAACGCCACAGCAATTCCGACTGCCTCATTGAGAGTCTTAGGGAATTCTATCCTAATCTTGCGGGAGGTTTCGGGTATTCCCCGCAAAAATGCGTCTAGTGCCCTCTGCTCAGCTTCCTGCACAATGGCTTCATTAACCCTATCGGAATCCGTTAGCTCATAGGTATTAACATTAATTTTTCGAATTCGATCTACAAAAGCTTCTATTGATTCCCCATTCCTTTGATACATTCTATTCAATTGTTCCCGATAATATCTAGACGTATTTTACCTCTGATACCTTTCCAGCAACCCTTTTTTGAATACTTCAAATGTCCGAGCATCCCTTAATTCTTCATAGCAGGTTACGTACGCTCTGGCATCCCCAGTTACTTTCAACTTAGCCAAAGCAAAAGTGTTTCTGCACCCGTTTTTCCCAAGAAAGGGGTGAGAGGGGTGAGGCAGCGTTAGTGTCAAGAATTACTGCATTAACAGGAAACCGTTCCTTGCATTTCTTTAGACCGAGCAAGCTCTATCTCTAATTCCAACGCTCGCTCAAGTAGCTGCTGAATAGCCACCTCGGCTGACACAGACTGCTCCATCACTACCAGCTATCGAATCAAGACTACAGTAAGCCCAGAAAGAAGAACAGGAAGGGAAGACGGACTATGCTACATTTTCAACAACCCACCAAACGAAAAATTGGCACTTGTCATGTTGCTGGAGTTGCTGATCCATTGTTGCCCTTCTCAGGTGCCACATATCCTCATCGATTACCAGCCGCAATTTCCTCCAAATCCAGGGAGAAAACCAGACTGTCACCAATTGTAACAGGAGTGCGTGATGTGAAGGTTGCTCGACTGACACCATTTGTAATAGGATGACTGGAGCATGCGACACGGTTGGGGTTGTAGGGTGTGGCTGGGTAGAAGAAGGTGGCTGTTTTTAGCTATCTTCTTCTTTATTGTTGGTTCTTCCAATACATTTTCCGGTAGCTCAGCCCCACCGCTCGTGTCCTGCAGAGACGTGCGGATGCACGTAGCCCAGGGAACGCGACGTCGTGCTCGGTCAGCGGCTGCGCAGGCAGTAGGTTAGCAGCACGAGGCCGGCCTAGCTAGCCTACTGCAGACGCTGCGGCTCTTGACAACGCCGGGAGTTGCCGGTGCAGCAGCGGGCAACGCCCTCCGCCGGCCGGTCCTCGACGACGTAACAGCAACTGAACACCCAATTGGTTGAACCGATGCTGACGCCCACCTTCGATGCCCTTAAATAGTGCAGACCGCTGCTGAATCCGATGGTTACGCAGTGCTGTTTTATTACAATGTTCTCGATGAGTTGGCTAACGCAACCGCGCCTGCGTAATTCTGCTAATGCTGCGTTCCAAGTGTTGATGGCTGCCGCGCACATACACACATACCGACGCTTGTTGCAAAACTGTGTCACGCGCAGGCCAGCCTTTGTCCGCTGTTTGCCATGAGGCTGGCGCATTGCGCACTGAAAGACACTAAATCACAATTTCGCAGCATATTTCCTAAAAGTAACCCCTTGTCCTCTACAGCTTTCACTGGTAACATCCACATCAAGTCAAGAACTACAACTTTCATTCTACTTACATTAAGCTTTTACTGATAATGAAATCCCTTTGTGGAAACAGAATCCTACATCAAGATAGGTTTTGGAGAAACAATAGATTGATCTGTGCCCAGCAAATCAAGTTTGCAAACATGTTACAACAAAGTATTAAAGATGAAGTAAAAAATAAAAAAGACCTCCATTTCAATCACTGAGTCAACTGATCCTACAGCCTGTTTTAATGTCAATGTCATTGTTGGGACCATTACATCTTTCAGCAGATAATTCAATAAAAACATTTCTGCTTGGAACAGTGGCAGGAAAAATTCACAATTGCCCCATACTTAAAAAAGACTCAATAACTTTACTGTTTTCCAGCTTTAAGATCTTTATGAAAACCTGTCAAGGATTCAGACATTGCACCGTATAAATCACTGCCCCAACAAATATGATGGGGAGGGGGCACATGGATTTCAGCAGCAGTTTACAAAAATTCAAATTTCCAGAATATAATACCTAAGATGGTCATCACTCTGGAGGATGAAGCACCTTCAGTTGCAACAGCAAAGAAACTTGCCAAATCTTAGGAAGAAAGAAATACTCAACTTTCATTGCGGTCTAGTTCTATTTCCTGCCGTAAGTGATCTGCCAGCTTTAAGAAACAGGGCAGCCTTTGGCAAAGTTAGTGAAAACTGTGGATGCTGTAGTACAAAGACTGGAGAGTGTGCATGGAAATGGACTTCATTTGTTGGGAAAAGGTGTAAAATGTTTTCAATAAATCCTGGTCTCAACACACTTCCAGAACTGTACACAGTTATAAGTCTACTACTGAAGAAATGGATATTACAATATTTCAAAGCTTTAGATTTGCTCCAATCACCTCTGTAGATACTGAAAGGTCATTTCTTTAGATGAAATATATTATCTTACAGAAGAGTCAACATGACTCCAGACTATTTTAAAGAACATGCTGCCGGTAATTAATAAGCTGATAAGGCATTGTAATGCTGAGGCTTTCAAGAACCATTTTCATTTTCATGTTTCTGTCAAGAACAATTAACTTTTGGTCTAAAAATTTAAAGATACCTTAAAATATAATACAAAACAACTTTAGCACGAATATGCTGATAATGTGATTGGGTAGCACAATTTAGTAAAAAATAGGCATAAAGTAAGGTTTTTCTGTATTCACACACACAAACTCAAATGCAACTCACAAACATACGACCACTGTGCCCGGCTGCTGAGGCCACATTGCAAGTCAGATAGGAGAAGCAACAAGATGGTGCGGGTGAGGAGGAGGCTGTAATGGGAAGGGGGAGGGATAGCAGGATAGGGGCGGCAATGGTAAAGTGCTGCAGAAAAGCAGAGAAGTAAAATGACTGGGTGTATTGGTGAGGACAAAAACTAATGAAGGTTGAGGCCAGGAGGGTTACGGGAATTAATGATATATTTCAGGGAGAGTTCCCAGATGCACAGTTCAGAAAAGCTGGTGTTGGTGGAAAGAATCCAGATGACAGGCTGTGAAGCAGTCATTGAAATGAAAAACACTATGTTGGGAAGCATGCTCAGTGATGGAGCGGTCCAGCCATTTCTTGGCCAGTTTTTTGGAGGAGGAGGAGATTAGTGTTTAACATCCCATCGACAACGAGGTCATTAGAGACGGAGCACAAGCTCGGGTTAGGGAAGGATGGGGAAGGAAATCGGCCGTGCCCTTTCAAAGGAACCATCCCGGCATTTGCCTGAAGTGATATAGGGAAATCACCGAAAACCTAAATCAGGATGGCCGGACGCGGGATTGAACCGTCGTCCTTCTGAATGAGAGTCCAGTGTGCTAACCACTGCGCCACCTCGCTCGGTGCCAGTTTGTTGGTAGCCATTCATGCAAACAGACAGCCTGTTAGTTGACATAGCCACATAGAATGTAGCACAGTGTTTGCAGCTTAGCTTGTAGATCACAACTGGTTTCACAGGTAGCCCTGCCTTCGATGGGAAACCAGCCATGTGATCTACAAGCTAAGCTGTAATCATTGTGTCACATTCTATGAGGGAATGACAACTAACAAGTTGTCTGTACACGTGAACGACCACCAACAAGCTGTTGACAAGAAACGGCTAGGCCACCCCAGTGCAGAGCACACTGTCCAATGCAGTGTTCATTTCAATGACTGCTTCACAGCCTGTGCCATCTGAATCCTCCCCACAAACACCAGCTTTTCTGAATTGCGCAGGTGGGAATTCTCCCTGCCATGTATCCTACATTCCCGTAACCCTCCTGGCCTCAACCTTTGTTAGTCTTTGCCCTTACTCTCTAGTCCCTTCCCTGTTCCCATTCCACCACTACAGTGTCCTCTATTCCACTAACGCACCCAATCATTTTAACTCTCTCCTTTTGTGCTAACCCCTCATCCTCCGTCTAATATCATGACTGCACCTAGCTGCCCTACCTTCTCTCCACCTCATCCCTTTTTGTGCTTCCAAATAAATAGCACTTTACCATCATCCTCACCTACCCTGCTATCCCTCTTCCTACCTGCCCCAGCCTCTTCCTCACCCCCACCATCTGACTGCCTCTCTCATCATGTGCAGCCACTCACAGTGATACGAAAGGGCTGGCAGGTCGATAGATACACAAACAAACACATACATACACACAAAATTCAAGCTTTCGCAACTAATGGTTGCTTTGTCAGGAAAACACACACACACACACACACACACACACACACACACACACACATCCGCACATACACAGACACAAGCAGACATTTGTAAAGGCAAAAAGCCTTGTCTGCAGACAAATGTCTGTGTGTGTGTGTGTGTGTGTGTGTGTGTGTGTGTGTGCGTGCGTGCGTGCGTGCACGAGTGTATACCTGTCCTTTTCCCCCCTAAGGTAAGTCTTTCCGCTCCTGGGATTGGAATGACTCCTTACCCTCTCCCTTAAAACCCACATCCTTTCGTCTTTCCCTCTCATTCCCTCTTTCCTGATGAAGCAACCGTAGGTGAATATTGCAGGAGTGGTGAGAAGAGAAACAGCACAAAGATGAGGCAATCAAGGAACCTATCATCATACACACCAAGACTCAAATGTTTTAAACGGTTATGAGAGGACACAGAACAAAATTTGTTAACCTGTATACCAGCACTGACTCTGGAAATTGGTAACCATTACTGTGAAAAAGGGAATAAAAAACAGAACTGAAAAAATTTGGATGCTCGTTTCACACAAGTGAACTCAAAGCGAGGGATACAAAACTCAGTGGTTTTGCCCAGGTGCTACAGACATGTACATGCGCGCTGCTCGAGTTTTCCCACAGTGCTACTGAAATGTGTGTGTGTCCTAAGCCACTGACAATTGCTGAAGACAAGTTACTTCCAAATTTTTGCAAATAAAAATCTTGGATGTTTGTCACGCAAACTGTGTGCCTCTGTGTGCTATCATTTGCAAAAAACCTCACTTCGGTATCTTGAACTTATATGACGACTGTCATGGTCACATAATGCCCAATGCACGCTGACTGAACTGGAAATCTCACATGCGACCATCCATTAGATATAAAAATCAGTATGTGAAAACAAAATTAGATACCATTCTGCACTCCATTTTAAATAAAATTTCAATATTCTACCTAAGTTTCATATACTGCTATGTATGAGCTAAAATGAAGTTTATGCAATGTGTTTTTACCTCAGCATTTTGTTTGCTTAATTTGACGGAGCACAATAACTAGGACGAATAGCGAAAAAGAAACTTACTCCTTTGTCATGCAAAGATATCAGACTGTAATATGAGCATAAATCAAATTTTTTTGGTAAGTAGTTTACTAAAATCGATGATAAGCATTTCATAGTGGCTGGAACACCGTATCTCATCAGAGGTAGCAGCACTTTTCTATCACTACAGCCACAACAAAGCCGGGCTCAACATGGACCATAGCTGTAGCAGCAAAAGGGTTAACTTCATGGGTATATCTGTTACCATTAAGGGAGAGGGGAAAATAGTCTAACCTCTGAATATAATTTATTTCAATCCAGGACACAACTGTCTAAAACATTCTCATCTTAAAGGTGGACACACACACACACACACACACACACACACACACACACACACACCACTGTTGCAGGAATGAGTGAGGAAGTGGTGGGTGACTAGGTGAAGTGAATAAATAAAAGGGAAGAGAAATGGACAGGGGTGCAATTCCACCCTTCAGCTTTCAGTGAGAGGTCTGAAATAAGATACGAAACTCAAAACTTTATCAAAGTTTTCCACCTTTATTACAATTGTGTACACATTCCATACAGAAATTATGCCCAATTAGTAGAGCCTCCCCACTCAGCAGCTCCAGCAGTAGGGGCTGCTGCTGCCTGCGGTGCCCAGTCTTCAGGAACCTGGAAAGATATGCATCTCACAGTGATTCTGGAAAATATAAAATCTTATTTCCTTCGGCCATTGAAAAATAGAAAAACCTATTCCCAAATTTCAAGACCATCATGTAAGTCAACTGAAATGCAAATTAAACCTGTACCAAGAATAAAACAGATAAACTAGGCAACAATCTTTTTACTGGACATTTCACAGTGCCCATTTAATAAATGAAGTCACATGATTTGCAAGTAGAAATATTTACAGGTCCTGTTGCTTATGATTATTCAGAATATAATTTTCCTATGGCCAAAAATGGAATGAAAACTTTTGCTGGAAAACACACAGCAATCAGCTACTTCTCAAGGTGTTCAGGTGCATTTGTCAGGGTGCGAGATCAACTCAAGTACTTCAACTGTTGCCTGGGGCTATTCCTAAGGGGGGAGCACAAACACATCAAGAATTTCTTAAGCATCAAAGCCTTATTTGCATTGCTAAATTAAATGTCACAAACACTTTCATAAGTCAGAGCTCCTGGTGTGTTTAGAAATTAGCCTGTTCATATAGATGCTTAGGCAGCACAATACAAAGTTTTCTCACAAATCCCATCCCTAACTGCAGCTTGGGCATTACAGGTGTCTGCATTTTTTGGAACTGTGAAAACACACAGACAAAAATTGTCAGGTGCATATAAAATGTGGAAATACATAAAACAAAGGTAAGGCACAAGCAACAGAAAACAATATTTACACCAGCTTTCGAGCTCTAGCTCTTTCTCCAATAGTCACCCATCTCAGTCAGCTATAAGTGAGTAGTTTCCTTTCATTTTAATATTCTTCCATCCAGGAATTTCCATAATTAAACACTGAAATAATTTGGGCTACAATAAACAGTATATAGGAGGCTTGATTAAAAACAATTTAACTTAATTCCTCAATAAAAATATGTTGGCTGCTGAACTGTGTGTGCAAAACACTCATTCATTAATCAGTATTTCAAATCTGTTTCAATTTCCAGAATTGTTCACAATTGCAGGAAATTAAGGTTAAGGTCTGCAATCATAAAAGGCTGGTTCTCTGTAATGTGGTGCTGAACTTGCTTCATAGCAGAAATCAGTCATCAATAGAGTCTCTCACCCATACTGCTCTTGTCTACAGATATTTTGATTATCTTCAAAAAACTGCCTGGAATATCTATCTTTAACTTATGTACATTCATCTAATTCTTTACAAATTGCTGAAAGAACAAGTTAAAGACTTTAATGCAAAAAGATATCAAGCATGGTTTCACTAGTGCAAATGAATGTTCAGTATCCTGAATCTGCACCTGTGGATATTCAATTTTTCAACATCCAGTTCCTGATGAAAACTTGTTTTCAGTTACTAATCTCACAATAATTTTATTGATATCAAGGAAAAGACAAACTGCCTATTGGCTTCTGTCTCGGGTTCTTCGGCCGACATTCATCTAATGATTTTTTTGACGTTTCGCCAGCATGACTGGCTGGCAATGTCAAAGCTTCATCCTCCATTGCCGGTGGTGAACTGGAGCTGAGCTCGCGGCCGCAGACTATATGTACCTGGCGCGCCAACGTCCGAGGGCTTCTCTGCGGTCATTTCCGGTGCGGTTCTCCTCTTGCTACCTGCGACGGTCATTCGCTGTAGTACGGGAAGCCAGGATCCGTTTACCTTAAGGCTTTCCTCTTTCTTGTTCAAATTGTTCACATGTTTTTGTATTTCTACAGCTTCTCTAAACAAGCGCGTGTGATAGTGCTTCTCTACAGCCAGAACTTCCGTGTCGACGAATTTTATTACATGGTCGGTCTCATTCAGTGCGTGCTCTGCCATGGCCGATTTCTCCACCTGCCCCAACCTGCAATGTCGCTTATGCTCTTTGATCCTGGTGTTAATGGATCGTCCAGTCATTCCGACAAACTTTTCCGCATGTGCATGGTTTTGTTTTGTTTTGTTTTTTTTGGTGGGGTTTAAGCGCGCTCAACTACTGAGGTCATTAGCGCCCAGTCACTTATTAGAGCACATGGAATCTAGTAAAACTCAAGGGGAGGGGGGGACACCAGAAAGGCTTGACAAAGATGCAGATAAAATCAGTAAAATTGTTAGATGTCTTCGGACAAGCCAGTCAAAGTTATAAAACGCAGAACACGAGCAGCTGCTCGAGCGTCATCAGCTAAAATATCCAGTAAAGTAGATGGCAGGGACAGGACAACACGAGATTGACTAAAGCGGGGACACGACAATAAAACATGGCGCACTGTTAATGCCTGACCACAAGGGCACTGCGGGACTGGGTCACCGGAGAGCAGGTAGCGGTGGCTAAACCGGCAATGCCCAATCCGCAACCTGGTCAGAAGGACCTCATCTCGCCGAGATGGTCAGGAGGAGGTTGTCCAAGCAGTTGGGAGCGGTTTTACTGCCCGGAGCTTGTTTCCTTGGAGGGATGACCAAGCATCCCACCACAACGACACTAGCCTCTTACATACATCCCCACGAACGTCAGATGACTGGACACAATGGGAGGCTGGCCGAGGCAGGAGGACTGCAGCCTTGGCTGCAGCATCCGCAGCCTCATTCCCAGGCACTCCTACATGTCCGGGAACCCACAGAAAGCTGACAGGAGAACCATTATCAGCGAAAGAAAGGAGGGACCGCTGTATCCGTTGAATCAAGGGATGGACCGGATAGGGAGCTCCAAGGCTCTGAAGAGCACTGAGTGAGTCAGAGCAGAGTACATACGATGAATGGCGGTGGCGGCGGGCATACTGAACAGCCTGATGGAGAGCAAAAAGCTCGGCCGTAAAGCTGGAACATTGGTCGAGGAGCCGGTATTTAAAGGTGGCGGCCCCGACGACAAAGGCACAGCCGACACCATCGTCAGTTTTGGAGCCATCAGTGTAAATAAGGGTGTGACCGGCAAGTCGAGCACGAAGTTCGACAAACCGTGAGCAATACACTGCAGCCCGGAGTACCCTCCTTCGGGAGTGAGCTGAGGTCGAGATAAATATGAACCGGAGCCTGGAGCCAAGGTGGTGTCGGGCTCTCACCCTCTCTGAAGGTGGTAGGGAGGGCAAAATCCAATTGTCGAAGCAGGCGACGGAAGAGGACTCCGGGGGGCAGCAGGGCAGACACATACAACCCGTACTGACGGTCGAGAGAATCAGCGAAGAACGACTGGTAAGAGGGGTGGTTGGGCATAGACAACAGCCGGCAGGCATACCGACACAGCAGTACGTCGCGCCGGTAGGTCAATGGTAATTCGGCAGCTTCAGCATAAAGACTCTCGACAGGACTAGTGTAGAAGGCTCCGGTCGCAAGATGTAACCCCCAATGGTGGATGGAGTTGAGACGGCGTAAGAGGGATGGCCGAGCAGATGAAGCTCCCATAATCCAGCTTCGATCGGACTATGGACCGATACAAGCGAAGCAGGACAGTGCGATCCGCTCCCCAAGATGAACCACTAAGAACTCTTTTGAGGACATTAAGGGAACGTGTAAAACGGGCCGCCAAATAAGAGACACGCGGAGACCAACACAGTTTCCTGTCCAACGTCAGCCCTAGAAACTTAGTTGTTTCCACGAATGGGAGAACAACGGGACCCAGATGTAAGGATGGCGGAAGGAACGCTTTATATCGCCAAAAGTTGATACAAACCGTCTTCTCTTCAGAGAACCGGAAGCCATTTGCCACGCTCCATGAGTATAGGCTGTCTAGACAACACTGAAGGCAGCGCTCCAGGAGGCATGTTCTCTGGGCACTGCAGTAGATCGCGAAGTCATCGACAAAGAGAGAGCCTGAGACATTAGGTGGAATGCATTCCATAATTGGATTGATCGCGATGGCAAAAAGGGCTACGCTCAAGTCGGAGCCCTGAGGCACTCCATTTTCCTGGAGGAAGACGTCGGACAATACGGAACCCACACGTACCCTAAACTTTCGATCCGTTAAAAAAGGAATCGATAAAAAGGCGCAGGCGACCGCGTAGGCCCCACCTGTGCATAGTGCGGAGGATACCTCCTCTCCAGCAGGTATCATAAGCCTTCTCCAAATCGAAGAACACGGCTACCGTTTGGCACCTTCGCAAAAAGTTGTTCATGATGAATGTCGACAAGGTCACAAGGTGATCAACAGCGGAGCGGCGGCGACGAAAGCCGCATTGGACATTGGTAAGTAGCCGTCGAGATTCAAGAATCCAAACTAATCGAGCATGAACCATGCGCTCCATCACCTTACAGACACAGCTTGTAAGAGAAATGGGGCGGTAACTAGAAGGAAGGTGTCTATCCTTCTCGGGTTTGGGTATAGGAACAACGACGGCGTCACGCCAACACATGGGGACCTGACTTTCGGTCCAGAAGCGATTGTAGGTACGAAGAAGGAAGCTTTTGCCCGCCGGAGAAAGGTGTGCCAGCATCTGAACGTGAATGGCATCTGGCCCCGGAGCAGAGGACCGGGACAGTGCAAGCGCTCGTTCGAGTTCCCGCATAGTAAAGGGGGCATTATAAGTTTCCAGATTCAGCGAGTGGAAGGAAGGTCGCCGAGCCTCTTCTGCCTCTTTCCTGGGTGGGAAGGCAGGGTGGTAATGGGCGGAGCTTGAAACCTCCGCGAAAAACCGGCCGAAGGCGTTGGAGACAGCCACAGGATCAACGAGGACCTCATTACCGGAGGTCAGGCCAGGTACCGAGGAGTGGGCCTTAATGCCCGACAGCCGGCGCAGGCCACCCCATACGACAGAAGAGGGAGTAAAACTGTTAAAGGAGCTGGTGAAAGAGGCCCAACAAGCTTTTTTTATGTCTTTGATGACTCTACGGCATTGCGCTCGGAGTCGTTTGTAGCCAATACAATTCGCCAACGTAGGATGGCGGCGAAAGTTGCGTAAAGCACGTCGTCGAGCACGGATAGCGTCTCTACAAGCCTCGTTCCACCAGGGGACGGAAACGCGATGTGAAGAAGAGGTAGTAAGAGGAATGGAACGTTCGGCAGCATTGATGATAACAGCCGTGAGGTATTCGACCTGACTGTCATAACAGAGAAAATCGTGGTCCGGAATAGTCGCCAGGGAGGAGTAAAGTGCCCAGTCAGCTTTCGGTATGTTCCAGCTCGAAGGACGTGGGGATGGGGTGTGGTGCAGGAGACGAACGACACAGGGAAGTGGTCGCTCGAATAGGTGTCAGAAAGGACATATCACTCGAACCGACGGGCAAGAGTGGTAGAACAGATCGAGAGGTCCAAGTGGGAGTAGGTATGAGTAGAGTCCGAGAGGAAAGTCGGGGCGCCAGTATTGAGGCAGACAAGATTGAGATGGTTGAAGACATCCGCCAAGAGGGAGCCTCTCTGACAGGATGCAGGAGAGCCCCAAAGGGGATGATGGGCGTTGAAGTCGCCAAACAATAAAAACGGCGGAGGAAGCTGAACAATCAGGTGCATCATGTCAGCCCGACTAACTGCGGATGACGATGTAGTGTAGATGGTACAAACTGAAAAAGTAAAGGCAGAAAGAGTAATACGGACAGCTATTGCTTGGAGTGGGGTGGTCAATGGGATGGGATTGTAATAGACATCGTCCCGAATGAGCAACATGACCCCACCATGAGCTGGGATACCGTCCACAGGGGTGAGATCATAGCGCTCCGAGGTATAGTGGGTAAAGGCAGTACGGTCAGTCGGGCGCAACTTGGTTTCCTGGAGACCAAGGACGAGCGGACAGTGCAGGCGGAGGAGCAGTTGTAATTCCTCCCGATTAGATCGAATACCTCTTATGTTCCAATGTAACAAGGCCATCGCTAGTCAAAAAAGAAGGGGAACGAGACGGGGGAAGAGCTGGTCACCTCGACGGCCGCGGAGGGCCAGGTTTCGAGGGAACAACGCTACAACTGGCGGGAGGCGGATCCTGTTCCATCGAGTCGTAGCCAGCTGCGGCCGCTGTCCCTGGTTGTGTAGGAGGGGCAGCATCATTTGCCGACGAGAGGCCAGCTGAGCGCCTGGCAGCAGAGCGTCCCGGCGAAACTGAGGACGGCCGGGAGCAGCGACTCACGGATGGAGCGTCAGACGAAACGCGCTGGGGTGGAGAGGGGGATAGAGACTTCTTCTTGGAGGCCTTCTTGGAAGTCCGAGGAGGCACAGGGATGGTGGGCTGGACCCGAAGAAGGTCCTCATGCGTGGGGTCCGTTTTGGAACGCCGGACCTCGGAAGCTGGGGTCCGGAACATTTCCCCGATGCGATGGATGCCTGAGAAGAGGATCGCTTCTCAGGCGGGAGGGGGGGGGGGGGGGGGGGGGGGGGGGGGGGGGGGGCGGGGGGGGGCGGGGTGGGGGGTGGGGGGGGGGGGGATTGGGGGGGGTGATTTGAAAGGGAGGGAATTGGGAGGCGGAGGCAGAGACCCTGGATGGGGGGAGGAGGCGGAGGGGGGACAGGATAGGGGTGAGGATACCGCGGAAGGAGTGGACACAACTGAGGCAAACGAAGTGGGCAACGGCACGGGATGGAGGCGGTCATACTTCTTCCTGGCCTCAGAATAAGAGAGACGATCCAAAGTTTTGAGTTCTTGTATCTTCGTCTCCTTCTGATATGCAGGGCAGTCTGAGGATCTAGGCGAGTGGATGCCAGGACAATTAACGCACCGAGGTGGTGGGTTGCATGTATGTTCCTCACGAAGAGGACGTCCACAATCGCCACAAAGGGGCTCAGCCTCACACCGTGACGACATGTGCCCAAAGCGCAAACACCGAAAACAGCACATAGGAGGCGGGACGTAAGGTCACACGTCGCACATCACCTTTACCTTCTCCGGGAGAACGTCCCCCTCAAAGGCGAGGATAATGACCACGGTGTCGATGCGACGGTCTTTGGGGCCGCACTGGACGAAATGCATGCCGCGGCGCTCCAGGTTTGCCCTGAGCTCCTCATCAGATTGCAGCAGGAGGTCCCGATGAAAAATAACCCCCTGCGTCCTATTTAGTGCCAGATGCAGGACAATGGACACTGGGATATCCCCTAGGCAGTCACACGCCTGGAGTGCCGCCGACTGTGTGGCGGAGGTGGTCTTTATAAGAACGGACCCCGAACGCATCTTACTGAGAGCCTCGATTTCCCTGAAGATGTCCTCAATGTGCTGAACAAAGAACATGGACTTGGAGGTGGCTAACGTCCCCCATCGGTTCGAGAACAGACCAAATAGCGGGGGAAGTACTTCGCCCCAAGCCGGCGGGCCTGTCCCTCCTCCCAGGGAGTGGCCAAGGGGGAAAGGGCAGGAGAACTAGAACCAGAGACAGTACCTTTCCTTTTGGAAGACTCGGCCGCAGAGCGACCTGATACGTGTTGACGTTTCATCTGCGAAACGTCCGCCCCGATACCACCCACTCCGACCAGGGGCTCTCCCCACAGGCGCCACCCAGCCTCAGCAAGGGCCACCTGGCAGGATGACCGTTGCCGGGAGTCCTGATGCCCCAAGGAGACGGGCATCTACTCCTTGGCCGACGTGGGGAGGGTGCAGCTCACGTATCGGCAGTACGATCCCCGTGTTGTCAGGGGGCTACAACCTAGAGGGTACATGACGACCCCACCACAACTGCCTGGCTACCGTGCTGGATTTCTGGTGCCATGGAAAGTCCATCATGATCGTAGGTGCAGATGGGGACGCACTATGGGCGTAACTTGTACAACCCATCAGGCGTTTAGGCCCAATTTGAGGAACAGTGGGTATGGTTACAACGCCGGTACAATGCTGAGTGCCAAGGTCTTAGTGCACTGAGGACCAGTGGTACACCACATAAGGCGTCCTTCCCCAAAATGCTCGTACTTCTGTAGAATTTTGAAAAATGGAGGTCAAACCACAAGCGGGACCATCACATGGAAGGCCGAAACGGTTGAAACTCCTTTTAGTCGCCTCTTACGACAGGCAGGAATACCTCGGGCCTATTCTTACCCCGGACCCGCAGGGGGGATGTGCATGGTATACGGTATATTCCCAACATTGCAAGTGGGTCTCTTTTCCTCCTTCGCCGATCTAAGACACTCTTTGATCTTCCTTGTCGGTTTGAAAATCGTCTTTACGCCATGTTTGCGCAATATACGGCCGATTCTGTCAGTCACTCTCGGAATGTAGGGCAGAAAGGCCGTACCCGACATTTCTTTTTCTGGTTCCTTACTTCGCTGAATGTTTGGCTCTGTTACACTTCTAATGTAATTTGTGGAGTACCCATTGCTCCTCAGAACAGTTTCCAGGTATTGCATTTCTCGTTTGAGGTGTTGCGGCTCACATATTCGTCCTGCTCTCGTTACGAGCATACTAATCATGCCTCTTTTCTGGCTCGGGTGGTGGTTTGACAGTTTGTGCAGGTATCGGTCTGTGTGTGTCGATTTTCGATACACGCTGTGTCCCAGGTTTTCGCCGTCCCTTGTGACCAGCACATCTACAAATGGCAGTTTCTTGTCTTTTTCTACTTCCATGGTAAATGTTATGTTGGCATGGAAGCTGTTCAAGTGCCTTAGGAAGTCACCGAGCTGTTCTTCACCATGGCTCCACACCACGAAAGTATCATCGACGTACCTGTACCACACCTTAGGTTTGCAAGTCGCCGAGTCCAGTGCCTGTGCTTCGAATTGTTCCATGAAGAAGTTGGCCACCACTGGACTGAGAGGACTACCCATGGCCACGCCTTCCAGCTGTTCGTAGAAATCACCATTCCACATGAAATAGCTCGTGGTGAGACATGCATGGAAGAGCTTTTTGATGTCTTGCGGGAACATGGAACCGATGTGCTCCAGAGCGTCACTGAGTGGCACTTTCGTAAATAACAAAACAACATCAAAGCTGACCAGTATGTCATTTGGTGCAAGTTTCAGTTCCTTCAGCTTCTCAATGAAATGTCCTGAGTCCTTAATGTATGTGTCGGTCTTCCCCATGTGTGGCTGGAGCAGAGAGGCCAAGTGTTTTGCCAGTTTATACATTGGTGAGCCAGGAGCACTAACGATCGGTCTCAGTGGAACGTTGTTCTTGTGGATCTTGGGTAATCCACACAGTCGAGGTGGTAGGGCTTCTGTGTTGCGCAGGTTTCTCTGTATGTCCACTGGCAGAGAAGTCGTCTTGATTAATCGATTCGTATTACGAGTGATACGCTGCGTCGGATCTGCACTTAGTTTTCGGTACGTCGTCGGATCTAATAGGTCTCGGATCTTTTGCTCATAATCTTCGGTCTTCATTACGACGGTCGCATTCCCCTTATCAGCAGGCAGTACCAATATACTCTTGTCAGCGTTGAGATTCTTAATGGCTTGTACCTCTTCTTTCTTCAGGTTGCAAGCTGGTGGTAAGAGCCTGATCATTCCTTTACATTTTTCTTACTCATAGTTTCAACTGTCACTATGGATAAAATTAACTTAATCTCTTTTTTGGCGTAGAAAATTGTGTGTTCAGTGCCCCACACCTTGTAGTTACTTATCAGTAACTTATTTGTACCATCAACTACTATGAAAAATCTTCATTATTGTTAGCACTTTCGAGGGCCGCAATCATCAAGCAAAATTTCTTAATAACAGTATCTGTGTGAATTCACCTATTCAATACCAATCAATAAGTTTTGAATGTATCTACATACAACAAGATTTGTTCAGCAGTATCACTGTATTGCCAGGTATGAGGAATTTTACCTGTGATGCCCAATCTTCACTGGCAGGAAATGCAGCTGGTGCTGGAGCACCTGGAACAGCTGGTGCCACAGGAACATCTTCACTCCAGGTAGTGGCAGCAGCAGCTGCTGCTTCTGGAGCAACTGGTTCCTGAGCCCAACTATCTGCAGTGGCAGCAGCAGTGAAGTCTGGAATCTCTGGCTTCGCAGGGACCAGCATTTCCTTAATTACCTCCTCTTTCTCAGCCTGAAATTAAGATGAACTCAGAGCCTTATTTTTACTGGAAAACCTAACATCAAATCAGATAATTACACTAACAAACAAAGCGTAAGGGATAGCATTTTTATAATAATGGCAACAACTTGTCAGTGCACAGATCTATTTTAACTGCTTATTAGTTCCCCAAGGATACCAATGTGCTATTAGCAAAAACATGTGAACTCACTATACTACGGGCATATTGACAAAGGAATCTATCAAAGTTGTGCCGACATTAAATATCTAGTTGTTATCAGCCTGCAGTTCATACTTTACTGAAAACATTGCAATGTTGCAGTGAAGATATTATATACCACAGAAATTATGTGACTGCAAATTCACCTCAATATTTCACATGGACATGTTAAGGCATGCACTGGACAGGGTGGAGAGAATTCATTAGCTGTATAAGCAACAGAAGCTGCACCCCCGCTGCCCCGAATGTCACAGTTGCAAACACCAACTGTGTTGGTGTAATTATGGAGGTGCAGGGAAAGGTTATCATAGAGGTTTTTATCAGACAGCATGAAGTAATTTGCTCACTCTTATGATACATCAGGATGACTATGGGCAACTGACATGACATCCAATGTTATCAACACTTTTCAGATATACATGAGTTGTTGAGTTCACCTTCAGGTTACCTAGCAGGGTCAGTCAAGAGCACAAAAGTACATTTTTTTCTGTCTTATTTTGACGTTTTAGTCAGAAGATGTACTTAATGACACTCTTTACTGTCAGATACATAGCTACCTCATGTCTCTTGTGTTGGCTATGTAACTAAGCAAATAAAATGAAAACAATATTTCTATTGAATGGGGTCTCTGTTGACCACACACGATAGAGTTTACAAAAATTTCTTTTTCAAGATATGATTTATCTTTCTTACACTGGCAATAATGATGCAACTAATAAAGATTTCAGTATGCTCATTGTTTGGAGCATGAATAGTCATTGTTTTGTCTCACTTCATTTCGTGTATTATTTGGACTTGATTTAACAGGTTACAAGTACTGTGTGTTAGTGACAGAAAATGACAGGTACTGTGACGTGATTTAAACAACCCAGAATACCTTAGTGGAGTAATCTCCATTATAGAAAATGGTGACATTGAGGAAATAAATATTGACAATGGATCAGAATCAGCAGAAAATGAGACTGTGTTAGAGGCAAGAGAAAAAAAAATAGCACATGAAATAGAAAACAGTGTTGTTGAAGATGATGGTAATGATTATAGCAAGAAACCATATATAAAAAAATTATGTAACTAAAAATGGAATATCTTGGTCTAAAAATTCCACCAAAAGCTACGTGTCTAACTGTTTATGGTGTTCTTTTAAGTGCTTCCAGGATTTACAGTAGATCTAGTGGAACCGGATCAGTAAGTGATGCTTTCAAGTTGTTCTTTCATGACAGTATTTTAGAAATCCTTGTGAAATGTACCTCTGCCACATACCTCATGGTAGTTTGCAGAGTATTGATGTAGATAAAAAGGCACAGGCATATTATGAGGAGTGGGATGCTACATACCTAGAAAACCAGAAACCAAGGTTGGCAACAGATGTAGATGACGAGTACTCGTGTGCACTGAAAGCTAAACACGGGAGTCTGTAGCATTATTGTTAACTGCAGATCCTACGTACAAGAGAGATTTTCCTGCTTCAATGTCTATTCCAACAATTACCTACATTCATCAGATCTGATGACACTACAAGAAACTAAAGGTTTTGGTGGATTTCTAGACCAAGATATTCCATTTTTAGTTACATAATTTTTGTATATATTTGGTGTGTTGTTATGATCATCATCATCATCATCATCATCATCATCATCATCATCATCATCATGCTATCAGAGATGACTGTACATTGCCAATAACTGTAGGTCTAATTTCAATTCTCATTAACATCTCTTAGTATACAAACAACTTGCTTCCTTCTGGGGGCATTGACCGTTTGTTGTTTATATGAAGTCAAAGCCAGCTACGTGAAAGTATGGGATTTTGATTTATGTAAAATCAAATTATGCTTTGAACTTACAAGGGTATACTGGAAAAGAAAGATTTTCCTAGAGAAAAATCAAGGAAAAAGTGTAGTGCTGGATCCAACTAGCTGGTTACATCATCACCACTGAATCTGTCTGCCTCTTCCACAAGTAATTTAACTTCACACAAGAAATTTGACTACATGGAACAAGAAGGAGTAAATACCTTAAGTTTTGTTGCCTAACCCCATAAAGAAAGCAATGTCACCCATCTTAGTTTTTCATAATGATCTTACATTAGTCCTATGTCACAAAGAATAATCGTTCTCCGATCCTGCTTAGTACCAAGCATTACGACAAAGGTAGGTGACACTGAAAGCTACAAACGAAACCTAATTCTGCAATATATCACCACCAAGGGGGTGGGCTTCAATACAATGAACAAGATGGTCAATGAATACTATGTGAAAAGAACCACATCACTTCACTTTATTACTCAAACTTTCAACACAAAAGTGTTTGAATGCTTATGTATTATGGAAGACACACAATCAGCATCTTCCATCAAGTTCTATGAAATATATTTGTCATTTACTTAAAGCATTCTGTTATATTTTGTACTAATTTCTATTCAAGCTAGAACTCAATTCCATTTTATTCATTGGTCTTATGATTTAACTCCAAGTATTTACACTATTTATTCTGTGTGTCTACAGAGATGTTAACAGCAGCACTTGTTATAAACTGTATGAATGAAAGTCAGTTTATGTGAAATCTCAAGGGATTTGAGTGCAACTGTATGATAGATCTACCCTGAAGGTTTAAATTCAAATGTCCTCTTAACATTACCATAGGTACATATGTCATTCTGTTCAGAAGTTAAAAACTTTTAAATTATAATTATCTCATAAATAACCGAAAATCATAACAGGAGCCCCACTGTATCACAATTATGAATTTCCTATTAATTCTACTTTTATAGATCAAGCTTCAAAATGCTAATCACTGCAAAATCAGAGTGTATTCTGCACTATTTTTTAATATAAATGGTAACTTCAGCTTCCACTTCTCTGAGTAGCTTATGGTCCCTGGAAATCTTAAAATACTAACAAACTTCTTATTCAGCATGGGCAAAGCAAAACAAAATTACAGAACCACTCTTAATAAACAGAGAAATGAGCCACTGCCAATTGTCAAACAACTCTTCTAATCAGCCAGGCAGCCATACTGCATGCACAAATTGAACACCATCTGTCAGATTGCCTGGGATTTCCACACGATCGGCGACCAGCAACCGATCATTGTGATTTGCCCCCCCCCCACTCACTATGAAGTGATCAGTCACCCATGCGACAGATTGCTGTAATACTTCGCTCATGTGTGGAGTCCTTCAAATATGTACAAAGTAGTGACGTAACGCTCATCAAGAGCAGTTTATAGTTGTGAAGTATTTCACAGTCTTTGTCCTAAAGCCTTTGACACAGGTACTTGATTGTGCACTGTGTGCTGTCATCATAAATGGTGCATTTTCTTTGCAACTTAAGTTTCATTTTGGTGTTATTTTTTCGTTCATGTTTTACTGCTGCAATAGTGGTCTAGAATAGAGAATCTGTTCTTACTAGTGAGAATTATGAAAATTTAACTTGAAACTAAAACAACGAAAAATGCCTGGGTGTCCTGAGGCGTATACACCCTGAATAAACTACTAACGCACAGAAGTGCCATGACTGCCAATTACTACCAGAGAAAACATGGAAGTTTCAGCAACACCGATGTCAGTAATAAACATTACCGTGGGGTAAGAACGATGACCAAAACAATGGTGAAAACTTTGGATAAACATGAATGCATTTCACTCTTGCTTACGGAAAGTATGAGGATAGACAAATTTGCTTGATGTTATTGAAATTGGACTGCTGCTGTCTTCTCAAGAGGGGTGTCTTGCTTCATAGGCCTGATAAATATCTGCATCTCATATTTTGAAAAACAAGTGCACAGATTGGACACAGAAGCATGGTCTGGGAAAATCTTTTTGTTCTTCCTTTATTTTATGTTAACATGCAAAAACTAGTTATAAATCCATTTTTGGACATTATGTTTCCCTTACGTTATTTCTTACTTAATGAGGACAGAATATTTCAATAAGAAGAAGCACCTTGGCCCACCACTTCATTCCCACGAATCTGGAAGACCATGATCAACACTTAACTTCAAATAATATTGTCGGATCTAAACTGAATTGAACAAATGTGCAACTAACTTTTTTGTATCTTATGAAATATTGGCATATATTACATATACAAAACATTTTGCACAAAATAATCTAATCACTTTCATACAGCCACTTTAATATACTGTATCCTGTGAAGTGTAGGCTAGGAAATATTTTTTTTTTTTTTAACTACAAAAGCATGCATAAAGATATGAAGAGGAGGAGGAGGTTCTAACAAGTGCATATTTTGCACCTTTTGCCCCATTCCCAAATTCATTAAAGCAGGACTTGTTAGACCTTCTCTCCTTCCCCTGGTCCCTACAGTGGAAACATTTTTTCACCACCAAACCAAAGACCAATGTTGAACCATGACTAACTCAGCTCATTCCTCCATCCAACTGTGATCCACCCCCACTGTCCCGTAATCACTCCCTGTTAACTTTCCAGAATTTCTTAATCTCGATCTTGCCTCAGCATCAGTCCCCAAAATCCCTCAACATGCAGACTAACCTTACACCTACAGAAAGAAACGCAACCCACCACCTAAAAACTTCGACCTTATAACCCTACCAGTGGATTAAGGCTCCACCACCACTGTTTTGAACCGCAGGAATTAGCTGGCATACGGACTCCGCCAGCTGTCAGATACACCTTACCTACAAACCTTGCCATAGTGACCCCACTCCAGAAGACTCTCCAGTCACTACTCAAATCCTTAGGTCCATTCCAGATTCTCTCCCCGGAGTCTATCTCTCTGCTCAACCCTACCACTCCCTGCACTCCTACCTTCTACATGCTTCCTAAAGTCCATAAACCCAACCACCCAGGATGCCACATTGTGACTGGTTACTGTGCCCCCACCGAGTCAATCTCTGTTCTCATAGACCAACACTTTCAACTTATTACCTGGGAACCTACCATCCTACATAGAAGATGCCAACCATTTCCTCCACAATCCCTGTCCCTTTACCACACCGTGCACAGCTCATCACTATTGATGCCATCTCCCTTTACACTATAACATCCCTAATACCCATAGCCTTACCGCTATTGAACACTACCTTTCCCAATGCCCGACAGATTCAAACCAACAACCCCCTTCCTATTCGCCGTGACCAACTATATCCGCAACCACAATTACTTCTCCTTTGAAGGTACTACCTACAAACAAATCCGGGGTACAGCTATGGGCACCTGCATGGCACCATCCTATGCTAACCTATTCATGGGCCATCTAGAGGAATCCTTCCTATACATCCAGAATCCTAAGCCCCTCACCTGGTCCAGATTCACTGATGACATCTTTGCTATCTGGATCAAAGATGAGGACACCCTATCCACATTCCTCCAGAACCTCAACAACTTCTCCTCCATTTGCTTCACCTAGTCCAACTCCACTCACCTTCCTTGAAGATGCTGACAACCTTGAAGATGGCTACATCAGTACCTCCGTCCATATCAAACTTACTAACCACCAGCAATACCTCCACTTTGACAGCAGCCACCCATTCCATACCAAGAAGTCCATTCTTTACAGCCTAGCCACCTGTGATCGTCACATCTGCAGTGACGAGCAGTTCCTCTCGAAATATACCAAGGGTCTCACTGAAGCCTTCACGAACCATAATTATCCTCCCAGCCTTGTACAAAAACAAATATCCCGACCTTATCTTTCCAGCCTCCCACCACCTCACAAACCCCCACTGTGCGGCTACATCCTCCTCTTAACTCAGTAGCACCTAGAACTGGAGCAACTGAATTACATTCTACATCAGGGTTTCGACTACCTCCCATCATGCCTTGAAATGAGAGATGTCCTGCCCACTACCCTTCCCACCTCTCCCACAGTGGTATACCACCAACAATCGAACCTACACAACATACTCGTCCACCCCTAACACAAGCCCTGCACCCAACCCTTTAACCTCATGGCTCATAACCTTGTAATAGACCCAGATTCCAGACCTGTCCCACACATTCTCCCAACACAACCTACTTCAGTCCAGTCACAATCATCATCCATACAATCAACGGCAGGGCTACCTGTGAAACCAGTCATGTGATCTACAACCTAAGCTGCAACAACTGTGCTGCATTCTATATAGATGACAACCAACAAGCTGGCTGTTCGCATAAATGGGCACTGACAAACTGTGGCCAAGAAACAAGTGGACCACCCTGTTGCTGGACACACTGCCAAACACGACATCCTTCAATTCAATGACTGCTTCACAGCCCATGCCATATGAATCATTCCCACTAACACCAGCTTTTCTGAATTGCGCAGGTGGGAACTTTCCCTGCAGTATGTCCTACGTTTCCGTAACCTTCCTGGCCTCAACCTTTGTTAGTCATTGTCCTCTCCCATCTGCCCCTTCTCTGTTCCCATTCCAGCCCTACAAAGCCCTCATTCCACCATTGCGCCCAACCTTTCTTGCTTCTCTCCTTTTCCACTATTCTCATCCCCCCTCCCTACCTGTCTGCTCCCCTCTATCAACCACCTGACTGCACGTAGCTTCCCTACCCTCTTTCCACCTCCTCATTCCTGCACGCTCCCCAACAGCACGTCACTGCCACCCTGCCCCAGCCTCCTCCTTACTCCCATGCAGTCGCCACTTTTCAACACACCCTAGTGCTGCTGCTCGCAGTGTGGCCTCAGTTGCCCGAGACTACAGTTGTATGTGTTGAGTTGCATGAGTGTGTATGTGTCTGTTGTCTAATTTTGACGAAGGTTTCACTAGTCGAAAGCTGTATTTGTGACAGTCTTTTTTATTGTGCCTATCTGAGACTCGGCATCTCTGCTATATGATGATAATATTATGAAAAAGGAAGTTCCTAAGTGCATATTTTTGTATGTCAAAATGGCCCAGCACAGCCAATTGCAATATCCACTACCATGCACGAAGTTTATTTCAAAAACACAGTGGAATGACAAACTTAGTAATTATAAATGAACTAGATCCCAGTATCACTTATAATAAATACCACCAAGTCGTACTTCTGTTTATTTTTCTTATCCAGTATTTTACACCACAATACACTTGTTTTTCCTCCAATGTTTTGTAGATCTTTTTTTCAACACACCTCTACATACTCAAGAATACATACCTCCTCTGGGTCCCTCCAGAAGAACAAGTCAACAACAACATCCCATTTCCCGTCGCGAGGTATGGAACCACGGAATCTCAAAACTTCCCTTGCAAGCAGCCACCACATCAGCCCAATGGAATGTGTGCTCTGTCAACAGAAGACAAAAGGTAACAAGAATAAATCATTCTAATCAAGTTTATATTTCCACTGAAGTCATATGAAAACTGAATACTGCAAGAGAACTGATTCCATATCTTCCTCTATTATTGTCAGGCTACATTATCATACCTAACTTCTACATCCACATGACAACTCTACGATTCACAATTCAAGTGCCAGGCAGAGGGGTCATTAAGCCACTTTCATACAACTTAAGCCACAATTCCACTCACAAACAACACGTGGGAAAAAACACAACACTTAACATCTATCCACGTGAATTCCAATTTATCTTATTTTATCATCATCATCATCTCTCCTTATGTAGGATTAACAAATTACTTTCACATTCAGAAGAGAACGTTGGAGGCTGAAATTTCATTAAAGATCCCACTGCAACAAAAAATGCCTTCGTTTTAATCACTGCCACCCACTACTCGTGCATCACATCCGTGACATTCTCCCCCTAGTTTGCACTAATACGGGTTGCTCTTCTTTGAATTTCTTCAATGTCTCCACCAGCCCTATCTGGAAAGTACTTAGTACCAAACATCAATATTCTACCACAGCACAGACAAGCACAGGCAGCCTCTTTAGTTGATTTGTTACATCTTCTAAGAGTTCTTTCTGTCAATAAAAAGCAGTCCTTTGGCTTGGATTGCCTTACTCAAAGCTTATCCCTGTCCGCAGCTCATGGTAGCATTCCTGCTTCCTGAGCATGGGATCCCGAGTTCGATTCCCGCCGGGGTCAGGGATTTTTACCTGCCCTGAGATGACTGGGTGTTGTGTCGTCTCCATCATCATCAATCCCCATTATGGTCGGAGGAAGACAACGGCAAACTACCTCCACTGGAACATTGCCTTGTACGGCAGTGGGAGTCTCCCACATCGTTCCCCCACTCTGTCAAAAAGCGAGGGACTTATTTCCATTTCCATAGCTTATCCCTAGGTACTAAGTTGAACTATATGCCTTCATACTTACAACAATATAATGAAAATGATAGAGTGCTACTCATCACATAGAGATGAGTTGCAGACAGAAACACCAAAAGACAGGTGTACATGTGAGCCAAAAGGCCTCCTTCTACAGCACACGACCAATCTCTGCCTACTGGTCCGGCCTCAGTGGCCAGAGACAGTGGTCACGTCTGTGCACCAACTGTGCTTGCATCAATGTGTAAATTAGAAGAAAGCCTCTTTGGTCCAAAGCTCCCATGCTCAGTAGTCTTTTTGGTGTGCTTGTTTGTGATCCGACATCTCTATACAGAGAGTGGCAATCAATCCTTTCCAAGAATACTTCTGTTATTCCACGATGGATTTCCCTTTATTGATTCAGCATTTAGACTGGTGTGATTAATCGTATACTGAAATTTAACCAATTTCTTTTAGTACTCATGGATGTTCATTATTTGGGATCAACCAACCACTTTTCACACCATACAGATACTTTATCTAAATAATTTTGCAACTGGTTTTGACCTTCTGATGACTTCTGAAAGATGGTAAAAGCAAACAGAACTGCTCATTTTGCCCCTACATTGTTTATCGGCAAGGAATAGCAGAGGACCTAAAACACTTCACTGGGTAACCCTCGGTATCACGTCTGTTTCAGTCTATGAATTTTCTTAAGTTGCTACGAACAGTGACCTCTCTGACAGGAAATCACAAATGCCGTCACACAAGCACACAACTGCTACATACTCCATAGGCAAGTAATTTGATTCAGGGTGTATACAGGGACAAGGAAAAAAAATTCCCGGGTTATTCCCGGATATCCCGTTTAAAAAATATGCTTTTTCCCAGGCGAAAATACACTATTTCTGTGCTAAGTGACAGTAGGTTTTCCATAGATTTTCCCTCGGAACTGTAAAACTTATCAATCCTTTGAATGGTTAAACGTTTTAGACAATCACGTAGAATTTTCCGGAAGAGAAAGACGGGGCAGAGAAGTTTTGGAGAGACTTTTAATAAAGAAAAGGAGAGAAGTTTTGGAAAGACCTTTGATTTGCAGCAACATATACGCTGCATATTTTTGTATTACGAAAGTATAAATTCGAATTGCACCAAACACAGCGCGTTAGTTTCCGGAGCGTTGAAACCGAGGTTGCGATGTCCTTTTGTAAGCGAGTCATATCTCAAGCCTCAAGATCTCGCCAGCTGATGACAGCAGCTATTCAGAGCATAGGACACGTGTTACAGTCAGCCAATAGCAAGATCACTGGTTACATAGCGCGAACACGCAAGAGGCGAAGTAAACGGTTTACATTAATGTACACAGTACCATATATCTACAACAAGAGCTAAGCTTTTACATATAATATTCGTCTCTAAGATTAACACGCTACAACAGAAGCTAAGCTTTCACATGTAATACTGATCTTTTTTTGCGTGTGTGATACTTTAAGATACATCACACAAACGTGCCAGTAAATTTAAAATTATGACATAAATGTCTTGGTTCGAAATTCTAGTAAGTGGCTGGTCCTCAAACTGTTCAGTTTCGAACGCTCTGTGATTTAGATATCCATCCCACTTTCTCACATGTAACATAATTCATCTTCTGTAAAAAGAAAATTACATAGAAAGTAACGCTTTTCTAACCACCATTCGCAATACTATCCGGAGACTGTTAGGTTCGATTTACCAGTTGCGAGAGAGCGTCAGAAAACGGGTATTATTGTGCGTGTGCAACTGCAGTGGTGTAGGAAGTCCGTATGTTCGTGTGTATAAAGCACTAAGAGTTTACATTACACCATAAAAGAAACAGGGCATCAGAGGATACTCCAAAGAGCATCGAAATTTCATAAACCATACTAAAATGCATAATTCAGCTTGAAGTGCAAATTGGCTTTTTCCAGATTCACAATGAGTAGGTCCCACCTGATACTAAGCTTTTCAGTGTGGATTATGGGATGTAAATTTTCTTGGAGCACCAGTACTCTACGATCTCATTTTTGATCCTTTATTAGGACATAATGCCATATACGGCAGAAGATAATAACGTGCACTTGAAATTCAGCGAACAGTTGGAACTAGCCAATACTGTAGAATGAAACACTTCGTTTCAAATAAAATGACTGCCTCAGCGGAAAGATTAATAAAGCCAAATTTCTTTAGCGAACTTGCAAAAATAACTTGACTGTTCTGCAAGGCGATTAATGCTTGACTGCTACTAACTTGGAAATAAAATAAAATAAAATCAGAAAACTGAACTTAGAAATACAGGGTGATTCAAAAAGAATACCACAACTTTAGGAATTTAAAACTCTACAACGACAAAAGGCAGAGCTAAGCACTATCTGTCAGCGAATTAAGGGAGCTATAAAGTTTCATTTAGTTGTACATTTGTTCGCTTGAGGCGCTGTTGACTAGGCGTCAGCGTCAGTTGATGCTAAGATGGCGACCGCTCAACAGAAAGCTTTTTGTGTTATTGAGTACGGCAGAAGTGAATCGACGACAGTTGTTCAGCGTGCATTTCGAACAAAGTATCAGCAGGATGGAGCGCCACCACATTGGCACTTATCTGTCCGTAACTACCTGAACGTCAACTACCCGAGGCGATGGATCGGCCGCCAGGCAGCCCGTGACAGAGCACTTCATCACTGGCCTCCAATAAGCCCTGATCTTACCCCCTGCGATTTTTTCTTATGGGGGTATGTTAAGGATATGGTGTTTCGGCCACCTCTCCCAGCCACCATTGATGATTTGAAACAAGAAATAACAGCAGCTATCCAAACTGTTACGCCTGATATGCTACAGAGAGTGTGGAACGAGTTGTAGTATCGGGTTGATATTGCTCGAGTGTCTTGAGGGGTCCATATTGAACATCTCTGGACTTGTTTTTGAGTGAAAAAAAACCTTTTTAAATACTCTTTGTAATGATGTATAACAGAAGGTTATATTAAGTTTCTTTCATTAAATACTCATTTTTAAAGTTTTATTCTTTTTGAATCACCCTGTATATTTTTGTCCTCCGTAATTATGTGAATGTATTTTAATTCACTTGATAGCTCCCGGCCACAGAAATCCATTTTGTTTTCATTTGACGTGGGAGCTGTACATGAAGGGAAGCAGCAAAATCACTTAACGTTAACACGGGTCACGTGGAGGTTAACCCCCTCCCCACTACGACTGTGCAAGCATGATCTGGCAGCTAGGGCGCACGAGAAAAATTTTTCTTGTTTGCATCTGGCTGCTTGCTGCTACTACCGATTCAGCTAACAGCCAAACTTCAAGTAGCGGGAGAAGGTACTGCTTATATGCAAGTTAAATGCGCATGCGCAACAGACCGCTGGCAATTCCTCAAACGAACACAATGTGAACAGCTGTGACGTCATGCTCATAGCAAGCAGTTTATTGTTACGAAGAATTACAGTCTGCGCCCTACGGCCTTTGACATATTTTTGCTATTTGCAGAAGCTTGTGCGTGCATGGTGTTTTGTTGTTGTAAATTGCACATTTCCTTTGCCACTAAACTTTTATTTTTTCCCCTCTCATTTATATTTTATTGCTGCAGTATCATTCTCTAGTAGCAGGATACAATAACATTCTTTGCTAGAGAATCAATTCTGCTGTCAAAATTATAAAAATTTAACTGAAAGCTAAAACAATGAAAAATTCCCGGAATTCTGAAAAATTCCCGGATTTATCCCAGTTTTCTCCCGGAAGAAAAAATTCCCGGCTTTTTCCCGGTTGTCCCGGGTCATATACACCCTGTTGATTACAAGTTGCTTGTGAGGAACAGTATTAAAAGCCTTCTAGAAACATGTAATTAATTTGATTACAGCACTCATTACTTGTGAATAAAGCACTAGCTGTATTTCAGAAAAATCATATTTTCTGAATCCCTGCAGATTTTGTCAAATTAGTTTTATGCAAAGTAATTCATAATGTTCCAACACGGTATATTTTGCAAAATCCTACTGTAAATCAATGTCAGTGGTACATCCGTAATTCACCTGATAGCTCTCATTTATTTTCTTGAATACTGGTGTGACCTACACAACTTTTCCATCACTAGGTATCAATCTTTTGTTGGGTGAGCAGTTGTATATGATTGCTAAATATACAGTTATTGTATCAGGATACTCTGAAACGAATCTAGCTGGTACGCAATCTGGATTGAAAAGCTTGCCTTTATTAAGTACTACGAGTTGCTTTGGTGCACCAAGGTATCTAAGCCAAAGTCACTCACGTTGACAGCAGTTCTTCCAAAGCTAGCTACTGGTCCAATGGCATAACATACAAATCATAGTACTTTACGCAAGTCATAGTACTTTTCATATCCTGTCGGCAGATTTCTCCAACCATCTGGTAGCTGCACGTAAACCGATAGATAACTTGTCTAATCTTTCAACATTCACATCTCTTAACAGGTGAAGTGTAAATTAGCTCACAGAGTGGACTATGATGCACCAGACAGTTTGATGGGTAGTGATATTCTTGGAGGTTCTCACTGTTCTGAATTTACCCTTGGTAACATTCTCCTGATAAAGTCTTTGGAAAACAAAAAAATCAAATTCCAAGTAGTTTGATTCAATAAAATTTTAAGCTGTTCCCGTGCAAGCAGTTTTCACACTCCCGCGTATATTACCTATAATAAGCAAGCTAAAATATAATTCAATAACTTCTGAAAGCAGCAAACATTTATTGTGTACATAACAATACTTTGACGACCAATTAGCTGCCAAGAATGAGACTAACTGATCTCCAGACTTAAGTCATTTGTGGTTGTTCTCACATTTGCTGTAAACTTTGACCTCTTCAATCATTTCACCCTTTGCCTTTTCCCACAATCATTCCCAATAAGGCTACTGAATGACGAAATGGCTAACAATGTTATTTCTGTAAGTGATTATTTTGATTAGGGTCCTTGTCTCTTCTCAGTTTTTTGTTTTAGACTTTAAGTCCACTGTACCTTCAAAATTCTTTTCTAGTACTGTAGCTCAAAGAATGTGCAGTATCACCGACCTTCCTCCTTGTCCAAGCCTGTCCCACATGAACACACTCCACATATGACTAAGGATCATTTCCTAATATCCAGAGACACTGAAGCATGGAGTACACTTTTCTGAAGACAGCAATCGTTGCTATGATATCAGTTTTACTACTTCCATTCACTGTGATACCTCTCCTGACAATACTTCATCACACATCAACTATCTCTGGTCTGTACATCTATCAATCACAACACTTTGTTTCAGTTAATATCATCAAAGTATTCCTCTGTCAATGATAGCCATCAAAGATTGGTTTTCAAAAACTTTCCCGATAATTGATTGT
The DNA here is from genome assembly GCF_023864345.2 of Schistocerca serialis cubense. Lineage (NCBI taxonomy): Eukaryota > Metazoa > Arthropoda > Insecta > Orthoptera > Acrididae > Schistocerca > Schistocerca serialis. The sequence continues at coordinate 622,472,019 of NC_064639.1, read as the reverse complement.
TGTTTGTCACTACCCCCTGTTCTACAGTACATGGCATTAAGTACTGGTTATCCCGCAAAGTGCCATAAGTAGTTTTCAGAGAAGGAATTTACAGGATATCTTGTCAGGTCCACTAAAACTGTAACATGTAGCTTCAATCTTTATCTGTGGATCTAAGTTTGCCTACTGCAACAAATCTATCACCCAGTTTCCCGTTCCCTTATTGTTTTGTTGTACCCTTCAGATGTCCCCAAAGATTTCACTACTATCAACTTCAGGTTTCAACCAATTCCTTCCATATCCAAATCCGAGAAACACATTTCAGTAATGGAACTGTCATCTCCTATACTGATAATGAGTAGATCAAACAACAAAATTCACAAAACCAACCACACACCAAATTATCTGCTTTTATGATGTGCCATCCTGAATCTCAACATTGGGCAGTGAAGTGTGACAAACCCTTGTGCACAGTTCCAGTTAAGTGCTTCTACAAGCTTTCGGAGCCAGTGGCTTCTTCCTCAGGTACAAGAGGGCTAAAGGCGAAGGAAGAGGGGTGAAGGGGAAGGAAGAGGAAGAGGGGTAAAGGGGGAGGAAGAGGGATTTTTCTGTGAAAGCTGTGTGTAATGCACGAGTTTTAAAGGATTTCGATGTATAGTTAAATATTGAATCCACTGAAGGTATTACTTACAGACACCTGCTACACTGATAAGCCTATCAACTACAGAATCCACGAAGCCAACCATGCGCAGCATTTTCTCTTGTTTTATGACGAGGCATTCTATATCCCACCAGCATTTAGCAGTGACATGAAAAATCTGTGTGTGTTAGTTGCAGTATGTATGGAGCTTAACAGTCATACTTCTCGCGCCAAATCCCGCAACTTGGCTCCAGATCTGTTCTGCTGGGTTCATACTGTAATGGTACAGTAGCAAATGTAAAAATTCAGCTTTTGTATCATGTGCTCAATAATGTGAAAATGATTGTTCCTTATGTTTCTACGATACTTTTTTACCTCTGTGATATAAAATGGACATAGTCCAAATGAAGAGTTGGTTTTTCATTTTTGCCTTAAAAAATTAAATTGTTTTGTTTTATAAATTTAAACAACTTTTATGAAGTTTTTTATAAAAAAATCGATAATTAAGAATTTGTATTTGGAACAGAAACAGGAATTTCGCATCCAATATGTAATTAGAAACAAGAAGACGTGCAATATTCATAAAACATGGTGAGTTTTATGATTATGAGATGTACGTATTTTAAATTGAACAAAAAATAAATAAATAAATTTTAACTGGAGAGATTTGAACCAACGAATGAATAACCACATTTTATTCACTTTTTTTTCTTTTTTAATCTCTTTATCAGTTCATAATTTTCAACACCATCCCATAGCATCATATACCACACGCTGAGATTCTCATCTTTTCTCTTGCTCTGAGAGTCATGTTTCACTACCATGCAGTGCAGATTTCAATAATGCTATCAACTGCACTGCACATTGTCTCGACTGTTTTATTAACTGCATTGTCTACAACACTGGCAAAATTTCAAAGCCAGTTATCTCTGTAAATTTATGAAAAACATTAAGAACTGCCTATTTCTCGGCACTTTTTAACCGTGTTCCCACGTGTGAATCTCACTGTGGAACAGATAGCAACCTCAGCCATTTTCATACTGCACATTAACAGTGTGACAATCAGCTCAACACCGCAAAGGCTGCGACTGTACACAATTTTTTAAATAAAAACTACGTAGCTAAAGCGCGATTAAGAAAAATGTTGATTGCTATTAAGACATTTGAACATTTTAAATGTCTGGTTTAACATAACTTAGTAATAAGATATCTAATACATAAGTAGGACCTATTTCCAAAAGCGTAACTCCAGCGTACATGTGCTGCGGCTTCTGACCAACCACTGTGTTTGTGTCTGTCTATATCAGGTTTATTCTTATGATGAACGGATTATAATATTCACGATAAAACAGGCATGTGAAGCATAAAATTTACAAACTTGTACCAGAAAGGGTACTCTCCCAAGGCAAATGCCACTTGTCTGAAAATCCTGGAGGTACTGCCTTTTCATGTGAAGCTACTCAATAACTACTGATAACCTAATCTAACAAATTATTCCAATGAACTCACCTTGTTGTTACACGGTATTGCAATATCCACAAAACGTAATGGGGAATCAGTATTACACAGGGCTATAACAGGAATATTGACATAAGATGCCTCTGTTATGGGCTGATGGTCAACTGCAGGATCTGTTACAATCAGAAGACGTGGTTCACGGAAGGCAGCCTGGAAGGAAAAAAGATCATACTTCCGATTTGGTACTTCGTGATTAAAACAGTGTTCGACAAGACATGAAAAGATTGTTTCTAATACTATAATTAGCATATAGTTCATATTCCACATGTGAATGCGTGCACTAGACAGACTGGATTAACACCTATCCAAAAATCATTGTGGCTGGTTTAAACAAAGAGGGACAAACACTCTTGCCTTTACTAAGCAGTGTTATCACATTCAAGACAAACTGGAAAAGCATTGACTGGTTATGGCTTGTCTGGCTTAAAGGGGGAAGAACGTCAAAAATTTAAAAAATTGACTTTTCAAAAATATACCTACTTAGTAGCGCACATCTTCCTGCATAGTTTGATGTATAACATATACTTGAGAGATTATAAGGCACATTATTTGGTCTTAAGTGTACCAAGATTCAGCACCACACCCTTCTGCAAAGCATTTTTCTGACAAATGTAAGTGTATTTCGATCTGTATAATTCAAATGTTTATATTTGCACCAGAGATTGTCATACGCTAAACAAAGGACTATTCATATCAATACTTTCTCTGCTGGTATCAATGTGCATTGTTTTGATCGCGGATTTTGGTTTTTCTCCATTTTGAAAGGCTTGCAATATGGTGGTAGGAATTTCAGAACGATTTTCATTTGGCTGTGTTGTTTTGTGCTCGCTTGTGTAATTTTACGGCACAAGGTGCCCAGAATTTGTCGCTTCAATTTTAAACAATGTCACCGGGGCAACAGATACACAGCAAAGGGTGCTACAACAAATGTTACACCAGTGGCTCAAGACAGCAACTTCTCAGTGCCGGCAAACAAACCACCACCGAGTGCTTCAAGAAGGAAACTTGTTTTTTGTACTGATGAAAATGGAGGCTGTGAATCTGAAGGTTCATATAATAGTATTGTTGATGTTAACATGCTATCACAGTAAATATTGGGCAATGTTTAGTACCTGGCAAATAAGAGGACACTTCACTGAATGGTGATGTTACACAATCTGTAGGCACTGGCGAAGTACTTGATGAAGTGTTTAGCAAATTTTGTCATAGTTGGGAGAAAGGGATTAGAGATCATGAATGTAATATGAACTACGAAGGCTCAAGTGCAGGTATGGAAGTGCAGGGAGTTGTCAGCTTCTTTATCAGATCTGTTGCCTCCCATTGCCTGTGATATGTGAAGTACCTTGGTGATGGTGATAGTAAAGCTTTCCTTGAGGTTCAAAAATGTGGTTCATATCGAGCTGAGACTTCCGCAGAAGTTAGAATGTGTGGGACACGTACAGAAAAGACTCGGTGCTAAACTTAGCACCCCAAGACAAGATTTGTCAGGAAAAAAAAAAATTATCTGATGGGAAGGGAATAAAAGGGAGAGGGCAACTGATAGATGCATAAATTAACAAGCTATGGGCATATTATGGCTTGGCAATAAGAAGGAACACAGAGCACTTGAAATATATGAAGCAAGCAGTCTGGGCCGTGTACTTCCACAAAATGTCTACAGACAATAACTATATCCACAACTTGTGCCCAAAAAGAAGTGAATCATTGTGTGGCTACCAAAGGTCAATTGCTGGTAGTGAATATCACATGAATTCTCTACCAACTGCTGTAATAAAAGCCATAAAATCTATATTCAGGGAACTTGTTAATGAAAACTTATTAAAGAAATGTGTTCATGGCAGAACCCAAAACCCGTATGTTTTAACCAATGGGTATGGGAAAGATTGCCAAAAACCATTTTTGTGGGAAGAAATGCACTTGCCATTGGTGTTTCTGATGCAGTTTGATGTTTTAATGATGGTGTGCAAAGCAGGAAATAAGTTTTAGAGAAGATGGCAATTAAACCCGGAGTGAACTGCGTCAAAGCTTTGTATGCAATAGAGAGAGCGTGTAGTGAAAGCTGATAATATTTTTGGAGGTGGTAAAATCAAGAAGAATGCATCATAGGAATGTGAAAAGGAAGAAAACTTATTTCGAAAATGAAAAAGGAAGTGCTACTGGTGCTGGAAAGTTCTAATAGTATGACAAGTACCAGCAGAAAGTTTAACAGCCACTTTCCACAAAACACTTAGGTACATGTAACATCCTAAATAAATATCCTATTACTTTAAAACTTGGTATGATTATTAAACACAAACTCCTTAATACAAAACTGAAATTTTCCAAAGCTATTAAAAACTGTGGTAAAAATTGAGAATTATCTATAAAATTTGAGTTATTTCTAAACATGAAGTTTAAAATGTAACAGCTCACTCATTTGTTCATAAATTAATTAAATTGTAGGGTTTCATACACCTGTTAAGTATGGTTTGTATGCTGTGCAAAATTCATCTAACAAGGAAACCTCCCCATCGCACCCCCCCTCAGATTTAGTTATAAGTTGGCACAGTGGATAGGCCTTGATAAACTGAACACAGATCAATTGAGAAAACACGAAGAAGTTGTGTGGAACTCTGAAAAAATAAGCAAAATATACAAACTGAGTAGTCCATGGGCCCATGGACGAAGTGTGCTTAGAAGCACCGTGGTCCCGTGAGCAGCTGCTGAATGAAAGATCCTTGGTTCAAGCCTTCCCTCGACTGAAAATTTTACTTTCTTTATTTTTGCATAGTTATTATCTGTCCGTTCGTTCATTGACATCTCTGTTCACTGTAATAAGTTTAGTGTGTGTGTTTTGAGACCGCACTGCAAAACCGTGCAATTAGTAGACGAAAGGACGTACCTCTCCAATGGGAACAGAAAACATTTGATCGTAAGGTCATAGGTCAACCGATTCCTCCACAGGAAAACACATCTGATATATTCTATACGACACTGATGACGGCATGTGCGTCACATGACAGGAATATGTTGTCGACCCACCTAACTTATACACTTGGCGAATGGGTAAAAAGATTCTTCTACCTTGCCCGATTTAAGTTTTCTTGTGGATGTGATAATCACTCCCAGAAAAGTGATGAAAACATAAGAGTTTGTCACATAAACTGAAAATAAAAAATTAAAATTTACAGTTGTTGGAAGATTTGAACCTAGGACCTTTCATTCCGCAGCTGCTCACATTACCACGAGACCACGGCGCTCCTGCGTTCCTATCGTCTTTTTTGTTGCTTATCTTCCCTTGAACTACTCAGATTGTATATTTTGTTTATTTTTTCACAGTTCTACACAACTTCTCCCTGTTTTCGCAATTGATCTGTGTTCAGTTTTTCAAGGCCTATCCACTGTGCCAACTTATAACTAAATCTGAGGGGGGTGCGATGGGGAGGTTCCCTTGTAAGAAGATCTTACTTATGAAGAAAAGTGTACCTATAGCAACAAATGCAGCCAACAGTAAGTGAAAAAAAAAGATGAAATTTCACGAGTAAAAAAAATGTTTTTTGTTTTGTACTTTCACTGCTACAAGTGTGAATCCTGAATCCTTCCTGGTCATGCTCACAAAGTTTTATGAATTTGTAAAAGTACACAAAGTGGAAATTGAAATGTCATATGGTTCCTCCCTGCTCCAAGCAGGCCTGCTTGACATCCTCGCCCCCAAATCTTAAGTCGTACACTGAGAGCTTTGGTTTATCACACGCATTACAAAGTTGACAACATTCACTATTCTGAAACCATAACAAAGAACAAAGGGAAATATAGCAACAGCATTAACAAAGTATTCTGTACGCAGAAAATGTTAAGTGCCACATGACAAAATATGTATTGACTGTATCCTACAGTTTTGAAAGCCATAATATTCCAGAGATCACGAAAAAGACCTGAATTTGGTTGGTGAAGGCTCCTGGGGTGAAACGACCAGCAATAGGTGTTGCACCGGTGTGAGCTGCAAACTTCAAAACCGCACGCTGGCCGTAGTTACGAGATGAAATTACAAACACTTCGGACGGATGCTCAATTGCAACAATGGCACGAGCAGCCAGAAGTAATTTTTCCCACGTTTTCCTCAGGTTGATAATGTGCACACCTGTTTGCAAACACAAATACTATCTTCAATCAAGAGAAAAATTGTACGACACCAGAAATGCACCAAAACTATTACTCGCAACAAATATCTTCAAATTGCAATGAAATATTTTAGAACAATTTACTTACCATCACTTCGCCGCTTATACACATACTGCTCCATCTGATAATCTACGTTCTCGGTACCAATGTGTGTAAAAGCAGCCAACATTTTCGTGACATCGTCTTCTTTCAAGCTCAAAACTTCTAAACCTCCCGACATCTTCACGTTTTAATAAGAGCAACGATTAAACCTGCGTAAAAAACTTGAACGTAAATGTGAAAACAGTACACACACGTGATTAACAACTTAAAACGACAATTAAGGTTCTGCTGTTACGAAATATAGTATTGTGTTACAATTAAATATTTCAATACTTATTATTTATTAAAATATTTCAGAAATAATAACGCTGCGACAAGCATCCTTAATAAATCTAACTCTTACGCGAATCAATGCCACCTGGGAGACACCTCCATGTGAAAAGGAAGCGGATATGAAAACAACGAGGATTTTGGTCAAAGAATATACACGAGGATATATCACACGTAGGGCTTGTTCTAGACAATGAAACTCTTTGACAAGTTAAGCCGAGTTTTCACAAGCTAAAGCCAGAAGTCTCGTCCACTCCCAACGATCTATCGACGCAAATGTCTGCGTGAATCACATTCACGCAGAAAAGTTGTTGTTTGGGAACAGGAGTTTTGTGCGATGCTCCAAAAATCTGTAAGCTGGAGTTGAAGATTGGAGCGAAGTTGCTCAAATCACATCTGCGCAGACAAGATGGAGTGTGGGGACAGAAGATCGCCGCAAATCTGTCGCACGGAACGTGTTTCAGTCAGCTGTTTGTTCAGTATAGTGTTTCTCCTCAGTGTGTGCATACTGAATTTTATAATAGCAGATACACGTCAGTCCTCCATAGAGTTCATTGTCAAATTTATCAAAATGTATAGGGCTCATTCACACTCATGGAGAATTATGAGCAGTGAATACGGCGGTAGATACCAGAAGGCATTTACTCATGTTTCTTTAACAGAGAAGTTACGAGTGATTGACGCTATGGCAAACTGGGAAACGGTGATAAAAAATCGTTGCTGACTGTTTACTACAAAGAGCTAAGCAAAGAAGCGAAATTTATTCAATCTGTCGCTGAGGGATTGCTAGTATACTGTTGTTCAGTACCGCGCTATGCCACAATCTTTTGAGTGATGTAGCACTATCGGAGGAGATGTTATAGATGTCGAGTGGCCTTGCCAGTATTCAAGGGTACTGAGAACACTGAAGTGAATAGCGGCACTGGAGTCGGTGTCGCAAAAAATAAATTGAAATGAGTTGCCTTAACCGCGATCCTCGATGTGTTTTTGTTGAATGTATATTTATTTTGAGTGTTAGTAATAATGATACTTTTAGTCTTGGTAATGGATGGTTGAGAATTGCCATTGCAAGAACAGATACTTCTGCTTCTATTGGTGCCAGGTTGGAGAGAGTTTTGATTCCTGTGATTTTTTAATCAGAGTGAAATCACAAAATGGAAGGAACACATTACTGAAATCGCATGCTCTAATGTATAAATGACATTTCATACTGCAGAACACATTTCTGTTACATGAATAAGAAATTCCCAAAATTGTTACAAACATGAAGAAGGAAAAGAAAATTGCTTGTATCTAGTTTCAAACCTACGTTCTTCTTCTCAACAACACATGTCTAACCACATAACCTCATGAAATGCACAGAAAACACATTTTAAAAATTGTTCCTACTAAATTTTCTTAGGACATTTACAGACACTATGGTATTGACACTTTTTATGATAAATTGAACCTATAGTTATACATCTTCATTGCATCTTTGCCTTAAAATGATATAGGTCATAATTTGCAAGTTGTAATGCAGAAACAACCGATCATAGCTCGCAAGTTACAATGCAGGAACGATCGAAATATTGTGAATTCGATATGGCGGCTCAAAAGTAGCGAGTGAGGGACGTAATGTGACTAACTTCCGATATAAGCTGAGTGCCAGACATACTTCTAATTTTTAGTCACACATGTCACTTCCCACTGAAATTTCTTTTCTGCACCTACAGATGGCAGGCGAGCAGTAGAGTGGAACTGTTGTCATGTGAACACATCACGTTTGCAGCGATTTATTGCATTTGCAGATGTCTTCACAGACAGATTGTTGTGTATGGAAGAGCCTATAGACATGCATCCCCCTATCACACTTGCATAAGTTAACTTACATGTGGAAACACCCTTCTTGCACATTGTAATGACAACCTACGCGTAAGAATGAAAGTTGAAAGGCGTTCTAATTTCTTGTTTCTACCCCCAACATCACCTACGATCTACAATAATTGCCAATAGGTGGATCACCTCTTGTTTTTCTCTGGTTCTTTCGATGGCACATATCTAGAACCGTTTGTTTATGTATGTGTAAAGTTTCTGCAATGCCAAAATAATGAGCCTGGTCTTCAACTAAAATGACAAAAGTTCTGAAACAGTATGATATAAATATTACAGGCATAGCTCATAATTAAGCCTATAGATGCTGAATAGTAACTATTTTTATTGCCCTAGTTCACAAGCGAAAACTAACTTCAGAACCGATAAACTGCAATGTCATCAACATTTTGAAACAGAGAATAAATGAATACAAAGAACTCAACCATTTGACCAAAGGATAATTAAGATTTAATTTGGTGTTCTTAACTGGCACCTCCCATGAGGTCCCTCTGCAACTATGCAGAAGTCCAAGAATGTGCAATATCTTATTTGTCTCTTGCTGCATGTGTCACTGGATTCTCTTTCTTCCTTTGCGGTCTTGGCTGATTTGTTGGGGGTATCTTGGCTGCGAGTCTCTCATTAGTGCAGTAGCCCTCTCCTCTTGCTGTTGTGAAAGCACATATGCAGGTTTAACCTGTTTCCATACACTATCAGGGGATAGTCGTTCCACTCTGTTTAAAACATGTGTTCACCACATTTTAACTTGTGGAAAGGTCCCAAGTATGGAGATTGCAGCAGCACACATACAGCGTCAGTTTGAAACATCACATGTGAGCATGTTACAATGTGCCTGTGCAGAAACAACTTTCTTACTCCGTGATGTAATGCCATGGCCAGGTGTAGCTTGACTATATGCAGCTTCACTTGCTGTGACATGTATAACATTTCTGGTTCCATATGCATCTGCTTTTCTGAAAAGAACTTTGAAAGCAGCCGCAACTTTTCTCCATAAACGATTTCAGCTGTCAGTGCCCCAATGAACAGTTTAAGTGCTGTGTGTAGTCCTAACAAAACTAGTGGTAATGGTGCTGTCCAACAATTATCATGACACATAAGTGTGGCCTTCAGATTTCTCCCCTGTTCTATTGTTTGTGGGGTGATAGCTTGGTGTATGATGGTGATGGAATCCAAATCATCTAGACAGCTCCAGAAATATCATTGATTTATATTGTCATCCCTGGTCTGTTGTGATATGTCCAGGACAATGGAATCGTGAAATCTACATAGTCATGAATGCCCTTGCTGTCATCTCATATGATATATCCTCTATGGAAATCATTTGTGCCCTATGTGTAGACCTTTGCACAGCTATAAGCAAATAATGGTATCCTTCTAATGGTGGAAGTGGGCCCAAAAGGTCTATGTGCACGTGAGAGAAACGACTTATCGTTTCTGGAGAGCCTCCTACTGATTGGTGCACATGTCTGCCAAATTTGCACCTATGACAGGCCACACAACTTTCCTCACATACATCAATCCTCCTTCATACCTGGTCATACAAACTTCTGTGTCCTCAGCTAGACAGTGGCGTTCACGCTGGGCTGTGCGAGGTTGTGGACTCTGTCAAAAACTGAATTTCACAGCGACTGGCTCACAAACGTCTCAGTATAGCATTGGACTTATCTTAGCAAATTAGACCTCTCCCCTTCCAGCAACTGCATTTGCTTGGTTTTAAGGATTATGGGTTTGTTTCGCAACAGCTGTTGTAGATGCTCATCTGTGGCTTAACTGGTCATAATTTATCATCGCGGATATTACGGATTCCTGACTGAAAATGGAGGAAAAAAGGTCTTATGAACATATGATCAGAAATGAACACTGTGCGCGCAAGGACAACAAATCATCCCAGAACATAGTACAGAGCTACAACACATTCATGTCACAACAGATGTTGAAACTGGGAAGCAATGCACGCGTTCACACGTCGTATCATAGATTTCTGCACTCTTTTGCTCCTTCCAGCCTCTCTCTGAATAGTGTCATAGGCGCCGTGAACACACTGTTGAAGGGTCTGCACACCAGGAACTGGTTGAGCATACACAACGCTTTTCAGATGCCTCCAGATGTGCACATCCAGTCCTGTGATCTAACAGATCATGCTACAGTGCCTCCACATCCTATCCAACGCCGGAGGAAGATGTTGTTGAGGTGTCAACGAACTGTAATGTGGAAGTGGGGTGATGTCCTGTCATGCAGACATCACATATCCTCTCATACTGCCAACAGCAAATTCTCAAGTAACCCTCGCAGAGTATTCCATAGGAGTTAAGGTACGTTCCTCCATCAAGGCGTTGTGGAATAATAACCGGTTCAGGTATATGGTCGCCAAGAATCCCTGCTCAAAAATTGATGCTGAATCGATGTTGCTGAGACGTCTTAACCACTCCCTGAGGACGATCTGTAACCCACAGATGACGATTATGCAGATTGATGATACAATTTCTGGCAAAGGTTTCTTTGTTGGTAAAGAGGACTGATGACAGAAATCCCGTAATTAAGATGATGCGGTGCAAAAACCGTCAACAAAGTCCTTCCTGTAAAGGGAAATCCGCTGTTGATGATTCTTGCACTTGTTTCAGGTGATAGGGATAGTAGCGGTTATCAAGCAAGATACACATAATCGTACTCTGGTTTACACCATGTTGGCAGGCCATCTGTGTGGAGCTTGTACTAAGGTTCGACTCAATATCCTGTAGAACCCAGTCCTCAAATCTGGTGCATACACAGTCTGCCGCATCCCTGCACGTTCGTCTGTCTGAAAGAACCCATGCACAGCTGTAACCACAGCTCCTGAAAGTGGATGAAAGCTGGCATAAGGGTCAGTTGGTGCACATCAGCTAGCACGAATGTCTGTTTAAAACTTTTGTTGAACCCAATATCCACAGTCGCCTCTTGTTCTCAACTCGTCGTGATGGGCGAGTTGTTAGCGGTGCTTAAGTGTAGTGATTCGCTCTACCACCTGTTCTTGGTTCCACTCGACTGGTAGTGCGCTAACGTCAGAGCCAAAATCGATCAGGTAGCACCGATTCGTCCTCCTGTCTGTCACATACAAATGATGTGACAATGTAAGTGGGCAAACTTACTTAGACATCTGCGAGTGCACAAAAGAGACGCCTTGAATGATGGGCAAAACTTGAGTGCTGCAACATTATTGCCTTCAGTCATTCGACCATTCCTATCTTTGGTGTAATGTCTGTCTCTTTTTCACTGCTTTTTTGTAGCTGTGGCTACTGCAGGCCCTGTATCCGTTTAAGAATAGGCAGAGCAATGTGCACCTCGTGACTCACACGCCAAACCTTTCGTGGTACCAGTGAACTCTACAATCTACCAGTTCAGGACCTTGCCTCCATTGTACTGATATACGTCCTTCCGTTTTACCACCCAATACTTTGTCTACTTTGTTCAACACTAACGCCAATAACTGCTGTTGCATTGCTGCCAATTTTTAATTGCTTGATTCCTGTCATATAGTTGCAGTCTTAGCCAAACTGCAGTCGTCGGCTTCTTGTTTTATTGCCAAGATGCTTTCCTGCCCGACTGTTGCGTGCATCATGTCAGCTACTGTCGGCACAGAATTAATGTCGTCTTTCCCACAAGAAATTACTGACTGCGTCAGTGACAATGGCAGCTGCATGTGCCACACATATCAAAGGATCTCATCCGACATCACTGCTTCTACCACTGCGCTCCTGAGATGTCACCAGAATTACAAAGGCTTCCTGTGTCCAATACATCCAAACTGTAGGATTTGTTGCACCCCTTGCTCTAACGACTTTTCCATGCATTGAACAACATGTCTCACAAGTGAAGGTGGCTTCAAAATGACATCTCAACTGTCTCTACCACTCATGTGTCCAGGCTGTTAACTGCCACCACAAACTTCGTATCATCTTTTGTGATTTTGTTCTGTATAAATGCTAATTCTAACATTCCAAACCAAAATTCGGGTTTGTCTAGTAGGAACGTCGGCACTTGTGCAGTCATCGTTGATCTCACTAGAGACTGTAGTTCCAACATACGCCATATACATCATCTCTCTATGGACTTTCCCATCGTTTGTGAAGCGTCTCGTGTTTGCCGTTCCTTAATCTGCCTTTGCAGCTTTTCTTGTAAGCATGAAAGCGGTTTCTCCATCTCTAGGCGTAACTCATAATGAAGCGTACAGATCAAAACACCCACAAATGCTGAAATAGTAACTGTTCTTATTGCTCTTGTCCACAAGTGAAACCTACCTTGACAACCAATAAACTGCCACGTCGTGAACATTTTAAAACAAAGAATAAATGAATACAAAGTAGTCAGCCATTTTGCCAAAGAGCAATTAACATTTCATTTGCTGTCCTTAACTGGCATATCCGACATTATCATTATGGCATTCAGCGACTCCTTGGAATCAGTTATCTGCAGCAGAGTAACACACCAACATTTGAAGTGATGAAATGGAAAAAAAGTATTAAAACGTAGTATGAACTTGCTAAGATTCACATAACTGCCAAACATCATTTGCTGTACAGATACTTTTTTTAATTTCTGTGCAATGATAAAATTTTTTGCTTTAGTTTTTATTAATATTACCATGAAATAAAAATTTGTGGTTTTGGAGATTTAAAATTACTGTTAACCCTCATTAAAATCCTATGTAAATATAACACTTTTCATGTTGGCATTTTCATTGAGTAATGACTGTCCTGCACAGTAGTACAGTGTTTGGTTATAAATGTAAATACCATATCAGTAAACAAATGTACATTTGTTACTATTGCAGCATTTGTGGGTGTTTTGATCTGTACGCTTCATAAATTATCTGGGAGTACGCATTAGGAGTGATTTAAAATGGAATGATCATATAATGTTGATAGTCGGTAAAGCAGATGCCAGACTGAGATTCATTGGAAGAATCCTAAGGAAATGCAATCCGAAAACAAAGGAAGTAGGTTACAGTACGCTTGTTCGCCCACTGCTTGAATACTGCTCAGCAGTGTGGGATCCGTACCAGATAGGGTTGATAGAAGATATAGAGAAGATCCAACGGAGAGCAGCGCGCTTCGTTACAGGATCATTTAGTAATCGCGAAAGCGTTACGGAGATGATAGATAAACTCCAGTGGAAGACTCTGCAGGAGAGACGCTCAGTAGCTCGGTACGGGCTTTTGTCAAAGTTTCGAGAACATACCTTCACCGAAGAGTCAAGCAATATATTGCTCCCTCCTACGTATATCTCGCGAAGATACCATGAGGATAAAATCAGAGAGATTAGAGCCCACACAGAGGCATACCGACAATCCTTCTTTCCACGAACAATACGAGACTGGAATAGAAGGGAGAACCGATAGAGGTACTCAAGGTACCCTCCGCCACACACTGTCAGGTGGCTTGCGGAGTATGGATGTAGATGTAGATGTAGATGTAGATAGATACTCCACCTATGAGCTGTCGCAATCTTGACTAACAGTGAAAATAAAAACAAAGCTGAGCTGCTGAGACGAAAATCTTACTTTCTGATGTACCTTCACAGCACTATAGATAACATAAAGGTATAGGGTTTCTCAGGAAGAAACGTTTGACGGCGCCGACATCTGCCAACATCGAAAGTTAACCTGGCTTCGCCGTGCTCACACACCGTACAGTAGTGAATCCCATGCTTCTGATTCTTTTTCTCCTTTTCCTTTTTTTTCATATCAGATTGCGACTTTCTATGAATATGTATTGTAATGTGTCCAGTGACCATACATTTAAGTGTTACTTGTATTTTAATGCGAGCTGGTACAGTATCTTGCTCAGTTCTATTAGGCTTTTGTACAGAGAAAGATTTGAAAATTGATTTTACTCATTAGAAAACGATTTTCAAACGAAACCTAGTCCTCTTCAGATAACTACCTTATTAGTGAATATGGTGAACTAAAATGATTCCTATGAGATGCTCATTTCTATATTCAACATCTGTGGATCCGTTTTTTCTTCGTCATCGTCACTATAAGCTGTTCGGCTGAAAGCTGCACAACTCCCATACGAATAATTTCACTTGTCACCATCTTGAAAGTCCTGTAAGTAGCACTTCCAACTCAGGCACAGGGAGTAAGGGTAATGACAGAGCATGTAAGGGTAGTGATGGTGTGATGCAAGAAATTCATGGTTGTGGGAACCTGGTTTTACGATCGACCACTCTTGACAGTGTGGAACATCAAAATATTGCACAAAGCATTTCAAATGGAGGCATTCAGATAGACAGTCGTCAGTACAGAGCAGGACAGCACGGAGTGGGCCCTCAGTATCAAGTGTTCCCAGGAAAGTCTGGCCATTATGTCTCTTCAAACATTCGACAATGCTTTTCAGATGGCAGCTTTCATGCAGGCAGCCAACAGATCGTCAAATCACATGACATCAAGTTTCTCGAAAGTCATTATTTTATTATTGTACTTTCTTTTTATGGGGAATTAAAAACGTTCCATGATGACTTGAATATTTTTTTTCATTGAGTGTTCTTCCACAAGTGAGGTCAGATATCTAAAAGCGAAAAATCATTCAAGTTTTGCAGTAACAGATCCCCATACTGTATATAAATACGAATATAAGTTAATGAAGCAATTTTCATTGTATGAAATTTGATGTGAAAAAGTCAACTCTGTTGAGGGAGAACAATGCAGTTGTTTATGACATTATTAGTTACATGAGAAAAAATATGATGCAAGAGGTAAACACGCTCTATAATTCTTTTATAAATATTGTTTGATGTGTTTGTGCGTATACGTTTTGGCTTGCAAATACGAGGGCTATTCAGAAAGTAGGAAACGGTTTGGCATAAAAAAACTATGTACAAGAAATACATTTTATTATATACATCTGAAAGAGCGACTGACATACTATTTTTCAACATAGGTACCAAACACATTGAGGCACTTATCATAGCGGTGGACAAGCTTTGAAAGACATTCGTCGTAAAATTCTGCCGCCTGAGACTTCAGCCAGTGAGTCACACCTGCCTGGAGTTCTGTGTAGTCATCAAAGCGCTGCATTGCAAGCCAGTTCTTCATCTTGGGAAACAAGTGGAAGTCGCTTGGTGCAAGATGGGGGCTGCAGGGCGGATCAGGGAAAATTTCCAATTTGAATAAATTAAGGAGTTCTTTAGTGCAGTTTGCCGTGTGGGTTTGGGCATTGTCGTGCAAAAACTAAATTTTGGACGACAGCTTTCCTTGGCATTTGTTTTGAACTGCTCTTCTAAGGCTGTGCAAAGTTTCACAGTACCGGGCTGAATTTATGGTTGCTCCACGTTCGAGAAAATCAATAAGAATCACACCTTGTCCATCCCAAAATACTGTCGCCATCAGCTTCCTTGCTGACAAGGTTTGCAAACGTTTTCTTGGTTTTTGTGGGGACCTCGTTTGCCCCCACTCCATGGACTGTAATTTTATCTCACAATTGAAGTATTTCACCCAAGTATCATCACCAGTTACGATTAGATCCAGTAATGAATCACAATGTTCATGGTAGGCCTCCAGAAATGTCAATGTTGCCCCATTCGCTGTTCTTTATGGTGCTCTGTAAGCATTTTGGACACCCATCATCCACAAACTTTGTGGTAGCCTTGCTTTTGAGTGACAATTTCAAACAACACAGTCCGTGAACCTTTAGGAAAAGTAAGTGAAAGCTCCATTATCTTGAAGCGACCGTTTTCACGAATCGTTTCATCAACTTTAGCGACAAGATCGTCAGTTACAGTGCTCGGACGTCCACTCTTCTCTTCATCACGAACGTTGGTTCGGCCATCTTTAAACAGAATGCACCATTTCCAGACAGAACATTCACCCATTACATTGTTTCCATACACTTCGCACAGTTCACGATAAATTTCTACAGGTTTTAGGTTTTTTGCCAATAAAAAACGTATCACAGACCGCACCTCACAACTGGTGGGGTTTTCGATTGCCGCGCGCATTTCAAATTCGAATATCGAAAAAACCAGACCTACAGAGTCGTTACGGCTGTCACGGATGGATGCCGACTGAGCTGCCGAGCACGCACATACCAAAATATACGCGAGCGGCTCGCGCCTAGCGGCGTCAGACGGAAACTTTCCCTACTTTCTGAACAGCCCTCGTAAATTTCAATGTTTTGAAATGCCGTTTAGCTTCTCAGTTCTTAAGCATACAATATTGATAAAGACTGTACGTTATGAAGTCTGCTTTGACCATTTATAAACTTTATTGTTGTTAGTTCCTCAATTCCGATGCTATACTCCAACTTTTTGTATCAACGATGGCAACATATATCCTCACTTTCACTATTACGTACTAGGCTAAGTGAACTGCCATGACATGACATGAGATGATGTGACAGGCAGTGTGACTACATCATGACACGAAGGAGCCCTAACATGATGTGATGCTGTGGCTAGTGTGAATTGTCATTAAAGGCCAATTCACACTAACCGTCATGTCCTGTCAAAACATTCCACAATACATTTCAAATAGTGGCATTCAGACTGGCCTTCAGTGGACCATCATGTCTCATCAAATCAAGTCTGCATTTCGCAAGAAGAAAGTTTTGATGCCCACACTGAATATAAATAAGAATATAAGTTGGTGAGGCAGTTTTCATTAAGTAACAGTTGAAGTGAAAAAGTCAGCTCTAATGAAGGAAAAAATACTGTTGCTTATGAGATTATGAGTTAAGAATGAAAAAAAAACATAATGGATAAGGTAAACAGGTGCTGCGGTATTCCCTTACAAAAATTGTTTGCTATTTATGTATGTATATTCGTTCTCTTGCAAATAAATGTTGATGTTTTGAAATGTTTCACTTCTGCTCACTTTACCATATGAAACTGATCAGAAGCATGTGTTATGAAGTTTGTTTTGACTATTAATAATCTTTATCGTTGTTAGTTCTTCAATTCCGATACTATAGTCAGACTTTTTGTGTCACTAGTGGCAACTCATAACCTCACTTTCCATCTTGGGTACTGTGGTAAGCAAATTGATGTTGCATGACATGATGGACCGTGTGAAATCGCCTCAAGGAAGTATGTAGAGTCTATTTACCTTATCCATTATGTTTTTGTATCCTACATAAGAAATAACATAATAAGCAACTGTATTTTTCTCCATAAATAAAACTGGCTTATTCATGTAATAAAAAGTTATTTAACGAAAATTGCTCTATCAACATATTTCCTTATTTATAAATAGTGTAGGCGTTTCTTCCCAGAAATGATTCTGGTGTTGCCTTGAATGCTCATCATATTCTCAAATGTCACCTCATTGATGTTTCATGAACAAACATTGAACACTGGAGAGTTTTAATAGTTATCAAACTGTAATTTCCCTTAAATAAATTTATACTTCTGCTCTTGTGCTGTAATTGTATTATTCTCTGTTTAGCGTTTGTGTACAGTTTAATTTGACATACACATACATGATCATTTCGAGTATATGCACAGACTATACAGTCATAATCGAAGATTCTTTGAACTGGATTTTATAGGAATCTCTTGGTAACAGCTTTCTGATACATCTGGATTTTTTTTATATTTTGCAGTTTAAGCTGTCTGTTAGATTAGATTAGTTTTTCGTTCCATAGATCCGTGCTGAGGAGATCCTCGTGGATGTGCAACATGTCAATTTTTTAAAAAAATATGATATAACAATACTAATAGTATGAATATATACAATACATCATTTGTTTCTATTAAAAAATTCGTCAATGGAGTAGAAGGAGTTGGCCACTAGTAAGTCTTTCAGGCTGCTTTGAAACTGACCTTTATTTGTAACTAAGTTTTTTAAGCTTGCATGCAAATTATTGAAGATGAGTAGTCCTGAGTAGTGGACCCCTTTTTGAACTAAAGTAAGTGTTTTTAAGTCCTTGTGCAGATCATTTTTGTTCCTGGTATTGTATGTATGAACTGAGCTGTTTGTTGGAAAAAGAGATATATTATTTAGGACAAATTTCATTAAGGAGTAAATATACTGAGACACAGTAGTTAATATACCCAGTTCTTTGAAGAGGTTTCTACAGGACGTCCGTGAATTTACTCCACAAATAATACGTATTACACGCTTTTGGACTCTGAAAACTTTTGTTTGACTTGAGGAGTTACCCCAAAACATTATACCATATGACATTATGAAATGAAAGCAAGCAAAGCATGCAAGCTTTTTTATTTTTATGTCGCCTATGTCTGCTAACACTCGAATTGCAAATGCAGATTTGATAAGGCGTTTGTGCAGTTCTGTGGTGTGCTCCTCCAAACTGAATTTACTATCAAGTTGTAATCCCAGGAATTTAGGACTGTCAACCTCTTCTATCTGCTCTTCTTCATACTTTATGCATATGCTGGGTGGAAACCTCTTACGGTTTCTGAACTGCATATAGTGAGTCTTTTCGAAGTTTAATGTCAGATCATTAGCAGATCTTTCTAGAACTACACTCAACATACTATTTATTGCAATACTTACATCATCTGCAAACAAAACGAACTCTGCTTCTGACAGAGCAACTGATGAGAGATCATTAATGTACACAAGAAAAAGCAATGGCCCTAAGATGCATCCTTGTGGGACACCACATGTAATTTCTTCCCATTCTGATGATGATTGATGACTTAATTCACTAGTCCCTTGCACTGACACTCTTTGTTTCCTGTTAGCGAGGTATGACTTGAACTATTTTGCAGCACTGCCCATTGAACCACAGAATTCTAATTTATTTAAAAGGATGTTGTGGTTTACACAATTGAATGCCTTTGACAAATCACAGAAAATATCTGCTGCTTGTAACTTGTTATTTAATGAATTAAGTGCATTTTCACTGTAGGTGTAAGTAGCCTTTTCGATATCAGAACCCTTCAGAAATCCAAACTGTGTTCTTGATAATATGTTATTTGTGGTCAGATGGTCGAGAAGCTGCCTGTACATTACTTTTTCGAAAATTTTTGAGAATATTGGCAAAAGTGAAATCGGTCTGTAGTTTGATGGTATCTCTTTATCCCCTTTCTTGAACAGAGGCTTAACATCTGCATATTTTAGCCAGTCAGGAAATGTCCCAGTTATAATTGACTGGTTACACAAGTATTTTAGAATTGTACTAAACTCACAAAACATGCCTTAATTAACTTGGTTGATATTTCATCATAACCACTAGAATGCTTTGTTTTTAAAGACTTTATTATGGAAGTTATTTCTTTTGATGCAGTGAGTGACATAGTCATGTACCTGAAGCTATTTGTAAAGGCTAGTTTCAGATATTCAAGGGCATTATTTACTGATTCTGACAATCCGATTCTATCAGTAACAGATATAAAGTACTTGTTAAATAGATTTGCCACACTATGCCCATCGGTTACTAATGTGTCATCTACCCTTAGTGCTCTTTGCTCCTGTTCCTTTCTGGTTCTACCAGTCTCCTCTTTCACTATATCCCATATTGTTTTTATTTTGCTCCCTGATATTGCTATCTTCTTCTCATAGTACATTTCTTTAGATGTCTAAATTACTTTTTTAATATTTTACAGTATTTCTTGTATTTAGCTAAATCACCAGAATTGGAGCTATTCTTGGTCGACAGATACATTTTCCTTTTTGTCTTACAGGAAATCTTTATTCCTTGTGTAATCCATGGTTTTATTATAGACTTCTGTTTAATTTGAGTAACTTTTAGAGGAAAACAGTTTGCAAACATGGTACTGACATTGTTCATGAATGTGTTATATTTTTCATTCATGTCATGAGCACTATAAACATCTTTCCAGTTCATATCTTTCACAAGTTTTCTAAAACTCTCAATTTTTGGTTGATTGACTACTCTCCTGTACTCAGATTTAGCAGTCTTGATAATCTGCTTAGAACTTACATCTAAAACAAGGAGCTGCATGTCATGATCTGATAGTCCATTTATTACAGGTTTTATGATATGATTTTGTTCCTTTGATTTGTCTATAAAATGTTATCAATGGCTGTCCTTGATAATTTAGTGATCCTAGTTG
Organism: Schistocerca serialis cubense; assembly: GCF_023864345.2. Classification (NCBI taxonomy): domain Eukaryota; kingdom Metazoa; phylum Arthropoda; class Insecta; order Orthoptera; family Acrididae; genus Schistocerca; species Schistocerca serialis. The sequence continues at coordinate 622,451,459 of NC_064639.1, read as the reverse complement.
GAAAGTTTACAGTGTGAGTTAGATTGAAAGACAACATTACTAACTGCAGTAAATGTTTACTGGGAGATTGCATTAGAAAATCTGTATTAAAGTCACCAGCAATCAAAATTTCTTTGATTCTTCCTGTTAAATAACCCAAAAGAGCTTCTAGATGATTTATGAATAGATTATAATTTCCTGCAGGTGCTCAGTAAATAGTTACTATTATATGGGATCTGTTATGGAACTCTACTTCTGTTGCACATGCTTCTCGATGCTGCTCTGAACAGAATTTATTAATGTCAATGTTTTTGAATTTATGGCAGTTTTTAATAAATGTGGCAACTCCTCCTCCATACATATCTACTCTGCAGAAGTAGGAAGCTAACTTAAATCCTGAAATGTCTAACATATCTACACTACTGGCCATTAAAATTGCTACACCAGGAAGATGATGTGCTGCAGACGCAAAATTTAACCGACAGGAAGAAGATGCTGTGATATGCAAATGATTAGCTTTTCAGAGCTTTCACACAAGGATGGCGCCGGTGGCGGCACCTACAACGTGCTGACATGAGGAAAGTTTCCAGCCGATTTCTCATACACAAACAGCAGTTGACCGGCATTGCCTGGTGAAACGTTGTTGAGATGCCTCGTGTAAGGAGGAGAAATACGTACCATCACGTTTCCGACTTTGATAAAGGTAGGATTGTAGCCTATCGCGATTGCGGTTTATCGTATCGCGACAGTGCTGCTCGCGTTGGTCGAGATCCAATGACTGTTAGCAGAATATGGAATCGGTGGGTTCAGGAGGGTAATACGGAACGCCGTGCTGGATCCCAACGGCTTCGTCTCACTAGCAGTCGAGATGACAGACATCTTATCCACATGGCTGTAACGGATCCGCAGCCACGTCTCGATCCCTGAGTCAACAGATGGAGACGTTTGCAAGACAACAACCATCTGCACGAACAGTTCGACGATGTTTGCAGCAGCATGGGCTACCAACTCGGAGACCATGGCTGCGGTTACCCTTGACGCTGCATCACAGACAGGAGCGCATGCGATGGTGTACTCAACGACGAACCTGGGTGCACGAATGGCAAAACGTCATTTTTTCGGATGACTCCAGGTTCTGTTTACTGCATCATGATGGTCGCATCTGTGTTTGGAGACATCGCGGTTAACGCACATTGGAAGCGTGTATTCATCATCGCCATACTGGCGTATCACCAGCGTGATGGTATGGGGTGCCATTGGTTACACGTCTCGGTCACTTCTTGTTCGCATTGACGGCACTTTGAACAATGGACGTTACATTTGAGATGTGTTAGGACCCGAGGCTCTATCCTTCATTCGATCCCTGCGAAACCCTACATTTCAGCAGGATAATGCACGACCTTTCTGGATACAGAGAATGTTCGACTGCTGCCCTGGCCAGCACATTCTCCAGATATCTCACTAATTGAAAACGCCTGGTCAATGGTGGGCAAGCATCTGGCTCGTCACAATACGCCAGTCACAACTCTTGATGAACTGTGGTATCGTGTTGAAGCTGCATGGGCAGCTGTACCTGTACACGCCATCCAAGCTCTGTTTGTCTCAATGCCCAGGTGTATCAAATTCGTTATTAAGGCCAGAGGTGGTTGTTTTGGGTACTGATTTCTCAGGATCTATGCACCCAAATTGCGTGAAAATGTAATCACATGTCAGTTGTAATATAATATATTTGTCCAATGAATACCCGTTTTTCATCAGCATTTCTTCTTGGTGTAGCAGTTTTAATGGCCAGTAGTGTATATCAGTGGTCACTTGATGTTCAGAGACAGAGATTATATCAATTTGGTCAGATGAATTCATTTCATCGATACAAATGAGTAGTTCATCAATTTTATTTCTGAGTCTCGAAATGTTCTGGTGTAATAATGATAACTGATACTGAATACTAATGGGATTATAACTGCTTTGGTGAGGATGGACTGGCAGTTCTCTACTACACATCTGCTGCCCTTCCCAATATTATTATATAGTATGATAAATTTGAGTGAATTGGTCGATAACACATATTTAGCAGTGTTTCTGGGACAACTTCTTCATTAAAAATACTTTGCTTCTTGTGTTTGAGCTGATCTTTTCTATATGATTTTCCTGCATCATAAGTCTGTCTATTGTCAATCTCAGGAACTTCCAACTGTCAACTTCTACTGGCAGAGTGTCCCGTAGTCTTATATTTAATTTCTCTTCATTTGTTTGCAAGTATTTCCATGCAGATTGTTTTCTATTCATTTGCAAATAGTTTGTTTTCACTTAAATATTCTTGTGACCTTTCTGTATCCATATATATAGTCTGTGATAATAAATGGGTAAGGTTAGAATCTAAACAAATATTCACATATTTAATAAATCAGAGATACTAGCTGTTCTGATTTCATTTGAAATACAATAGGTGATCTTTACACATTTGAAACTAATGTTCTTTATCTTTATGTCCTAGCCTATAAAGTGCATAATAAATTTACTGGAGAAAGGTCAACCTCAGTATAAGATTCAATAGACATTCTAGCACAGCAGTACAATACTGCCAAGGCTAATTCACACTGACCATCAAGTCATTTCACATCACATCACAGCAGATGAAAATATCCACAATAGATTTCAAATGGCGGCATTCACATTGGCCATCACGTCATGTTATGTCACGTCATGTCACAACACAATCATGGTTTCTTAGGAACAAAGTTTTGATGACAGACACCATCATCCATTGTTGATTACGTGATGTCCCAGCTCATTTCTTCCTGATGTACAGCTATAGTCTCATTCTCCACATTTCATTTCATTGTGGTTTCATTGGGTCACAGTTTTAATAGCTGATATCAGTTGTTTTCTATGTCTGTGTCCCAGCACATTTTTCCTGATACACAGATATATTCTCATCCTCCATACTTCATTTCATTGCGGTTTCATTGAGCCATGGTTTTAATAGCTGATATAAGTTGTTTTCTATGTCCTTGGTTTTGGTTGTTTTTGTTATTCACTATAGCCTGAAAACAATTGAGAATGGTGGCATGACGTGACAGTGCTGTGACGTCCAGCGTGAACAGGCCTTCATCAAGTGTGACAGACCAGACTTGCTACGTTTAGTTTGCTTATACTTATTTATAAAACTGCATGTTGTTGCAGTGGATAACATTACTGACTTGTGGCAGGTCTTATCAACAGTCACAATACAAATTCATTGTGGAATATTTGCAATTCGTGGCCAAAACGAAGCAAAATTATAAAACAGAAATGATAAATGTGCAATAGAGCAAAATCAATGCTGTAACTTTAGTCAGAGCGCTGAAAATAGGCTAACTTCCGATATCAGTACACAATTACACAATTCCTCCCTCAAAAGTCAATGTCAAAATGTTACTCTTGCAAAACTTTGATTATGACAATCCATTCTGTTCTGTCAGATTCCTTGCTGTTGACAGCCTGTGTCTACTTCCACTTGAAACGAATTGTGTAATGTTTTGATGTGGTGCTCTTCTTGGCCTTAATGATTTGGATATTTTATCCAATACTGTTCATCCACATAACAGGTCAGATATCTTCAAGCAAACAATGATTTATGTTTAACAACACTACAACAAAGAGCCCAGTGTGCATGACAAACAACATAGATTTCTGAAAGCATTTGCAATAGGCCTATATATTGTAAACTGGGGTGGTTTTTGCCTACCACAAGGTGATGTTCGTAGACACAACATCTCTCTTACAGTATTCTATGGAAGTCAGCTCATAAATGTTGGCCACTGTTCAGGTCATGTACACATACCCTGTCAGTGTCTGCTATGGCCTGAAGATCGTGTATTGAGTCAACAAAATTGGTTGCAATATATTAAAATTACAGCAAAACGATTGATGCATGTGTTTCATTTCATTGCGTAAATCGAAAAATTTAGACAGCTGCATTTTTGCAGTACTTTGGAGTGATTTTGTCTCACTCATATTTTCTAATCAGTGTTAATCTTAGGTTAACCTAGTCTTTAGAAAATTAATAAGATACTTTCGTTTCTCGCTCAGTGACTTTCATGATGCCCTGAAGGGATATTCGATCAGTGGGTAGTCGGCTCAACAAAAATTACGACAATGTAACGTTGAACAGAGCTTCAGGAGATGTTACCAACAAAAGATTGTGCCAAAGAAAAGCATTAGCCACGTACAAAATTCCTATCACTACTTTGAAAAATAAGTTAAAAAACCAGCACAACAAGAAGACAGGCACTCAGCGAATTTTTAATAATAAAGAAGAGCAATCATTAGTTGCCCACCTCATCAAGCTATCAGAGTTTGGTTTTTCTGTAGATGAAAGTGAGTTTAGGTCAATAGTGGGAAGCTACTTACAACATACAGTAATAGCAGTAACAAAATTAAAGGCAATACACCAAACTGTGATTGGATTAAAAGGTTTCTACTTGATCATATTGGATTGTCAGGGAGGTAATAAAACATAAAGAGAGTAAGGGCTGGTCTGTCAGAACAAACCATTTGCGCATTCAGGGAGAATCTGCGTAAAGAGTTTGGGGGATCCATCCCAGCAACATGCTGAACTATGACGAGGCAGATAACCCTGGAAATAAGTTTACAATTTTTAAATAGGGAGCTAAATATCTGGGACATATATGTAACTACAGCAAGACCTCAATATCGCAATGTTTGCGGCAATGCTGAAAGTAAACTCTTGCTACCTTATGTGGTTTTCAATGCTGACCATCTGTGGTCTTCCTAGATAGAGAACAGTCCACTTGAAGCTATATACAATCGCACCAAAATAGGGTGTTCGATGCTGTCGTTTTTAAAGACTGGTTAACAAACCTATTTCTACATGCGGTATGTAATTTGCAAGGAGATATTGTCCTCATTGGAAACAACCTGTCCGCACACATTAGCACCAAAGTGTTAGAACTGTGCGAGAAAAAGCGAATGAAGTTCACCTAATGCAGCCAATCTACTCCAGTCCATGGATGGCAGTTTGTATGGGCCATTCAAGCGAGCTTGGCGTAAAGTTTTATCCACTTGGAGAAACTCTGCTGCTGCATCACGATTTCCATTGATTCCAAAGGATCAAATGCCTGGTCTTTTAAGAATATTGGTAGTTGCTATTGAGCCTAACAGACAACAAAATTTGGTTTCAGGTTTTAAGAAGCGTAGGATTCTTCCTGTTGATAAAGATGCTGTATCAGCACAACTTCCAAATAAACATGCAGATTCTGAGGTCATTTTGAAAGGTTTTATGGAATCATTGATTGCTGGTAGAAATGAAATGGCTGGGAGTGATCAGTCTATGCAGAGAAAGAAGATCAATGTTCTGGCTGGGAAGAGCGCCATCATGAGAGGTGTTGTCCAGGTGCCACAAACTAATCAACTCAAACAGAAGACTGACAAACTCAATCAGCGACTGAAGTGCTCTACAACTCATGAAGAATTCTCTGCAGATGATGGCAGTGATGTAAATACAGTTCTTGGTCACTCAGACATGTATCTAAAAACATTTTCTATTTCAGATATCCAGTCAGATACTACAGATTATCCTACATCCTTAAAAGATTTATGTATGGTTGATCATTTTGTCATCATTAAATATAATGAATCACCATATCTGGGGAAGATTGTTAAAATTTCAGTATGTGGTCCAACAGTTGACTGGAGTTAGGGAAGCATTACTGGCATTGACCTGAGAAGAATGACATCTTGCAGTATGAATGGAAAAAATGTGAAGAAAACTGAACCTCTGTGGCAGGCTTTGTTTTCTGTTTGAATTAACTTTGTTTTGAGCGAAAGTTTTGTAATTTAAATATATAAAGAAAGAAATTTGAGAATTATAAAAACATGTTTCTAATGAAATGTAATTTTTTGACTTTCAGCCAAAAAAATTGCTCTAGAGCTATTTATAGCTATTTTACATCTAATATATTCATCACTGTTTAGTAACAGCAGGATTATATTGACCCACCCGTCTTTCTAACCATTTATTTCTTATCTCAAGCCAATATCACTCCACGTGGAAGTGAAAAAGTGTCACTTTTTTAAAAATTAAACATTGGCAATTGTGAAATACCTGTAATTTGAAGGTGGGCGTTATGTGTTCTGTTACATCTCTCATAATCATATTATTGCAAAACAATAGAAATATTTGCAAAACAATGGAGTAAAATTTATGATACCTGAGCATATTTTATGAAAAGTGACCTAAAATTTTTAATAGAGAAAAAGTCAGTTCAGTTGAATGCCAATTCGCACTTGATGCAACAGAATGGAAAGAAATGGAATTCCAAAACATTCTACAGCGTATTGCAAATGGTGTTGTTCACACAGTCCATCAGCAGAAAGGAATTTGCTGTCAAAGTATGGTTACTCAGGAAGAATATTTTAATGTTGGCTGGGGGTGGTGGCTTGACATATTTGTATCCATATAATTTCGTTAGCAAGTAAATGTTGTTGTTTTGAAATGTTTTGATGATATTTTTCCTGTTGTTCCAGCTCTCAGCAGTTTGCAGTACAAATTTCATGAAAAATACTTTTTATGCAGTTTGCTTTGGCAATTACTAAATTTTGTTGTAGTTGGTTTTTTAATTCAGAAATTACATTCCAAATTTTTGAATCAAGGAAGATTTCACATAATCTAACTTCCACTGTTTGGTAGCAGACTAAGCAAGGTGACTGAAAACAATTGGTCAATTAGTGTCTGCCAGTTAATGGAGAGACTGGTTTAATATTATGTTTCTTATGCTATCCTGGTAGAGAAAGGATTAGAACAGCCAATCTAGGTGGTGTTTCCACAATTCATCCAGCGTGATGTGCCTACTTGGTCACATGCTAATGGGAAACAAGGCCCTTGTTCTCTAGCCAAAACTATTCTTCCCAAGCTACTCCTCAGAACATCACCCTCGCACCATGCTCCACACCCAGTCGCTGTATGGTGAGGCATAACTGGTGAATGCATACTCCTGTTCACAAAATATTTATTGTCGATACAAACTGGCACCATCGAATTCTATACACAACGAACTTACACACTCATGTCTGGAAAAAGAACTCATTGGCCACACACGAAATTTCACATGGAAGGCGAGAGAAACGAGAAGTTCTCTCGCCTGTCCGGCCAATCAGTGTTTGTACGATTTTGATTGAATGAAGCACAGTACAGGTTTTCTTATGAGAGTTAAATGAAACTGAGGTGGGAGGTACAAAAAGCATTCTGGTGTGAATCTCCGACTGGGGCAGATGGGGTGTTGGTGTGGAGACTTTAGATATGCCACCCCATCCTGAGTGTTGCGGACTCTGAGTATCTGGGAGCTGTGCCTGTCAGCTGCTGAAGATGCCTCCCCTCTACGATGGCATATTTTAAATTTGGTAAGCATGGCTCCAAAAAATAGGGCGCTATGCCCAAGCCAAGCTTGTCAAGCATACCGGAAATTACAGAAGTGTAGGTTTCACTAAGTTTCATTCGTTAAATCAAAACTAGCTGTTTCTCTTTAACACCTGAGTGGATGACAGATTCGAGATTATTTTTTCATTGCTGAGCAGATGTAATTTCATCTCATACATTTCTGTTGATCAATATGATCCAAGCATTTTTATGTCCTTTTAAGGTTGCGTTGGGTTTGGTCAAACTCATACCAAGTGAAATCTTTTGTTCTGACTTGCTAGTTTTGTTTGTGGCTTTATCAGTAATGTACCATGTCCATATCTTACATTCTTTGAAGATGTTAACTAATATTCAGATGATCCTTTAAGATGTAAATAAGTTGTAGAATCTTTACTGCTTTTGTTATGTTAGTCAGAAAAATTAAACAATCTATTGCGTCCTGGCCTTATAGTCTCTTTTAAGTAGTAAGAATGAGCAAATAGATCCCTTTCACTACCAGTTGGCTATGACTTTGTCTACTGCTCCATTCCATACTGGTAGCATCCAGCATGAATGGTTCTTGAAGCAGCAAAGTACATATGGTTTTTGACCTTCTTTGTTTATTATAAGGAAAGAAAAACAACAGATAAAGCAAAAATGACACATGTATTGCGTTCTAAATGTTAATGAATGTATTTGCATGTATATGTTTTCTTGAACAAATAAATGGTGGTATTTTGGAATGTCTCGATGGCATTTTCCTATTGCCTCATTTTTTAGCGGTTTAACATACTAGATGATTAAGAATATCCATTGTTAAGCTTGATTTGGCCATTGTATATTTTGACATTGCTAGTTCCTTAATTCAGATACCATATCCTGACTTTTAGTATCTCATTAAATCGCTTTCACTGTACACTACTGGAATAATTGACGTGGCACTGAGTTGACGTTCTGTCTAGAATGAATACACAACTATTTGATGGTTCTGTTGTTTTCCATTCTGTTGATGTCCAGTGTCAATCAACCCTCAACATCATCACAATTTCTTATGTATGGCTGTATTGTGTTGTACCTTATGTTTTATTAATGCACTACATAAAATACATGAATATACTATATATTAAATCACTTAAGTTTCTTTCAATATAGCACTCTATCTTCATGCCATAAGTGGCCCATTGGGACCATCCGACCGCCGTGCCATCCTCAGATGAGGATGCGGATAGGAGGGGCGTGTGGTCAGCTCACCGCTCTCCCGGTCGTTATGATGGTTTTCTTTGAGTAGCTCGGTCGAGTAGCTCCTCAATTGGCATCACGAGGCTGAGTGCACCCCGAAAAATGGCAACAGCACATGGCGGCTGGATGGTCACCCATCCAAGTGCTGGCCACGCCCGACAGCGCTTAACTTCGGTGATCTTACGGGAACCGGTGTATCCACTGCGGCAAGGCCGTTGCCCTCATTCAATATAAGGATAAAGATTAAAACATTCAGCTACTAAGACGAAAACTACAGTTCTGTCATTAAATAAAACAATATATTCAGTCAACAAATAAACAGAAAAGCACCAATCAAGAATTCTCAACCCAAGGGATCACAACACTTTTTCTGTTTCACATTATGAAAGTGAACTTACAGAGCATCGAAAGTAGTAGGGTAATTGCGGTTGTCAGACACTTTTGATATCAAATTAATTGGCTAATTACTTAAATAGAACTGTTAATTAACAGCTACCCTCTGTGAAATCCCCCAGCCCTCCCCTTCCCACCTGGATATTACTGGGAAAAAGTCTCACAATACGAAATTGAAGTTAGTGTCAATTACATAGCAGAGGATATATGGTTCAATGTTCAGGGTTGGATCTATTTTCTTGGCAGGAAAATATCACATCCAGCAACCACATGTCCTAATTACACTCCTACACTGCTGCGGATTCGAGGTGTTCTCTTGTTCGAAAATTTTTGTGTGTGCACTCACCTTGACATGCTGGGACCGACTGAGCTAGTGCACAATGCCACCACTAGAGGAGTTTCCATCCCACGCTCTGCACCCCTCCCTGGGAAAATTGGTGGGATAAAGACTCAGTCTGTGCTGGTGAGGGCAGATACCACGACACAATTTCAAATCATTGTCAGTAACATGGTGATCCACATTCTTTATGTAATCAGTTTGCAAGAGACACAGTTCCCCCACATGGGTAGAGCTCTCATCTTCATCCTCACCCCCACTTCCCATGATGTAATAACGATAAGCACCGAGGAATAGAATGAAGTGTGGTATAGTAGCAGTTGTTTTGACTGCCCTTGCATGTGTGTGTCATCTGGGCCCAACCAGGGAGGTCAAAACCTGCCCAGTGTCCTAACTCCAGATCATGATACTAAATACCACTGATCATGGATCAGATGTTGGGCTCCTTCAATCTCGCAGCTCTGAACAAAGCATCAGGTAGTGACATTCTGTTTATCGGGAAATTCCAGACTCGCTTCCTGTCCCTGTCTCTTCCAAGTGGCTACTTCGTGTTTGTGTGTGAACCAACGTCTCTAAGCATACAGACGGAGGTTTTCATCTCTCCTCAGAATACTGTGTTCCTATTGGCTAATGCTGGGGAAAAAGGGAGAGCTGACACAATCTCGGTATCATAAATAGAGGGAAATAATCCATTAGCACTACCCTATCAAATTAATTGTATAAAAATTTACAGGAGTCAGATAGATCACTTAAAAAACTCAATGCCACCTTATGATTATTCCCCTTTGTAATAAAACATAGTTTCAATGTTTGAGAACCGCACACCAACATTTTGCACATCAAGTAGTTAAATTAACTTCACACATACATCATAGTGCTAAATACATCCGACGTATTTTGTGCAATGTCATTTGGCTTCCACTAACATATCTGGTGAAAAAATCCTATTGATCACCCACAATAGTGATCATGAAGAGGGTACCATCCACCAACTGCTAAAAGCCACTGCTGTTTAGTTGGCCAAGACATCGCATCGTCACATGGGTGCCAGACAGGAGACCCACATACGCATATGCCATGCCGGCAACTGCACGCTCATCACCCAGCATCCACACACCAGCTGTACCGAATGCTCAGAGTTCGAGAGGCTGTAACCAATTATTCAATCGATTAATTCGCATGAAGGGCATAATCGTCCAGTGCAAACACCCACCATATTGAATCTTCTCACGCAACACACATGTCCGCTTCTGCTGATGCTCACCCAGCCTACTGGTTACTTCGCTAGTCAGTCAGTCATGTTTGTGACCGTGGGCAAGAGCCTACAGGTCGGAGCATTCCGTGTGACTAACTGCACGTCACAGACTAAGCTGCGGCTTCCCGTCGACCGAAGCCTCGTCTCCACTCATGCCACCGGCCACACCGCACTGAGATGAGCACGTATGGCTTGGGCATATAGTTCTAATGAAATTCCAACCTGACATAGACTCTCCCCAGTTTAAAAAACTTACTTCACACAATGCGAGGCAGGGATGTTGTTGACCATACACCTCGAATTTCTCACGCGAGAAGTAGATTTCTCCTTATTACACGAGTTATTGTCGAAGACAGAAGAAATCGCGGCATATATACATTATCACATCGCTAAAGTATCGTTAACTGTTGAGAAAATCATTTAACAGTAGGGCATAGGCTGTATTTTCTCTATGTATTCTCTCATCATGTAACAAAACCTGTTCTAATCAGCTTAACATCTGTTACATCCTGCATCACAGGAATAGAGTATTAAACTCATTAATGGCTTATGACGGAGTGCCAAGAACATACTCTACTTCTGTCACTAGACGCTTCCTCACTTCAAACTCTCCTTAAGGTGGCCAAATGCTTCATCACGTATGAAGTCTCTTAAGGCAACAGCATAGAGAAGCTGTAAATATGAGGTTTATAGTACGTATCACTTTACAAATTCGGAAATATAGCTGATTTTATTACGATGGTCCTCTCTCCCTGTGTAGGTGGAAGATTGATATTTCGTTACAAGATCTTGCTGCAACGATAAAACGCGTGATTAGGTCTCAAACTCCCAAATCATATCTGTGCTACTCTAGCTCTCACTTCCACCCACCCAGTGACACATCATTGATATCAAATTGGTAGGCTAGTTAATTAAATTGTTCATATAAGTCACTAGCAATCGGACTTCACTCGCCAGGTAGCTCAAATAGGAGCGAGGAGAATGTTGTTTTTGGTGAACACTATTGAGAACCAACTGTTAATCTGACTGCAGAAGGATTCTACCGCCTACAACATACATTTCGCATAAGGATAATGAAGATAAGTACAAGAAATCAGTGCTCATAAGGAGGCATATAGGCACTCTTTCTCCCTCGCTGTATTTGTGAGTAGAATAGGAAAGGGAATGACTAGTAGTGATACAGGGTACACTCCGCCACACACCAAACGATGGCTTGCAAAGGAGGCATATAGATGTAAATATAAATTTAGTTTACGTATTAAGATGTCAGTGAGTCCATTTATAGGTACACAAAACTCATGGTAGAATGTTGTCTCGTATTTATTGAGAAAAAAAGACGGAACTCCTGCAGCTGATCCTCTCTCAGTAAAAATCTTCGTATTGGCTCCTTATTTACTCAGTCGGTCACTTTGTGAAATGTGTGTGAGAGGTTGAAATATGTTTGCCTACAACACTTAGAAGAAGCGGTATAGAGCTCACTTCTCAAATCCCCTTTCGTCAGAGTACCGCTTACCTGCCGTATTCTCATAGATCTTCCACTCTTCGATATTTAGTATCGGAATCCATATGCTTTCCACGAGTAACAGATGTCCCCTACGAAGTCACGCCCCCTTGCTACATTTCTGGAAATCGCATCACGTTTCAGCAGCACTGTTCCATTGCTTAGAAGGCTCTCTAGTCCGCCATCCATCACTGACTAGACAGAGAGCTGTCACAACGAGAAAATAGTATACCAACTCCCAGGAGGAAATTCACAACCATGCACAGTACAGACAGACTCCACAAAGAAATTCAAAAGTATAACACATACAATTCATTGATATAAAAGGACGGTCTATAAATGTTACCCTGACATGTTCTGATCTCCTTCATCGTATTCCAATGGTTGCCATGTTAGAAGTACGACAGTGTAATGGTGTCAGAGATTTCGTTGGCAGCACAATCACTCTCCCTCCTTCCCCCCTCTCTTTCTTCCCCACTCTCCGTCTCCCCATTATTTTTATAACATCCAACAACGGAGTAAAACCACGAACTACAAAATACTTTTCTAACATGGCAGAGAACCTGATATTACTGGGTCCCTCTCTTCTAATGTATCGAAAACAAATGCTGTCTGCGTGTTGACATCGACCATATGTGGTGGTCCTATTAAATATACACCTATTTGTCCATTGGAGGAGGTGACCAGTGATCGAAGTTGATTGCATAGACCAATGTAACGTTTCTTCGTCCCTACTGTAGGAGGACAGTATATCACAGACTATGAATGACAGGAGAGGGTTCCTATGTTATTCTTTCATAAACAGTTTTATAAATCGTTTTTCTGCTGTAACATAACCAAGTAGTGTGTGACTGCAGCTTTGTGCACTGCTATACATTTTGTTTTTCCACCATGATTTTGAGGTTTGTGTCAAGTGCTAAACTGGCATTAACACATTTTGATCCATCGACTCTCACAGAAAGCTGGACGTTGCGTGGTGTAAATTAAGCTGCTCCCACAACACATAGGTTGGTTGACATAAAAGACAGAGGCGATGTTTCTTATTGATAAAAATGTAAAGGTCATTGTAATATAGGGGAACTGGAAGAGTTTGCAACATTGTGGAGCACCTCCAAACAGGTCTTTGAAGGTGATGACATCTACTTTCAAACTCATGTTCCAAATGACAGGGTAACAGATATCTCAGTGTTTCGGTTTCGAAGAGAACAAGAGCACTAATTCCTCATATTGGCAGGGCATATCGCCCACAGGGATATGATTACTGTTTTGGTGTCCTAGGTGTCATCATGACGACCGAAATATCTTTGGACACTACTCTTTCATTTTAATAGTTTACAATGCATAGCCGCACGTGGAACAAGGGGGTATTCTGCAGAATTTAAATCAATATAGCGTGCATAATACAGACTATCAGTTGCCAGTCGAACTGTTGGAAGATTGGAATTTTATTTATTTATTTAGCTTATGGCATATAACACATCATATAGAAAAGACATAAAAATCATAAGACACAGAAATAAAGAGTAGTCACAGTGTGTAACATATAGTTGTAGATATAAAAGTGTTTAAAAATAGTGTATATAACAAACAAAAGTTCACAAACAAACATCCAGATTTGTGACATAGTCTATTGCACTTTCAGTCGCGGTCAGAAACTCATTGGGGTCTCCTGCAAAACGTCTCAGAGGGCAATCTTTCACGATGTGACGAATCGTCTGCCGGTCCGCACCGCAGTCACATCTCGGGGTGGTGATTTTACCCCACCTGTGGAGGCTGTCTGCACATCTGCCGTTGTTTGTCCGAATTCGATTCAGGGTCGTCCAAGTTTTCCTTGGCAAATTGAATCCTGGTGGTTGGACATTGATGCATGGCATATTCTGCAGGTTTTGGGGCACAGATTCTCTCCACCGCATTTTCCAGAGGTTGCCATAATCCGGGTTGAGAGGAATGATTTTCATATGCCCAGCCGAGGTTGTAGGTACCCTCATTCATCCACATTTTGCCATATTTACCTCATTTTTACGGATTTCGCACAAATGTTCGTATTTTTATTAGGATTCCCGTAATTTAAATGCATTTTATTCAGTTACTTGGGTTTCCTAACCACCGGTCTTGACGACCTTTCACAGCAACAAAACATCTTATGGGTCGGTCTTCTGATGTCAGCCAATGACAATGCAACATGATTCTCGATTTCTGTATCATCGCTTAACCACCACTCTCCACCACTCAGAGACCTGGAAGAGAGAACATGTGGACATATCACATACCCTGTTACACCAACTGCAGCACATAATATAAATTCCGGTTTTTAGTGTAGGAAATAGCCATCAACAGAGGGGAGGTGCAAACACTACGTTTCTACTATAAATTCGATAAGATTTTATAGCCTTAAAATTACGAAAATAGGTGGAAAATACATATAATTTCAGGGAAAATACGCCAGAATGTGGGGGAAACAGGGAGAACGTCCATGTTTGCTTGGTGCAGGAAAATTCTTGTACGTGGGAACGAGTATGTGACAGCGAGGCGAATACGAGAAAAAGTTGACATGAAAACACCAGGAACCAGAGAAACAGTCGTTTTTTCCGTCGACAGCGATAAGACAGCTGGAATAGAATGTTTAACGTGGGTGACGACCGAATATAGAGTAATAAATTTATATATGTTGGATCACAAGTCCAGGTGTGACTCCAAAGCTATTGACAACCGCCTTATAGACTACAAAAAGTGTCCTTATCTAAAGAGCGTTCTATTACCAGCTGGAGTGACTGCAATATACAACTCTAACAAGCAGTATTTATAATGTGCTTCTCTGTGCTTGCTACCAATTACAACCATGCTGTATTAGCTAACAAATACCTTGCAGAACAGTTTCTGACAATATTCCGTTGTTTTGCTGTTGAGGTAATAGGGATATACACGAGTTGACTGCTTCATTTGATGCTTTCCTGGAAGAGAGAGCCATATACCTCTAAATTGAAATGGATCTGCGTTAAAGCATGATAGAAAGTAGCTGGAGTAATCGACTGAGAGGTATGACTTAATGGTAGACTGATGATGCATTCTAAAGAGAGGCAGTTGTTGAGGCAGGTCATTTACCACACATTGAACCATTTTCTCCGTTTTCCAATCGGGATGCATCAGTTATCTGGTATAATTTGCATTCCACTCGTATTCAACTGCACGTTTTGTGTGTGACTTTAGCCGCTATCTACCTACAATCGTTAAATAGCAAACCTTTCCATATTGCAACTAACAGAGGACTCCCAGCGCATGTGGCAATGGAAAACCTATTTCGGCACCCTCCTCTAGACAAATGAAGAGGTATGCGAAGTACTCCATTTCTCTGCCACATCTTGGACATAAATCCAGTCTTCAGTTTCATAACAGTAATGATTCGAAATCAGTGACAGAAGTTTGTGAGGTACTGCACTCATTGTGTATACATCTGCTCGACAGATATTTTGTATGGAAGAGACTGTGTTCTGTTCGTGCAGTTAGGGCAGCATGGTGTGTACCTTCACATGTCAAACACCGCTGCTATACATTCGTCTATTTCCTCATAAGATGTCTTTGAGTCATGCATTTTCCGTTGATGACGACTGATGCAAGTGAAGAATAATTCCCGGACCATAACCGGATGTGAACAGTGAGAACTACACACATCCGAAAAGCTATTGAGTGCATGGATCACACAGAGTGTATGTTTCTTGTTTCTTTGGTATAGGAGATAGTAGTTTTACCATCTTAAAGTTCCTTACCATAGTGAGTGGGATACAAAACTTGGAGGCTTAATGTACATCAGGCGTTGGAAATAGACGAGGGTTGGAATGTAAATAGTGGCAACTATTTATTCACAACCGATACAAAAGAGTTACATATTTGTACCTGTTACTGTCCTTCAAAGTAGACACCAGCTTTGTGTAGAACCCGTTGCCAGCTATGTGGAAGGCTTAGTATACCTTTAGCAGAGTCTCTTCTGTTGATGGTGCGAATGGAGCGGTCTACTGTCTGTTGAATCTCTGGAACAGTTCTGAAGTGAATGCCACGAAGTGGTTCCTTCATCTTCGGAATTAAATCAAAGTCACAAGGACCTAAGTCCGGGGAGTATGGTGGACGGTACAGTAACTTCCCAGTCCCGTCGACCGAACAGAGCAGCCACAGTTTTCACTGTATGCGTCAGCGCATTGTCGTGAAAAATGATGGGTGGGTTGCGCAGAAAGTGTCGCCGCTTCTTTCGCAAAGCTGGTTGCAGGTGGTGCTCCAAAATCGAACAGTAATACTGTGCACTGACGGTCTGCCGTGGAGGAACATAATGCGTTAGGATAACACCATCACAGTCGTACCCGAGAATTATCATAACTTTAGACCGCTCCATTCGCACCATCAACAGAACAGGCTCTGCTAACGGTGTACTACGCCTTCCACATCGCTGGTAACGGATTCTACACAATTCTGGTGACTACTTTGAAGGACAGTAGCAGATGCAAACACGTAACTCTTTTGTATCGGCTGTGAATAAATAGTTGCCACTATTTAAGTTCCAACCCTCGTATTTCTTGCATTGGGGTACTAACAGCATTGTACTGCATGCAGCTAAATGTATCAGAAACCATACTGCTTTGACATCATAGCATGTTTAAGAGCAAAACCGTGTAGCCTTAGGAGTGTGTGTTTATGTTCTACAGTCATTTCTCTCCTTTCAGTACATTCTCCCCCCCCCCCCCCCCATGAACCATGGACCTTGCCGTTGGTGGGGAGGCTTGCGTGCCTCAGTAATTGCAGGGGCAACTGTCTGGATGATTGACTGATCTGGCCTTGTAACACCAACCAAAACGGCCTTGCTGTGCCGGTACTGCGAACGGCTGAAAGCAAGGGGAAACTACAGCCGTAATTTTTCCCGAGGGCATGCAGCTTTACTGTATGGTTAAATGATGATGGCGTCCTCTTGGGTAAAATATTCCGGAGGTAAAATAGTCCCCTATTCGGATCTCCGGGCGGAGACTACTCCGGAGGACATTGTTATCAGGAGAAAGAAAACTAGAGTTCTACGGATTGGAGCGTGGAATGTCCGATCCCTTAATCGGGCAGTTAGGGTAGAAAATTTAAAAAGGGAAATGGATAGGTTAAAGTTAGATATAGTGTGAATTAGTGAAGTTCGGTGGCAGGAGGAACAAGACTTCTGGACAGCTGAATACTGAGTTATAAATACAAAATCAAACAGGAGCAATGCAGGAGTAGGTTTAAAAATGAATAGGAAAATAGGAATGCGCGTAAGCTTCCACAGACAGCATAGTGAACGCATTATTGTGGCCAAGATAGATACGAAGCCCACGCCTACCACAGTAGTAAAAGTTTGTATGCCAACTAGCTCCGCAGATGACGAAGAGATTGATGAAATGTATGATGAGATAAAATAAATTATTCAGATGGTGAAGGGAAACGAAAATTTTATAGTCATGAGTGACTGGAATTCGATAGTAGGAAAAGGGAGAGAAGGAAACGTAGTAGGTGAATATGGATTAGGTGGAAGAAATGAAATAGGAACCCGCCTGGTAGAATTTTACACACAGCATAACTTAATCATAGCTAGCGTTTGGTTCAAGAATCATGAAAGAAGGTTGTATACATGGAAGAAACCTGGAGATACTAGAAGGTATCAGGTGGATTATATAATGGTAAGACAGAGAATCAGGAACCAGGTTTTAAACTGTAAAACATTTCCAGGGGCAGATGTGGACTCTGACCACAATCTATTGGTTATGAACTGTAGATTAAAACTGAAGAAACTGCAAAAAGTTGGGAATTTAAGGAGATGGGACCTGGATAAACTGAAAAAAACCAGAGGTTGTAGAGAGCTTCAGGGAGAGCATTAGGGGACGATTGACAAGAATGGGGGAAAGAAATACAGTAGAAGAAGAATGGGTAGCATTGAGGGATGAAGTAGTGAAGGCAGCAGAGGATCAAGTAGGTAAAAAGACGAGGGCTAGTAGAAATCCTTGGGTAACAGAAGATATATTGAATTTAATTGACGAAAGGAGAAAATATAAAAATGCAGTAAATGAAGCAGGCTAAAAGGAATACAAACGTCTCAAAAATGAGGTCGACAGGAAGTGCAAAATGGCTAAGCAGGGATGACTAGAGGACAAATGTAAGGATGTAGAGGCTTATCTCACTAGGGGTAACATAAATACTGCCTACAGGAAAATTAAAGAGACCTTTGGAGAAAAGAGAACCACTTGCATGAATATCAAGAGCTCAGATGGAAACACAGTTCTAAGTAAAGAAGGGAAAGCAGAAAGGTGGAAGGAGTATATAGAGGGTCTATACAAGGGCGATGTTCTTGAGGACAATAGTATAGAAATGGAAGAGAATGTAGACGAAGATGAAATAGGAGATATGATATTGTGTGAAAAGTTTGACAGAGCATTGAAAGACCTAAGTCGAAACAAGGCCCTAGGAGTAGACAACATTCCGTTAGAACTACTGACAGCCTTGGGAGAGTCAGGCCTAACAAAACTCTACCATCTGGTGAGCAAGATGTATGAGACAGGCGAAATACCCTCAGACTTCAAGAAGAACATAATAATTCCAATCCCAAAGAAAGCAGGTATTGACAGACGTGAAAATTATCGAACTATCAGTTTAATAAGCCACGGCTGCAAAATACTAACACGAATTCTTTACAGATTAATGGAAAAACTGGTAGAAGCCAAACTCGGGGAAGATCAGTTTGGATTCTGCAGAAATGTTGGAACACGTGAGGCAATACTGACCCCACGACTTACCTTAGAAAATAGATTAAGGAAAGGTAAACCTACGTTTCTAGCATTTGTAGACTGAGAGAAAGCTTTTGACAATGTTGACTGGAATACTCTCTTTCAAATTCTAAAGGTGGCAGGGGTAAAATACAGGGAGCGAAATGCTATTTACGATTTATACAGAAACCAGATGGCAGTTATATGAGTCGAGGGGTACGAAAGGGAAGCAGTGGTTGGGAAGGGAGTGAGACAGGGTTGTAGCCTCTTCCCGATGTTATTCAATCTGTATATTGCGCAAGCAGTAAAGTAAACAAAAGAAAAATTCGGAGTAGGTATTAAAATCCATGGAGAAGAAATAAAAACTTTGAGATTCGCCAATGACATTGTAATTCTGTCAGAGACAGCAAAGGACTTGGAAGAGCAATTGAACGGAATGGACAGTGTCTTGAAAGGAGGATATAAGATGAACATCAACAAAAACAAAACGAGGATAATGGAATGTTGTCGAATTAAATCGGGTGATGCTGCGGGAATTAGATTAGGAAATAAGACGCTTAAAGTAGTACACGAGTTTTTCTATTTGGGGAGCAAAATAACTGATGATGGTCGAAGCAGAGAGGATATAAAATGTAGACTGGCAATGGCAAGGAAAGCGTTTCTGAAGAAGAGAAATTTGTTAACATCGAGTACAGATTTAAGTGTCAGGAAGTCGTTTCTGAAAGTATTTGTATGGAGTGTAGCCATGTATGGAAGTGAAACATGGGCGATAAATAGTTTAGAGAAGAAGAGAATAGAAGCTTTCAAAATGTGGTGCTACGGAAGAATGCTGAAGAGTAGATTGGTAGATCACATAACTAATGAGGAGGTATTGAACAGAAATGGAGAGAAGAGAAATTTGTGGCACAACTTGACTAGAAGAAGGGATTGGTTGGTAGGGCATATTCTGAGGCATCAAGGGATCAACAGTTAAGTATTGGAGGGCAGCGTGGAGGATAAAAATCATAGAGGGAGACCAAGAGACGAATACACGAAACAAATTGAGAAGGGTGTAGGTTGCAGTAGGTACTGGGAGATGAACAACCGTGCACAGGATAGAGTAGCATGGAGAGCTGCATCAAACCAGTCTCTGGACTGAAGACCACAACAACAACAACAATACCTTCTTGGCATGGAATCCAAACATTACAACGATACTACAGAATTGATAGCACACGTAATTTACATAAAATGTTTCAAACTTTTCCGTCTGGAGCTGCATCATGCACAAACCACACGTTTTTTCTTATTATTATTCGTCTGTTTTATTACTACCACGCATTCAAATCAGACTTGTATCTACTTCATACCAATGAGGAGTGCTAATCTCCTCAGCATGCGTGCATCTAGAGGGATTGCTTGTAATTGGATGAAGGACATGAGTAAGATTGGTGCAGAACATTCTTTGCGATATGGTAGTTACGGTATTGAAATAAGAATAGCAGTCTATATCAGAGGCAACGGTCACTTGTGCAAGTTTGGAATACGTGTTATGCTCTTTCCGAAAGCAAAATATCGAAGATGCGTGACGACACTAACTTCATTTAACGGAGATTTATTCAGCACTTGCATCTACAAGAGCGTGGAGCCAACTGCCTCCGGCCAGAACACATACAGTATATATACAGCTACAGAACATTCCAGTACAATGATTCTTGACATTTGTGGATACTTCTGGAATGTACTCGAACCGAATATAGAAATTAAAATCGTACAGTCCAGGGGTTTTTGAAATCACTGCCCTCCATGTCACTGTATAGTATCACAACCACTACACCAAGGAGCTACTCGGCTTGTTCTGCGACAATATGATTTTGAAACATATCCCTGTTGGTATGTGAACATTTATGAACACATTCTAAGTTGATTTCTGAACGAATCATAAGTTGATTTTTGAATTCTTGCATAGTGTACCTGATATCTCTGTCAGGGGAATCCCCGTTGCATCAAGAAATAAAAAACTTCCCTGCAGATAGAAGGGGATGGGGCTAAATGAGCTGAGCCGAATAAACCTGGAGGGGTGAATATATCAACTGCTGTTTGATTATCTGATTGATTGGGTGTACAAATGATAAGCGCTGTTATTAGCGAAATCCATAGATTCAGGCTACCAGGGTGGAAACATGCGACTAACAGGGATAACATGTAACAAAGATTACATAATAATCTTCTCGATGAATCGAAGAAAATCAAATTTTGACAGAAAATTTTTGTCAGATGGCTATACTACTAAGGGCTAGTTGTACAGTCCCTGATTAGTATCCACTTAAGTTCTATTCTCGGAATGGCGCGAAAAACACGTTACACGAACACGTAATAACGCCTAACCACAGAATAAACGAGGCATAACTAAATCGGCGATTCCGACAGGGTTAGTGAAATTTGCCGGAGAATAAGTTATGACAATAGCAACGTTAGTTACGGAATTAGTGACGACAAGATTGCTTGTTAGAACGAGGAAGAAGAAGAAACGGGGACATCACACAAACTATACGGTAGAATATGACGATTCCAAGTTTATATAAACATTTCGTACTACTGCTACTTTTCGATCTCATGCTTGAGAAACTGGCGGTTATGAATGAAATGTGAAACTGTTTCGTAACATAAAACGTTTTCTCGTAATAGCGCTAACAGGTATTTGATATTGGTACTTCATGAATTATATTATGTCGTGTTATATATGTAAATGAGGTAGATAAAAATGACCATTTGTGGCAAAACAGTCTCGCTTATTTGCGTGTGTTACAACTGCTGTAATATTAGAAAGGCCTATTTCGTTTCATCTACGAGACAGTGACAAAATAGAGTAGTAGACAACGACATTTTGATTTCTCGTGTAGCAAAAGGTTTGACGAACTTTGATGAGGTAATAGTTTCTTTCGCAGAAAGGAAAGCACGCTGTGTAAAGCTGTAGCACGATTAGAGACCTAAGGAGTTGCGAAATGAGTACTGCCTTGCATATCTCTTGTCTTTACTGGTTTTAGGTTTTCTGTATTTAATTTTTTGTCACACAAAAGAGAAAATTATTAACTAATAGGCAACAAAGAGTGCAAATTTTCTGAAGAGTTTTTATTCTTCCAGTCACAAATAATCCTACCCAGTACTAATTGTGAGTTCTTTTTAATGGGGAGGGGGTAGGACATCAAACAGCCCAGCTGGGAACAGGAGAGGCGCCACCGGATATCTTAATTTCCACTGTCCTGAATATAGGTTTGATGGCCTCCATTACAAAATATACATGACTGAATTTCACAGAGCGAAGTACAGTGACATGCCGCAGAAAAATGTTGTGTTAAGAGGAGTGGCACTGTACTTTGGCATACTTAAAACCAAATAACATGTCTTAAATTTGCTTGAATATACATGTTTTATAAATCAAAATATACATGACTGAATTTCACAGAGCGAAGTACAGTGACATGCCGCAGAAAAATGTTGTGTTAAGAGGAGTGGCACTGTACTTTGGCATACTTAAAACCAAATAACATGTCTTAAATTTGCTTGAATATACATGTTTTATAAATCAAACTCTTCAGAAGGAAGTGATCTACAAACTGAACATATTTTTGAAAAATCGATGTTTTTAAAATTTTTGACTACATATCTCAAACTCTCGAGGGGAAGAAGGGGGCCTCATTTCGGAAATATCGTAGATCTGGAACTGTTAAATCCTATAGAATACCCACATGTTCCACATGCGATTATACATTATAAGCCATAAAAATGAAATAGCATTATCCAAAGATGTCGCAGTCGTGATAACCACCACCCAGGACATTGAAACAGTGTTCATATACCTGGATGCGATATGCCCTGCCAATATGAGAAATCAGTACTCAAGGTCTTTTCGAAAATGGGACACTGAGAGATCTGTTAGCCTGTCATTTGGAACATGAATTTGAAAGTAGATGTCATCACCTTAAAAGACCTGTTTGGAAGTGCTCCACTATGCTGCAAACTCTTCCAGTTTCCTTATGTTACAATGTCCTCCACAATTTTGTAAATGAGAAACATCGCCTCTGCCTTTTATGTCAACCAACCTGTGTGTTGTGGGAGCAGCTCAATTTACACCATGCAACGTCCAGCTTTCTGTGAGAGTCGATCGATCAAAATTTGTAAGCGCCAGTTTAAAACTTGACAGATCATGGTGGAAAAACAAAATGTATGGCGGTGTACAAAGGTGCAGTCACAACCTACTTGGTTACGTTACAGCAGAAAAACGATTTATCAAGATGCTTAAGAAAGAACAACATAGGAACCCTCTCCCGTCATTCATAGTCTGTTGTATTCGGTACTCCTACAGTAGGGACGAGGAAATTTTACACTGGTCTGTGCAATCGACTTCGATCACCGGCCACCTCCTCCAATGGACAAATAGGTGTATATTTAATAGGACCACCACATACACTCGATGTCAACACGCAGACAGCATTTATTTTCGATACACTAGAAGAGAGGGACGCAGTAATATCGAGTTCTCTGCCAGATGGCATTA
Source organism: Schistocerca serialis cubense (assembly GCF_023864345.2). NCBI lineage: Eukaryota > Metazoa > Arthropoda > Insecta > Orthoptera > Acrididae > Schistocerca > Schistocerca serialis. The sequence goes on along the minus strand of NC_064639.1, from coordinate 622,428,061 downwards.
GAAAAGTATTTGTAGTTCGTTTTGGATGTTATAAAAATAAGAGAGAGAGAGAGAGTGGAGGGAGGTGAGCGATTGTGCTGTCAAAGAAATCCCTGACGCCATTACACTGTTGTACTTCTAACATCGTAACCATAGAAATACGATAAAGGAGTTCAGGACATGTCAGGGTGACATTTATGGACCGTCCTTTTATATCAATGAATTGTCTGTGCTATGCTTTTGAATTTCTTTGTGCAGTCTGTCTATACTGTGCACCTCCTTTACATTTGTATGGTGTTTTTCTCATTGTGACAGCTCTCTGTCTAGTCAGTAATGGTTGGAGGACTATACAGCCTTCGAAGCAATGGGACAGTGCTGCTGGAACGTGATGGGATTTCCAGAAATGTAGCAGGGGGCTGTGACTTCGCAGGGGACATCTGTTACTCGTGGATGTCATGTGGATTCAGATACTATATATCGAAGAGTGGAAAATCCATGAGAATACGGCAGATAAGCGCTACTCTGACGAAAGGGGATTTGAGAAGTGAGCTCTATACCGCTTCTTCTAAGTTTTGCAGGCAAAAATATTACAACCTCTCACATACGTCTCGCAAAGTGACTGACCGAGTAAATTACGAGCCAATACGAAGATTTTTACTGAGAGAGGATCAGCAGCAGTAGTTCCGTGCTTTGTTTTCTCATTAAATATGAGACAACATCCTACCAACAGTTTTGTGTACCTATAAATGGATGTACTGACATCTTAATACGTAGACTAAATTTAGATTTACATCTATATGCCTATTTGGCAAGCCATCGTATGGTGTGTGGCGAAGTGTACCCTGTAGCAGTACTAGTCATTCCCTTTCCTATTCAACTCACAAATACAAAAATGGTTCAAATGGCTCTGAGCACTATGGGACTTAACATCTGAGGTCATCAGTCCCCTAGAACTTAGAACTACTTAAACCTAACTGATCTAAGGACATCACACACATCCATGCCCGAGGCAGGATTCGAACCTGCGACAGAAGCGGTCGCGCGGTTCCAGACTGAAGCGCCTAGAACCGCTCGGCCACTCCGGCTGGGTCACAAATACAGCGAGGGAGAAAGAGTGCCTGTATGCCTCCTTATGAGCACTGATTTCTCGTGTCTTATCTTCATGATCCTTATGCGAAATGTACGCTGGCGGCGGTAGAATCCTTCTGTGGTCAGCTTAAAATGTTGTTTCTCTATAGCGCTCTACGAAAACAACATTGTCTTTTCTCCAGGAATACCTATTTGAGCTACCTGGCGAGTGTAGTGCGACTGCTGGAAAAAATTACTCATTGTGCAAAGTGACTCTCATGAACAATTTAATTAATTAGCCTATCAGTTTGATATCCATTATGGGTCGCTGGATGGATGGAAGCGAGAGTTAGAGTAGCACAGATATGTTGTGGTAGTTGTAAGAGTGGCAGCGAGATCTTTTAACGAAACATCAATCTCCCATCTACACAGGGAGGGAGGACCATCGTATTAAAATGAGCTATACTTCCGAATTTGTAAAGTGATACGTACTAGAAACCTCATATTTACAGCTTCTCTGTATTGTTTCCTTAAGAGACTTCATACGTGATGAAGCATTTGGTTGCCTTAAGAGTGAGGAAGCATCTAGTGACAGAAGTAGAGCATGTTCTTGGCACTCCGTCGTAAGCCATTAATGGGTTTAATACTCTAGTCCTGTGTTGCAGGATGTAACAGATGTTAAGATGATTAGAACAGATTTTGTTACATGATGAGAGAATACTTAGAGAAAATACAGCCTATGCCCTACTGTTACTAGATTTTCTCAGCAGTTAACGATACTTTAGATATTTGATAATGCATGTATGCCCCGATTTCTTCTGTCTTCGACAATAACTCGTATAATCAGTATGCTGGATGAGCAGAGATGTGTGTTTCGTGAGCAAATTCAATATGACGGGTGTTAGCTGTACCATTATTCCCCTCATGTAAATTGATCGGTTGACTGCTTGGTAACGGTCTCTCCGACCTCCGAGCGTTCGGTAGGGCCGGCGTGTGGATGCTGGGTGATGGTCGTGTAGCTGCCAGCACGGCAGAAGCTTGTGCTTCTGTCTCCCATACGACGCCCTGCTGCCGGTGCGGCCGCGGCTCCCGGCAGTTGGTGGAGAGTGCGCTTTTCGCGGTTGCGAGTGTGCGTGATCTGTGGGATGTTTTCACCAGATATGTTTGGTGGAAACGCTGTGCTGCAGGAGGATGCTTGTGTTGTCAAATGTCGGTGCATACAAGGTCTGAGATAAAATCAGCGATACGATCTATTTGTGGTAGAAATTTAATTACTTGGTTTGCAAAATGTTCGTGCGAAATTCTCAAACGTTGAAAATATGTTTTATTGTGAAGATGAATTATCATATATCATAACATACTGGGGATTGTTTTAGGCGATCTATTTGACACCTGTAAGATGTTAAACAATTAATTTGATAGGGTAGTGCTAGAAGACTATCTCCCTCTACTTTTGATCCTGAAATTGTGTCAGCTCTTTGTCGCCAGCATTAGCCAATACGAACACAGTATTCTGAGGAGAGATGGAAACTTCTGTCTGTATGCTTAGAGATGTTGGTTCACACACAAATAGGAAGCATCCACTTGACAGAGACATAGACAGGAAGCGAGTCTGGAATTTCCCGATCAACAGAATGCCGCCATCTGATGCTTTGTTCAGGGCTTTGAGATCAAAGGAGCCTGACATCCGGTCCATGGTCAGTGGTATTGAGTATCGTGATCTGTGATTAGCTCATTGAGCAGTTTTTGCCTTCTGTTGCGGTGCCCAGACGACGGACAAACTCGAGTACAACTCCAAATGACTGCTACTATACCGCACTTCATTCCATTCCTCGGTGTTTGCAGTTATTACATCATGGGAAGTGGGGGTGGGGTGTGCAGACATAAGCTCTGCCCAAGTGGAGGAGCCCTGTCTCCTGCAAGCTGATTACATAAATAATCTACATAAATATATTATTGACATTAATTTTAATTTCGTTTTATGAGATCCTTCTTCTTCCAACCATTTTTTTCTGAAAGGGTTGGGGGGAGGGGGATGGGTCATCCTCTTGTGGTAGCACTGTACAGTAGCTCAGTCAATGCCTCCACGTCAATGTGAGCACACTCACGAAAATTCTGCGTCAAGACAACACCTCCAATCTGCAGCAGTGTAATTACACAATTAGGACATGCTATTGCTGGATATGGTAAAGAGATCCATCCCTTGAAAACCAAATTTTATAAATGAACCGTATATCCTCTGCTATGTAACTGACAATGTCTTCAATTTCACATCGTGAGATTTTTTCGCACTAATTTGCAGACTGGAAGGAAGGAAGATTGGGATTAATGTCTGTCGACATTGAGGTCATTACAGATGGAGCACAAGCTCGGATTGTGTCAAGGATGGGGAAGGAAATCGCCTGTGCCCTTTCAAAGGAACCATCCCAGCATTTGCCTCGAACAATTTAGGAAAATCACGGAAAACCTAAATCTGGATGGCTGAATGTGGGTTTTAACCATTGTCTTCCCGAATGAGAGTGCAGTGTGCTAACCACTGTTCCAGATGGGGAGGGGAGGGCTGGGGGATTTCCCAGAGGGGTGGGTGTTCATTAATTAAAACATTCCGTCCTCAGGCCACGAGTGGCCTACCGGGACCATCCGACCGCCGTGTCATCCTCAGAGGAGGATGCGAATAGGATGGGCGTGGGGTCAGCACACCGTTCTCCCGGTCGTTATGATGGTATTCTTGACTGAAGCCACTGCTATTCGGTTGAGTAGCTCCTTAATTTGCATCACGAGGCTGAGTGCACCCCGAAAAATGGCAACAGCGCATTGCGGCTGGGTGGTCACCCATCCAAGTGCCGGCCACGCCCAACAGCGCTTATCTTCGGTGATCTCAGGGGAGCCGGTGTAGCCACTGCGGCAAGGCCATAGCCTGGGTTTCTCGCAAGGATGGATTATCCCTAGGGGATTATCGCCAACAGTGATACACGATTCTCGGCACATGGATTGGCGTACGTTCGAAAAAACGTGAGGTATGTCGATCACATGTCCAGCAGCAACAGACATGAGGGCAACTAGATCTTCTTCAGATGTGCTGGGACTCTCGTATACCAGACTTTTGATTTGATCCCTCAATAAAAAATCCACGCAGGTTAAATCTGGAGATTGCAGTGGCCAGGGAACTGGACCATCTTGTCCTATCCACTGCTGGCAGTAGACAGTGTTCCAGGTGATACCTGACATTTCGACTGAAGTGAGCTGGGGCTCCATCATGCTGGAATCACATTCCTCTGCAGACAGCTAGAGGAACGTCACCCAGAAGTTCAGGACGATGTTGCATGTGTGGCCAGTTAAACGACTAGACAGAATGTACAGTCCTACGGACTATTGTGCACAATGCCTGCCCAAGCATTAATGGAAAACCTTTCTTGGTAGGTGTGTGATATTAAGCCATGTGAGTTACCGTGAATGCACAGGTGAGAATTGTGGATATTCAACATGCCCAACAACATAAAGGTAGCCTCATCAATAAATAAAACATCCACAGGGAAGGGATCATTGGCTGCAATCTGCTGCAGGTACAAACGAGCAAAGCCGAGCTGGAAGATAATTGTCAGGGGTCATTGCTTGCAGTCTCTGTAAATGATACAGATGCATTCTGTCTTCATGTAAAGTCCTCAAACCCCTTTGATGGCCCACACCCAACGCACGTCCTACAGCTCTTGAGCTTTTGAAACTATTATCCTCTACTGTGTTCCTTCCAATGCAGAAATTCTGCGATATCTTCCAATGCCAGTTCCAAGCCTGGAAGCATAAAATGATCCTCTCTTGCTTAACTCCCGCTGAAGACGCTAGAATGTCTGGCAATCCAGCTGATTCCTATATGGGAATTGCTCCCTGTACGTCCTTCGAGCAGCTAATCCATTTCCTTGTGCGGCCCCATACATGAATTGCACGTCAGCCAGCTCTGTGTTGGTGAAACGATGCATGCTGCTCAAGACCTGTGCTTGAAATGATTAATCCAGCTGGTGAAACGCTTTTATACGTGGCAACTGTCAGCAGTCTCTACCGGATCAAGGTGGCATTACCGCACACACATTCCTATACGACATCTGCTTATTTCGCTTCTGTTTACCTGCCGTTACATTTTTGATATATGGTTTAGGACCAACCTGCACATCCCCCTTTACTTTAGAGCAGTCAAATGTGATTATATCTATAATAAAATGGTTTCATAGATTCTGATGCCGCTGTGATAAGTGAATTGTAGCCTTCTTAAGAAGAGTGATATCAGAGAAGAAAGAGCTAACAATGGTGTATTAATAGTAATAGTAGTAGTAGTAGTAGCAGTAGTTTTATTCATCAATAGAGCACACTCATAAGGATGTTGCACATGTCACTGTATGAGGGTCGTTCTGAAAGTAATGCCTCCTATTTTTTATTCATGGGAACTGCAGGAGATACATAAGTCGCAGTAGAACAACTAAATAGAGCAATATTTCAGCTACAGCTTGTCATTTTTCCCACATAGTCATCTCTATTCGGTATGCACTTTTGCCAACGATGAACCAGAGCCTGCATGCTGCGCTTGTAAAAATCGGAACCAGCTGAGGATAACCACTTCCTTACAGCTTTTAAAACAGCATCCAAGTCTTGGAAATGTTCGCCATGTAATCCATCTTTCAGATTTATTTATTTATTTATTCGTATGGCTCACATTCAGTTCAAAATTACAGGTATATAACATTAGTGATACTATATATAACAGGAATATGAAAGTACAAAACTAACTAAATGTCGATATCTAGGTTTCTAATCCATGTGAGAGCCGCATCATCAGCTTTCATGAGGTCGCTCCAACTCCCCTGGTAGGAACGCAAGGGGCATTCATCTCTAATGTGCTTGATTGTCTGTTTCGGAGCCCCACAGTCACAAACTGCAGACTCTGTAGCACCCCATTTGTAAAGAGAGTCTGCACATCGTCCATGCCGAGTGCGAGCTCCTTTCAGTTTCACCCACAGTTTCCTGTCGAGTTCTGTGCCAGCAGTATCACAACTATACTTCCGAAACCATTCGCGCTCTTCAGAATTTTCAATTAAGTTGAAAGCTCTGGTTCCACAGATCTCTCACTCCAGTATTACAGGCATCTAACTCTTCTGCTTGCCATAAAGGTGGGTTTCTTTAACGGGGTCTATTTCGTCAGAAACTTGATATGTCTTACTGTATGGTTAATTTCGGGTTCTTCTGTAGCTTGCGGTATTCCTTAAGCAAGGCCTAGCTCTGCAGATTGCGGGTGGATAGATGTCGCTCAGCAGAGGAAGCCAATAAATCGGTGTTGGTCGGATTGCCCAAGTTATTAACCGCATAGTGTGGTTCAACTAGACATCGATCAAGTTGGTGTGGCAGCTGTTTAGCCACACCGGGGCACAATACCCGGCTTCTGAGAAGACCGGTGCAATGGATGATGTGCGCAAGGTATCTGCTGAAGCTCCCCATCTCATCCCACACAATTTTTTTATAATATTGTTATGAGGTCTTATCTTGGCAGCAGTACTTTCAAGATGTTTCCTATATGAAAGGGTGCAGTCAAGGGTGACACCAAAGTACTTAGGGCACCTGTTACAGCAAAGAGAGTTTCCGTTAAGTTTCACTCTGAGCTCCGCATTTGCTTATTTGTTGGACAGATGGAATTTATCTAATTTAGTTTTACTTGTACTGGGTTTAAGTCGCCACTTTTTAAAATAGGCGCTCATAATGGTTAGATCTTCTGTGAGAACTGTCTCCAATCGTCCAAGATCCTTAGTTCTACAACCAAGAGCAATATCGTCTGCGTAGCAGAATTTTGTTGACCTGGTATTGGGGAAATCGGAGATATATAGGTTGAATACTAGGGGGTACACTATTACTTAATTTCCTCTCCTTGCTCACCTTTTCTCCCAAGTAAACGCGGAAATATCTATTGTTTATCATGGTGTTGATGGGAGCTACAGTTTTTTGGCATAAGATTGTTTTTTGTAATTTGTATATCATCCCTTCTTTCCAGACTGTGTCATATGGCTTCGTTAGGTCTGCGAAAGTGACAGATGTCTTCACGTTTTCTTGGGAACCAGTTCCAATGAAAGTTGTTAGGGCCAGTACCTGGTCGCAGCAACTTCTCTGTGGACTGATACCCACTCGCTCAGCTGGCATATGTTACAGAATGAAGCCACTAATTCTATTATAGATGAGCCTCTCCAAGAGTTTATAAGTACAGCTCAGAAGGGAAATTGGTCTGAAACTTTGAGGGAGGTCAGGTGGTTTACCTGGTTTCAAAATTGCTACTATTTTTGTTCTCTTTAGCCCGTTGGGCAGTGAGCCACTGTCTAGGGTGTTGGAGAAGAAGCGGGCCAGCCATTGTTTTTTCATTATTGCCCATGTTTATCAGAAATTCGGGGTGTACATTATCCAGACCAGTTGCTTTACCATGTTTCATTTGTTTCATGGCTTCATCCAATTCATCAGTGTAAATGGCGAAGAGAAATTGCATTCGTTTGGGCACTGAGCTTTTAGAGAGTTTAGTTATTATTTTATTTTAGAAGTAAGTTGTTTGTCACAGGATGATCTAGATGTTTAAGTTATATGATTAGCGATTTGCTTACCTGAAATACCAGATTTCTGCCCTGGTTTATTGGAGGCTCTACCAAGCTTACGCAGAAGGCTCCATGCCTTTCTACTTCAATGTTTGAAGTTTACTTTTTCTACCACCTCTCACACCATCGTACTCTTCTAGCAGCGTCAAGACTTTGGAGGAGGTTGTCTGCAATATGGCTCTCGCCAGTTTCGCTATACTGTTCATAAAGTTGTTCACAATGTTCACTCCATCCTGGTATATAATCCTTTCTGTACGCACGAGGAATAAACTTCTTAGCAGCAGTAAGAACAGCCCCAACGAATCGAGGTTAGTTTTTAGGTTCTAGTGGAATAAAATAGATATACTTATGTCGGTGGTCAGCAAAACTCCGTCAGTCAACCTTCCAGAAATTCCATCTCGTTCGTGGTAGAGATCTCGCTATTGGGACAGAGAGCCCCATATTGAGGATTACTGGCCTGTGCTGGCTGTCTCGGAAATTAGGTATGACCTCTCTGGATACAGGCACTGGGTGCCCTCTGCAGTCCCTTGAGAGAAAGCAGAGATCTGGGTTGTCATCGCTTCGCCAAGCGTTCGATCTAAAAGTTCCAAAATCACTGACATCATAAACCAGGTATAGATTTTCATTTTCAACCCAGTCGTTGACAGCAATACCACACTCATTGTCATGTGCACAGTTCCAGTGACAATGGTGACTATTAAAATCTCCAGCATAGGTCGATGGGTGGGCAGTAATGGCCTGACATCCAGTGGCCATGGCACATTTGGTGGCTTGTAGATATTATTTATAATGGTCTCCTCCACTTGCGCAGAGGCATAATGAATCTCATTTCCTGTATTTGTTGAAATGAAACGAGCATGCTCGATATTGCTCCTTACGTAGGTGGCAACACCATCTTTCAGAGGCCCAAAGAGATAGAAGTCTGAAGGCGCTAAATCAGGACTGTATGGTGGACATAGTGAGACAGTCCAGCCAAATTTTGCAATGAGTTGCGCGGTCGCAAAAGTGGTGTGGACACTGGCGTTATCATGTTGCAGGTGAAAGTTGGCCTTCTTCTCTGGCCTCATCCTGGAAATTTGGGCTTTCAGCTTAGACAGTGTCGTCTTGTAGCATACTGAACTGACAGTTTCTCGAGGCTCCAGGACATCCAAAAGAACCACACCCTGGCTATTCCAGAAGACTGTGCACATTTCAGGCTCCATTTCATCCAAAAGAACCACACCCAGGCCATCCCAGAAGACTGTACACATCGCTTTGCCTGCAGATGGCTATGCCTTGAATTTCTTCTTCGACGGAGATTTCGCATATTGCCATTCCATGACTGTCTTTTGGTTTCTGGCTCGTAGTGGTGACACCACGTCTCATCTTTGGTGACAATGCTATTCAGAATATTGTCACCTTCAGCTTCATATTGGTCCAGCAGATCCCAACAAATTTCCATTTGATGAGTTTTTTGTTCCTCTGTTAAGCATCTACGGGACCCATCTCACACAGACCTTGCGATAACCAAGATGTTCCATCATTGTTTCCAAGGCGTTACAGACGGCATTGAACTTTGTACACAATTCTCTGGTGGTTATCCGCCGATCGGCACGGATGAGTTGATCAAGACGCTCTTCATTGCGAGGGATGATAGCAGTGCAGGGTCGACTGGGCTGTGGCTTGTCGTGCACACCCTTTCCACCAGTTTGAAAATGCCATTGCTCACGTCTATTGTATCGTCTTCATACACCTTTAGTAAGCGTCGATGGACTTCAGTGGGAGCAGTTTTTTCAGCAGCGAGGAATTCAATCGCACATCACTGTTTCATACGCGCTTCCGTATCAGGTTTCATTTGGGAACACTCCTCTGCTGGCGGTGGAACCACCTGCAAATGAAAGAGGATGGTTCTAGTATTAGCCACAGCCACTGAAACTTGTCGAAACCAGTTGAGACAAAGGTTTCGTTGTGAGAAGCCGGGTTAGTGTAAGTGTGTGGTAATGTCGTTTTCGTTAACCGAGGGTGTTCCCATTGTTGAAGCGTTCATTCGCACTGGATTTTTTGTGAAAACAAAGAATTTATTTCAGAAGAAATTTCCAGGGCGTTCTGTGCCGGCAAAAAGTACGATACAGGAATTGATTAAAAATGGCGGCGTACAGGATGGGCTCAAAATGATCCTAGGAACAGACCACCACCACCACCCGTCTGCACACCTCAATTAAAGAGGCAGGTACAGGAGATAATGACAAGAAGTCCTCGTAGGTAAACCAGGAGATTGAGTCAACATGTTCATGAGAGTGAGAGAAGTTGCAGACGTGTTCTAAGGAGCTGAAGTTAAAACCGTACTAGATAAGTATTGTGCAAGAACAGAAGGAGCTGTACCTGCAGAAGAGAGTGCATTTCTGTTCATGGCTCTTGAGAAATGTTGCCAGTGGTGTCTTGGACCCACTAAGGCTCATCATGAGTGACGAGGCGTGGTTCCACGTATCTGGGTACATAAATTCCCAAAACAACCGATACTGGTCGACTGAAAATCCACACGCCATCCACCAGGTATCCTTGCATGACAAGAAGATTTGTGTTTTGTATGCCTTTCGGTCACTTTCGTTATGGGGCCCATATTTTTTGAGACAACAGTGAACAGAGACGTGTATCTAGGAAACCAGGAGGAGTTTTATCCAAACTTGACATTAGAGGAGCGTCTTCACAGGCTGGTTTTACATGCCGTACCCTGTATAATTTAAAAGTAACAAAAATACCTAACTCATATATATAGGCATTTACATATTTACAGACCTGTTTTACAAGTATGTGACAAATAGTTAGCTGTGACCGTAAATTAGGAACCGTCCTAGCGTTTACCTAGGAAACCATGAGAAACCTAAATCAGGGTGACATATGAAGACTGTAGCCTTCCCCATCCTGAATACAACCGAGCGAGGTGGCGCAGTGGTTAGCACATGGACTCGCATTCGGGAGGACGACGGTTCAATCCCGTCTCCGGCCATCCTGATTTAGGTTTTCCGTGATTTCCCTAAATCGCTTCAGGCAAATGTCGGGATGGTGCCTTTGAAAGGGCACGGCCGATTTCCTTCCCCATCCTTCCCTCACCCGAGCTTGCGCTCCATCTCTAATGACCTCGTTGTCGGCGGGACGTTGAACACTTATCTCCTTCTCCTCCTCATCCTGAATACAAAGCCAGTCTATTTAAAATATAGCTATTTAATTCGGCTTATCCCTAATGCAGAATACTCCTTAGCAGAGAATTTTTTTAATGTTGTAAAAGACTAGTGCTATACTGATCTCCCAGTTTTCACTCGCAGTCATTGCACACATTACACACAGTACACACACATTATTTCATAATGTAATACTATGCATGAGCACTATGAACTGATAACGTGATCACAACGGCGATGTTTGGTTCCCATTTTGTGTACTGCAACTCCTCAGTCTCTAGTTTGAAAAACAGAGTCAGAATCCCTTCTACAATGAGTGGACGTTGAGTTCAGAAAGAGGATAAAGTGCCGCACATTGCACATCTTTGAGAGTAGTTTCTCCCAGAAACAAAGAAAATAAAAAACATAGTGTGAAACTGATACGCCAAATTATACATGTTTTATTATCGTCATTGTCATTTCTTCGTGTTACATGTTTTATCAAATCCTCCATCTTTGATATCTAAGTAATCTTTCATTGCATAGAATGAATTGCTGAACAGATTCTTTTTTTGTATAGGGCGGCAACCAGTCAAGGAATATTTTAGAGAATAGCTCTAAAAATTTTACTTCAAACGCCCCAGTCAAGTCTTTACTAGATTTCTTACAGAGTAACTTCATCCGCCCCTCTATGACACAAGCTGCCTGCCCTGAAGAACTGAGGCAGTTCTGACATTTAAATCTGTTGACAAGACATGTCTTCAGCCCTTTGCTGAAGTTGTTAACGAATTCACGCCATCGGTTTAGCCAATAGGAAGTGTGGAAGACAGCTCAAGTGTGTGGATGCTGGAAGGTTCTGTAGAGCAGAACACAGTTGCCTCTCTCTCTTCTGATCCACACCCCTCATAGAAAAGATGTCTTTGATTGATTAATTGAGAGAGTATGGGACCAAATGGAGATGTCACCAGTCCCGCAATACCAAAGTGGGTTACATAAGAAAGAGGGTCTGCTAAAAGTGGACAGATTCAGTCAGAGGAGTCAAATTATAAAAGAATAGACAGGAGGGCCTTGTGGATGGCTAGAAGCTCTGATGTAAATACACTACGTGATCCTGGCAAAGCCGGTAGGAGACGTGAAAGCGTATCCCACCTTATCAGTTGTCTTAGAACCATCAGTGTAAAAGATGGTGGCACCCTGGAACCCTGGAAGGATGGCACATACGAGACGCCGTAGGACCCTGGAAGAGATCGGTCCTAATCTCTGGTCTAGGCACTGTCCAGGGACGGGGGGAGGAGGGGAGGGGGTGTATGGGAGGAAAGACACGGGGTGTAGTCCAATGAGTGGAGATGGAGATCATGGCAGAGGGTAGTGAGACGCATGCCAACCAGCAATCCCACCTGTGGGCAGGTGTTAGGAGGGAGACATTCCTCATTGGCGACAAGCACAAGGTACACAGGACGGTCAGGGAATTGGCGAATGGCGACTGCGTAAGAAACAAAGAGTTAGCTCCATCAGATGTGTAGAGGGGGAATCCCTGCTTCTGTGAGGAGACTATCAACAGGACTAGTGCGAAAGGCACCAATAGACAGAGGCACCCCACACTGATGGACAGGGTGAAGGACTTTTAAAGTGGAAGGAGCTGCTGAGCCATAATCCTTATTACCATAATCGAGTCTGGACAAGATCAGAGCACGGAAAAGATGGAGAAGAGTGGTACGGTCTCTTCATCATTATCAGTGTTCTACCAAAAGGCAAGTTTTCACTTGGTAGTTCTCCAGGCTGCCCGGTCTTCTGCCATCCTCTTCAGGTCTGCATAATTTCCTCTTCCCTTTATGTCATCTATCATCTTGTATCTCCTTCTTCCCCTCAGTCTTCTCCCACAAACCAGCCCTTCCAAAGCATCTTCTAATAAGCCCTTCCTTCTCAATGAATGTCCCAACCAGTTCTTTTTCCTCTCTCTTACAACCTTCAGCAGACATCTTCTCTCACCAACCCTTTCCAATACTCTTTCATTACTCACCCTTTCCATCCAGTTTATTCTCTCCATTCGCCTCCACATCCACATCTCAAATGCTTCTAACCTTTTTTCATCGTCTTGTCTCAGCATCCATGTTTCTACCGCATATAGTGCCACACTCCAGACAAAACATTTGCCAAGACTTTTCCTTAGACCTATATCTAATTTGCCACATAAGAGTCTCCTCTTTCTGTTGAATGCCTCCTTCACTATGGCAATTCGAGTTTACACCACCTTCACTATGGCAATTCGAGTTTACACCACCTGGTGACATCTCAATTCTTCAGTTATTGTGCTTCCAAGATATTTAAATGCACTTACTTGGCTAATGGTAGATTGTCCTATTTTAATATTAGACAGTCTACATCTTGTAACGCATCCCAAGATGTGTGGGCCAGGAGGCGGAGAGCATTAAGCTTCTGCATGCATATAGTCTTTAGATGGCGATTGTAGGGCAGCCATGTGAGCTTGTCATCAAAAATAAGGCCCAAGAAACGGAACTGTGCTACAACATTGAGGAGCTGGTTCGCTAAATAAAGTTCTGGATAAGGGTGTACTGTGGGTTGACAACAAAAATGCATAATCCGCGTATTGGAGGGACGAAACTGGAAGCCATGGGCGGTGGCTCACGCAGAGGCCCATCAGGTGGCGCCTTGGAACTGACGCTCAGCAGACGCCACCGAGTGGGAGCTGCACCAGATGCAAAAATCGTCAACATACAACGCTGGGGTAACCAGAGGCCCAACAGAGGTCACAAGCCCATTTATGGCAATGAGGAAGAGTGTGACACTTAGTACAGAACCTTGTGCGATACCATTCTCCTGAATCTGAGGGGAGCTGAGTAAAGTGCCAGCCAGAACCTGGAAGAGTCGGTAAGATAAAAATTCTAGGACCACAGAAGCCTCAGTCATGGAGGGTAACTAAAATATGATGGCGTCAAGTCATGTCATATGCCTTATGTAGGTCAAAGAAAACTGCAACAAGGTGCTGGCGGATAGCGGATTCCAATTGGAGTAAATGGTCAGTTGGAAATCGCCCTGCTCGGAAGCTACGCTGGTATGGTGATATAAGGCCCTGAGATTCGAGTACCCAACATAATCTGCAGTTGACCATCCTTTTGAGCAGTTTACAAAGCATATTCGTAAGGCTAATAGGGCGGCAACTGTCTAGAGATGTTGTGTTCTTCCTGGGCTTAAGGAAGGGGATAACTATACTGTCTCGCCATTGTGATGGAAAAGCACCCACAAGCCAGATGTGATTGAAGGCCCTGAGGAGCTGTTGCCTCTGGAGAACGTCTAAGTGTTGAATCATCTAATTGTGAATGGAATCTGGCCCTGTGGCTTTGTCTCGTGAAGAGCTAAGAGCCTGCACCAATTCCCACTCAGTGAAAGGTGCATTATAGGGCTCAACGTGTTGCAGGATGAAATGCGTTTCTGCTGGAGAAAGATAGAAGGGTAGGAAGCGGAAAACGATGCCATCACAAAGTGTGTCGCAAGGTGTTCTGTGAGGACCAATGGATCAGTGCACAGTGCTCCTTGGAGGTTGACTGTTGCTGGTGGCCCAGAACGCTAGGAAGCTTTGACCAAACCTGCGATAAAGAGGCATGTGTCCCCAGGGAGGAAACATAGAGTTCCCAGCATTCCTCTTTACTCAACTTAATATCGTAACGAGCCTTAACTCGGAGAAGCTTAAATGTGAGGACATTGTTCTGGGATGGGCGCCACTTAAATCGCTGCAGCTCCTGTCAGTGGTCCTTGCCAGCGACTGGGACGTCCTTGGTCCACTGTGGTACCGGTCGATGACGAGGAGGCCCAGTGGATAGGGGGACAGCAGTGCCAACAGCCTGAAGAAGAGCGACAGAGATGCCTTGCACGACTACATCAATGGAATTTGAGAGGGAGTTGTCAAAGCGGACAGCAAACATGTATAAAGGCCAATTGGCCCTGTGGAATGCCCATTGTGGGGGCCTGTCTGCCTGGTGGCAGTAGGGGAAAGACAGTGTCACTGGAAAGTGGTCACTGTCACAAAGGTCATCATGGGACGACCAATGTAGGGAAGCCACGAAGGTAGGGGAGGAGATCGTGATATCAATAGCAGAGAAGGTGCCATGAGTGACACTGAAGTGGGAAGTGGAACCGTCATTGAGGAGACACAAATCAAAGTCCGTGATAAGCTGGTCGTTAGGATACCCCAACCCATTGAAGTGACACCCCCACAGTGGATGGTGGGCACTGAAATCCCCAAGGAGGAGAAATGGGGGGCGGGAGTTGCTGGATTAAGGTAGATAGTGCAACATAAGCAAGTGGCTGACCTGGAGGGAGGTAGGCATTGCAAAGGGCGATTGCCAGAGTCGTTTGCACTCTAACCGCTATCACTTCCAAGGTGGTACGTATGAGGATCCAGTCACTAAGGACATCGGAGCGAACCAAAGTGCAGACCCCACCAGATGCTATTCCAGGGTCAGTACGGTTCCGACAGAACGCCTGATAACAACGGAAAGTTGGAGAATGGTCATCACGGAAGTGTGTTGCTTGGAGAACAAGAGAGAACGCAGAATAAAAGCAGACAAGACGTTGCGTTTTAGGTAGGTGACGAGAGTATCAGTTGCAGTTCCACTGGATGATCATGTGGACTGAGTCCATGGTAGGCATGAAGGAGTCAAGAAGGATGTCAGGTCACTTTGTCAGTAGTTGTCACTGGCAAGGATGGGGTGATGATGCTGATGATGATGAGTCCCATACTTCTTTACAGAGTGTAGGGGAGCGACGCGGGAGGCCCACGCCACCTTACTAGGCAAGGTCCTAGTGGAGGTGGTTTGCCATTGCCTTCCTCCGACCGTAACGGGGATGAATGATGATGATGAAGACGACACAACAACATCCTGTCATCTCGAGGCAGGAAAAATCCCTGACCCCACCGGGAATCGAACCTGGGACCCCTTGCTCGGGTGACATCCATAAATAAGATGTCAGACTCAGAATGCGAGAGGGGAGTTGGCACCTACATGGGCACTGGGGGCGCCTTGTTGTAGATTTATGTTTCTTCTTATTCTTTTTCTGAGGTGGAGGAGGGCAGGACACAGGGGGAGTAAAGGTGTCTGCAAGATCAGGGACCAAAAGAGAGTGTGCCTCATGGCCGAGTAGTGGTGAGAGTCTTTTGGTCTGAAAGACGCTGGGGAGAGGGTTCCTGGGAGGGAGCCTGATCACCAGCAGATGCCGAAGAAGGGGGACACTTCTTTGGCTGGGGAAGGGGAGCGACTCCCTACAGTTCATAGGAACTGCAAGGAAGGTAGAGGGGAGAGAGGGCAGGTCTGGGGTAAATATAATGGGAGAGGAGGATGAGGAGGAAAGGAAGTAACAGACACAAAAGTTGAAGTTAGTGACACCAGATGGAGTCTCTAATACTTTGGCGAGCCTCAGCATACGACAGGCGATCGAGGGACTAGTTTTCTTGTATCTTCTTTGCTCTCTTGTAAGCTGGGGAATCCGGCGAGGGAGGGGAGTGGCGGTCAACACAGTTGACACACAAAGGCAGCGGAACACAAGGGCTTCCCCCATTGACTAGGTGGCCACAGTCACCACACAACAGGTTCGCCGTACAGCAGGAAGACATACGCCCAAAACACAGGCACCGAAAGCACTGCTTAGGTGGATGGATGTACAGCTTCACGTCACATCTTTAGCACATAACCTTGACCTTCTCTGAGAGGGTGCCAGTATCAGTGTGGTTGTTTTTGTGTCCCTTCTGCGCACGTCGAACAATATGATCGTAACGCCACTCCAGATTGGCCTGCAGCTCCTCAGCAGTTTGCAGTATGAGGTCCCTATGAAAAATGACGCCCTGGACCATATTCAGAGATTGGTGAGGAGTGATAGGCACTGGGACGTTGCCAAGGCGATCACAGGCACGAAGAGCTGTGGATTGAGTGGCAGAAGAAGCTTTGATCAACTGGGAACCCGATCACACACTACTAATGGATTCCACTTCACCAAACTTGTCCTAGATATTTTCCACGAAAAACAATGGCTTTGTGGCGATGAAAGTATCCCCATCCGTCTTAGTACATACGATGTAATGGGGAAAGGATTTCAGCCCAAGATGGCGAGCCTGGCCCCCCTCCCATGGCGTAGCCCGGGAAGGGAAGGTTGCCAGGTCATATGAGGCAGCATTTGGATCCTTCACCATTCAAAGAGATGGCCGGGTGATAACGGCCAGATTTTTGCAGCTTGATACGCTCATGCGCCATGAATCCGCCCTGATACCACCCACTCCAACAAGGGGATCTCCCCATGGGCGCCACCCAGCCACAGCAAGGGTCGTCTGACACAGTGGCTGTTGCCGGGAGTTCCAATGCTCCGAGAAGACAAGCAACCACTCCTTGGCATACACTGGGAGGAAACAGTTCATATAACAGTAGTGTGATCCCTGTGTTGTCAGGGGGCTCAGTCATATGGGAATCTAACAAGTGCTGGTGACCTAGCAGGGTGAAAGAGGGCTACAGTGGGGAAGGGAGAGGGGAAGGTATGGGGGGGCAGCATCCATGCCGTAGATGCTAGGGAGGGAGTTCTTCCTCATATGGCTCACACTAAAAATAGGTAATATTGAAGTGGAGGCCAAACCTCAAGTGGATACTGAAACGCCAAAAGGGTGAAAAAACAGGCAAAAGGAACAAAATTGCAATCAATACATGAAACCAGGGAATAGCCAGGTCAACATAAATCGGAACACCGAGAGAAGGGAAGGAGCGGGGGTAGGGAGAGAGGGGGCAGGGAGAAGGAAATGCAACTAGGGAATGAAGAGTGAGCTGCAATCGCTCGGGGCCCAGTGTGCACCAAGCAGAAACTCATGTAAGAACTGTGAGCCTCGTGGGGGGGGGGGGGGGGGGGGAGGGGGGCAGACGTCTTTCTCGGGAGGCAGAGCCGTTGGCTCTGTGCCCCATGACCACACAGTGACTGAGTATAAGATGCATCACCGTTGCCCACTTTCTTTAATTTTTTCGATGCCCTAGACTGCCCTATACATGGTAACTTCCTACCCTATGCGTGATGACAGTACTCTAAGGTCATAACATGTTGACAATGTTGTGTTTGCAAGTACATTTACAACTTCACATCACTTCTGTGGAGAACTAATATTCATGCTTAGAAAATTTATGTTTGTACCATACTGTATAGAAGTGCCCTCTACATCTATTTCAATAGTGTGATTTTTCCCTCTTCAAACTGAAATTCATGACATTTGTTATATATATATTCAATGTAACTTTCTTGTATATTGACCAATGGTAAACTTCCTCAAGATTTTCATTTGATTTCTCTGTAAGGAGTTCTCTTGTTTTCTAAGTGACTATAATGTAGCTGCGAACAGCAATGGTAATTTTTCCCCCATGAGTGGCACTGAGTGCTCTGCCAAGAGAGTACTTGCCGAGTTCGAGTCTCGGTCTGGCATACAGTTTTTATCTGCCAGGAAGTTTCAAAGATTTTACTGGCAGTAGGATACTCTCCTCTGCTGTAGCATTGTAGCAAAGTCCTGCAAATTACTTTTTTTTATCAAATTCACTCATTTGAATAAATTCACGTTCCTGTTTCGCCTTTTGTGGCGAACTGAAGACAGCACTCACTCCTACAGCCTTTGAAGAAGCAGCGATAATGCTAGCATGTTACACTGTTCTTTCTGAGACTTCACCATGCTCCTGCTGTCAATTTTTATGACTGGGCAAAGTCATGTTTCGTCTAGCTTCTTCAAATGTTTTAGTTGAGCCCATTTCATTGTGGGACTACCAGAGTTTCTTCTACATCTCAGACTGTGTCTCAACAGTTGTTTCATCAGTCTTCCTACTGGCATTCTGCTCACATACTCTTTCCACTTGTTTCTATATTTCTCTAATGTGCTGTTTATCGCTTAAATCTATAGTTCTCTAATTTAATCATTCCAATCTGGCCTTGGAACGTGCAACGTTTCACTGCTCTTACAAATATCATTTCAGCTGCCTATATTCTGCTCTTATTCCTCTTTGTGAGATCCCAAGTTTCCATCTTAGAGACAGGATGTCACAACCATAGTTTCTGAGCTGCGTACACACCATTTTTCTGTCATACACATTGCCTTGCTTTGCATGTCTTTGGTCGTGGTGTAAGAACAAGGCTGTATCATCCCATCAGTTGGCAGGACAAGACTCTAGCAACAGTGAAACACGGGAAGTGACGTAGTTCACAGATGTTAACACATTCAGTTGAAGGCGTTGCGAGTATTTTCTTTCGTTTCCTGTTTTCTCTCCAACAATTTTGTGTTCCGCTTTCTGTCTCTCAGAAATCACATTAGCACAAAGCCTATTGCTGAGCTACTACAACAGTTCCCTGCAGCATCTACCACCTCGACGAAAGCAATAACGAACACAGATATTTCTGCCCGCAAAAAATTTAGTCTTCAAAGATAATACTCGCAATGCCTTCAACTGGATGTATCAACATCTGTGAACTACGTTACTTCCCGTGTTTCGATGTCGCTAGAGACTTGTGTTGGCAGGTTGGTAAGCTGTCGCACTCTGGTTTAAGGTTGTGTGCTGGCTGGTTTCTGGAGGCTGTTGAAGTGACTGACTGGAGGCTCTCGATGCCGTTGTTGAACTGTGTTGGCTGTGGCATGTTTCCCTTGGCAGTGCGAAGCTGAGTTCAGATAAAGTAGCAGGGCCTGTACTTTCTTTCATTTCTGCCAGTCAGTGATCTGGATTCGACCAGACATGCAACTTACAGCCTTGCACTCCACAACTATGTTATTTTCTCGAAACAATGGAAATTTAATGGTAAGCGTTGGATTTGGTGTTGTGTGAAGGTTTCAACGTGTGTCTCCTTTCTAGCTTCTTAGTTATATGTGCCCTGTGCTCTCTGACCATAGTGTGTGGCCACTTCAGTTATAGTCCGTTAGAAGCGTCACGCGGGCCCCGAGGAATCATGACGTTACATCATGACATGACGTCGTCTCTCATGCTAGCCAATATCGCTGGTAGTTTTCGAAACGCGGATATTCTTTGAACATGACATGCTAATGCCTTGTGGGTGTTGTGTGGATAATGGCGGGTTTTGTGATTTGTGTGCATTAAAGCTTTTCAATCATGGAAAAAAATTGATAATACTTGCTGCAAAAGCAGATGTTTGCAGAGGAGAAAGGATAGTTTATATTCCAGATAATGGACGGTAAGTAACTTCCGTTAGTAATCTTATAATGCTCAAGAAAAGTAAAGTGTATGGTAAATCTACAGAAATTTCATTCTTTGTGCCTATAGTATTCTGATGCATTATGTTACCCAGTAAAGTTTGTTTCAATGCATTTATGTGGATTATTTGTGGTAACGGCGTATTCTCATAACAAATGGCTTCGGTATTTAAGTTGTAATCATCGTAACTTTTTCCTGTAGTAACCGTATTCTAACGTCAGTAACCTGCGCATTTGAAAACTTTTGAATGTTCAGAATTAC